>NW_026867517.1:742721-1064246 GCF_020745735.1 Hemiscyllium ocellatum
AAATGCAATGGTAGATCGGGGTACATGACGTGCGATGAGGTTGAAGTTTGTGCAGGGGTGCCATGCTACCTGTATAAATGCTCGCAGGGCCTCCTGGTGCCCAGAATTGAGTTGCTCAATCTGTTGAAATCTTGCCCTGTTTAATACAGAGATGGTATTACACAACACCATGGAAAGCATTCTCAACGCGAAGGCACTACCTTGCCTTCTCAAGGATTAGGCAAGGTGGTCACTCTTATTGATGCTGTCATGAAAAATGCATCTACAACTGGCAAGGATGAGGTCCAGTATATATTTCCCTCTGGTTGGTTCACTCCCCACCAGCCACAAACTCGTCTAGGTGTCATAGACATTAGGACCCAACCCAATGTTGCTGCTGAGCCACTCTTCATGTCAAACACTGAAATCCTCAGCCAGAGTGCATTCTGCGCCCTTGTCATCCTCAGTGCTAATGTCGAAGCAGCTCGTTTCTTTTTCCAAAAAAAAATACGAGTTGGATTATGCCGTCCATTTTTTAAAGAGACTTCTCTGATTCTGTGAAAAAAGACAAAATTCTATTATCTCATAGCTGAGCCAGCTCTTTCCTCACAGTAAATTGGTTACTGTGCAAAGAAAACAGTTTAATTCGCTCCCTGGAGCCTGAAACCTTGCACAAATTTGCCAGATTTTCAATATTGTGTTGGACAGAGTCAGAGCTTCTCTTAGAAATGCATGGAATACCAAGAGGGTTGGTGTTTGCCATTTACTATCCCGTCCTTGCAGCTAATGGCCTTCCAGGTCATTATTGTAGTTAGTTACTCGCTGCAGGAATCACTGGTTAGCTGCATCTATTCTCCCACTTGAACAGACATCCATCTTCAAAGAGTTTTCACTCTTTGTTCCGTTTAATGTGATGCATTATTCCACTTCGTGAGTAGATTTACTTCATTTGGCTGATGTGTTTCTGTTTGGAATGTGTCTTAAATGCTTTCAATGTCTTAACGCCTGTATAATTCATTTTATTTGATGATTTCATTTTCTCTGAATTAAGAGTGTACATTCTTGTAACATAATTAGGTCTAACAATGTCTTTTGTATAACATAGATAACATACTCTATGTACCACCTCACAAATAACTGAGACAACTGTCACATAATGTTCCATTTCCTTTACTCAACGCCTTGACTGTTAAAGGCCAGCAAGCTAAATGCCTTTTCACCACTGTTTCCTTTGAAGCCGTTTTCTCTGAACAATGTGCATGTACTCCTCAATTCGACAACTCTCCTCAGAAACTCGAGTACTGGAAAAGCACAGCCAGTCAGTCAGAATACGGGGGCAGGATAGTCAACGTTTCGAGCATCAGGTCGTCATCAGGAATGCATTTTCTCCAAACGTTGACTCTCCTGCTCCTCGGATGCTGCCTGACCAGCTGTGCTATTCAAGTACCACACCTTTTGATTCGGATGTCCAGCATCTGCAGTACTCACTCTCTCCTTCTATTCAGTAACTGGTCGTTTTCTGTCCAAGTTCTGCCGTGGTTTTACTTTCCAGAGTGCAACACCTCACATTTCTCTTTACTGACTTCCATTTGCTAATCGTCTTCCCACTTCCTCATCTGACCAAGATCCCTCTGTAATTTTTAATGACCTTCCTCGCTATCAACAATACCTTTTATTTTTGTCTTATCTGCAATCTTAGTGATCATGCCTAGTCTCCAGGAAATGATCCAATTTTGAATCCACTTGATCAAATTCCCTTGTTTCCCATGTGCTTAGGTCCTTTTGGTAAGTCACCAATGTGGACGTTGTCAAAAGCATTGTTAATACTCCAAATAAACTGCATTCACTGCACCACCCTCGTGTACAAACCTGGTCATATCCTAAAAAAAATCAATAAAATTTGAAAGGCATGACCTCTCTCTGATGAAAGCACCCATAGTTCATTCATAGGTCTCCTGGCTTGTTCGTCTTGTTACCACCGTCGCACGAGAATGTTGGGCTTCTATCTTACACATTTCCTTTTGAACCGATCCAAGTGCTTTTCTCCTCCATCTCGCTGGGACAGACCCTTCCTTATTTAACTAAGCGCTGCACCCTCCCAATCCAAAGCTTCCGTTTTTTGAACTTAACTGCCTGTTTTTGTTCTGACGAAGCTTAATTTTTACCATGTTTTGATCGCTGTCATGAAAATGTGGGCACCCACCACTCCCACAGTACCACCTGCATTAGCTGCCCGGCTTCAATCCCCAGAATTAGTTCCAAAACAACTTTGTGCACTCTGTGCATATTGCTCTGAAACTGCTTGTCGACGCATTTCAAGAAATCCACTCCATCCAATTCCTTAACACTGTGTCTACAGCAGTTAACGATGGGAACGATGAAATCACTGCCCCTTTTGGTTTTATTTTTACACATCTCCATGTATTGGCCACAAACGTTCTCCTCAGTTTCCTGACTAAACTCTGGAAGTCTATAATAAACAACTCACAATGCAGATGAGGGTTTTTTTTTTCCTTTTTAATTCCTCTGCTGTATCCAGAAATCAACAATGCACTCTCCAAGATATCATCTCTCTCTATTGCAGGAATTGACTACTTTAATAATCCCGCAAAACCTCCTCTTCTTTTACCTCCTTGTGTGTCGCCTGGAGATTCTATATCCTGGAATGTCTGGTTAGCAACCCTGCCCGTCCCTCAACCACGTCGTTAGGATAGTTACAATCTCAGACTTTTATGACTTTAGTTCATCTGTTTGTCTGTGATACCTTCAGAATTACAGTAAAAGCCAACCAGCCATGCCTTATCCCCTTGAAAACTGATATTGTTGCACCCTCATTGACTTGATTGTTTCCCATACAATGCGACGCCTGTATTCTGCTTCCAGTCTGTGGCCCCTCCTCCTGCCGAATTTGGCTAAACTATTTTGATGTGAACTCAGTTACATTGTGGCATTGTCAATATTCCTGAAGATAAATTCTCATACACATTTAAAGCTGTGTTGCAAATGATCTCAGTATTGTCATTAAACGTGCCTATCAAATTATTACTTCTTTGTAAATGAAGGGCCACAGTATTTTTCACACAGTCCATGTAGCGAATGACTGTGCCGTAATTAGCATGTTGATGCGGACCCATGGAGTCATTGCCATTGTCACATAGAACATAGAACAATGCAAAGTGGTACAGGTGTTGAGCCGACATGTGCAACCAATCTGAAGGCCATCTAACCCACACGATTGCATTTTCATCCGTGTGTTTATCCAATGCCCATTTAAATGCCCTTAATATTAGCGAGTCGATGTCTTCACAATAAATGAACTCTTCTCATGATATCACGTTGTAAATGTAGATCTATCAGAACATTGATATCGACGGTGACACAGTAAATATCAAATTCTTCAGTGACCCATTTGGTTGAAATAAGAAAAGTCTCTCCATCTGTCGTGACTTGAAACATTGTGACCAGAATGTTTGCTCTTGGGTCTAACTGCATTTTTTTTGTGGTCCACGCAATGTGCATTCATAATGGAGGTGAATACATTCATGTTAATTCTAGCTGTCTCAATCAGTTTCTGGATGAATTTGTTGAAGGAGCTTCATTAAGCATTGAAAGATAAATAGATACATGAATCATCTGAAGAACACCTTATATTGTCTGGTTCGTGTTTCTCCGCCTCTTCCACCTGAATACTTCTGTCCTCCGTCTCGAACAGTCACTGTTTCAACCTATCTCTTCTCTTTCACATGCGCTGTCACTGAAGATCCTGAATTTCTTACTGCTGAATTGAGATTTCCTTCTTACCCTACAAATGCACGTTATGTCACATTGTTCATATTTTCTACAGTTTCGCTGCATTAAATATGTTTCACAGCTGGTATTACCACTTGCATGTTTTTTTGTCTAAATTATTCATAACAGAATGACGTCGATCACATATTTGTAACTACCAAATGCCCCACCAAGCAAGCATTACACCGGAGAAGTAGATAAATCCGAATTAGATCGCCACATCTGCCATGTCCAGTGGTCCAGATCTACACCAAAAATCACAAGGTTTAGGAGACAATCTCAGTAATTCATTATTTCCCGATGCCAATGCACTCTGTATTTTTGGAAAAAGATAATCGCCATTCACTTCATTCTGCTTGAACATATTCACAGAATTAGACAATCCATAGCGTGGGCAAAGAAGCCATTTATCCAATAAGTCTGCAACATCCATGCCACCTACATCCATTTGTAGCTACTCCTGTAAGGCGTGCATTTATAAAGTGTACTCCACATCCACTGCATATTCCTGGACAATACAGGCAATACAGCATGGCCAATCCACCTCTCCTGCACAGCCTTGGACTGTTGGAGTAATTTGGAGCACCTGAAGGGAAATCCACAATATTGCTTAGTAAATTGTATGCCAAAGTTGCCCAAAGTGAAAAATTCCACAACAATTCATTTGAACAGCCACGTTTGATCACCAGTGAGACATTGTCCACGAGTTTGGTAGTCCCCATCCTTAAAGTTGAGCTATAAAACCACGTTAGCATTTTCATCAATGAAGTGATGTCATCTGATTATTTCTACTGTATTTGAGTTTGTGTAACTTTCAATGATATTTCAATTTTTTTCTTTGTCTTCCAATATATGTTATTTGTCAGTTCAACTGTCTTTGACACACATTATACAGTCATAGGCTCATGGAGATGTACAGCATGGAAACAGACCCTTCAGTCCAAACCATCCATGCGGACCAGATATCCCAACCCAAGCTAGTCTCACCTGCCATCACCAGGCCCATATCCCTCCAAACCCTTCCGATTCATTTAGCCTTCCAAACGCCTTTTAGAAGTTGCAATTTTATCAGCCTCCACCACTTCCTCTGGCAGATCATTCCATACAAGTACCACCCTCTGCGTAAAAGGTTGTCACTTAGGTCTCTTTTACATCATTCCCCTCTCACCATAAACCTATGCCCTCTAGTTCTGGACTCCCCGAACCCAGGGAAAAGAATTTGTCTATTTATTCTATCCATGCACCTCATGACTTTGTATACCTCTATGAGGTCACCCCTCAACTTCTGACGCTCCAGGGAAAACAGCCCCAGCCTCTTCAGCCTCTTCCTATTGCTCAAATTCTCCAACCCTGGCAACATCCTTCTAAATCATTTCTGAAGCCTTTCAAGTTGCACAAGAGCTTTCCAATAAGAAGGAGACCAGAATTGCACGCAGTATTCCAGCAGTGGCCTATCAATGCCCTGTACATCCGCAACATGACCTCCCAGTTTCGGTACTCAATACTCTGACCAATAAAGGAAAGCATACCAAACGCCTTCTTCACTATCTTATCTACCTGCGACTCCACATTCAAGGAGCTATGAACCTGAGCTCCAAGGTCTCTTTGTTCAGCAACACTCCCGCGGACCTTACCATTAAGTGTATCATTCCTGCTAAGATTTGCTTTCCCAAAATGCAACACATCCCATTCATCTGAATTAAACACCATTTGGCACTTCTCAGCCCATTGACCCATCTGGTCCAGATCCTGTTGTAATTTGAGGTAACCCTCTTCGCTGTCCACCTCCAATTTTGGTGTCATCTGCAAACTTACTAACTGCACCTCTTATGTTCACATCCAAATAATTGATGTAAATGGCAAATATTAGTGAACCCAGCACCGATCCTTGTCGCACTTCTCTCGTCATAGGCCTCGAGTCTGAAAAACAACCCTCCAAAATCACTCTCTGTCTTCCACCTTTGAGCCTTTTCTGTATCCAATGGCTAGTTCTCCCTGTATTCTGTGCGATCTAACCCAATCTCCCATGGGTATCCTTGTCGAACGTCTTACTGAAGTCCATATTGATCACACCTACTGCTCTGCCCTCATCAATCCTCTTCGTGACTTCTTCAAAAAAATTCAGTCAAGTTTGTGAGACATGATTTCCCAAGCACAAACCCATGTTGACTATCTCTAATCAGTCCTTGCCTTTCTAAATGCATGTATAATCCTGTCCCTCAGGATGCCCTTCAACAACTTGCCCACCACCGACGTCAGGCTCACCGGTCTATAGTTCCCTGGCTTGTCCTTACCACCCTTCTGAAACAGTGGCACCACGGTAGCCAACCTCCAGTTTTCTGGCAACTCACCTGTGACAGTCGATGCCAGACATATCTCGTCAAGAGGCCCAGCAATCACTTATCTAGCTTCCCACAGAATTCTAGAGTGCACCTGATCAGGTCCTAGAGATTTATCTAACTTGCTGCGTTTCAAGACAGCCAACACTTCCTCCTCTGTAATATGGACATTTTGCAAGATGTCACTATCTATTTCCCACATTCTATGTCTTCTTTATGGGCGGCACGGTGGCACAGTGGTTAGCACTGCTGCCTCACAGCGCCTGAAGACCCGGGTTCAATTCCGACTCAGGCGACTGACTGTGTGGAGTTTGCACGTTCTCCCCGTTTCTGCGTGGGTTTCCTCCGGGTGCTCCGGTTTCCTCACAGTCCAAAGATGTGCGGGTCAGGTGAATTGGCCATGCTAAATTGCCCGTAGTGTTAGGTAAGGGGTAATGTAGGGGTATGGGTTTCGCTTCGGCGGGTCTGTGGACTTGTTGGGCCGAAGGGCCTGTTTCACACTGTAAGTCTAATCTATATCCTTTTTGACAGTAAATACTCGAATAGTATCGCCCCCATTTTCTGCAGCGCACATAAAGGCCTCCTTGCTGATCTTCGAGGAGCCCTATTCTCACTCTAGTTATCTTTTTGTCCTTAATGTATTTGTAAAAATCTTCGTATTCTCCTTAGTTCTATATGCCAACACTATCTCATGTCCCCCTTTTGCCCTCCTGATTTCCCTCTTAGTTTTCTCCTACTTCCTTTATACTCTTCTAAGTATTCCCTCGATCTGTCCTGTCTCTACCTGACATATGCTTCCTTCTATTTCTTAATCCATCCCTCAATGTCTTTAGTCTTCCAGTATTCCCTATACCTACCAGCCTTTCCTTTAACACTAACCGGAATGTACTTTCCCTGGATTCTCGTTAACTTATTTCTGAAGGGTTTCCATTTTCCAGCCGTCCTTTTACCTGCAAACATCTGCCACCAAACAGTTTTTTAAAGTTCTTGCCTAATACCGTCAAAATTGGCTTTTCTCCTATTTAGAATTTTAACTTTTAGGTCTGGCCTATCCTTTTGCATCACTATTTTAGATCCAATGTTATTATGATCGCTGGCCCCAAAGCCAGCGACAAACTCAGTCACCTGCCCTGCCTAATTTCTCAAGAGTAGGTCAAGTTTTGCACCTTCCCGAGTAGGTACATCCACATACTGAATCAGAAATGTTTCTTGTACACACTTAACAAATTCTTCTCCACCTAAACCCTCAATACTATGACAGTCCCAGTATATGTTTGTAAAGTTAAAATCCCCTACCAAAGCCACCCTATTATTCTCAAAGTTAGCTGAGGCCTCCTTGCAAATTGGTTTCTCAATTTCCCTCTGACTATTAGGGGGTCTACAATACAATCCCAATAAGGTGGTCATCCATTTCTTATTTCTCAGTTCCACCCAAATAATTTCCCTGGATGGATTTCCTGTAATATCCACCTTCAGCACAGCTGTAATGCTATCTCTTGTCAGAAACGCCGCTCCCCCTCCTCTTTTGGCTCCCTTTCTATCCTTCCTTTGACATTTGTATCCTGGAACATTAAGCTGCCAATTCTGCCCATCCCTGAGCCATGTCTTTTTAATTGTTATGATATCCCAGTCCCATGTTCCTAACCATGCTGAGTTCATCAGCCTTCCCTGTTAGGCCCCTTGCATTGAAATAAATGCAGTAAAATCTATTAGTCCTACTTTATCCCAGCCTGCACTGACTGTTTGTATCTCTTCTGTTCTTAATTGTTCCATTCTCAGATTGATCTCTTTCCTCGCCATCTCCCTAGGTCCCACGCCACTCCTCCTTACTAGTTTATATCATCCCGAGCAGCTCTAGCAAATCCCCCTGCCAGTATATTAGTCTCCATCCGGTTTAGGTGCAATTCAGCCTTCTTGTCCAGGTTACTTCTACCCGAAAAGTGATTCCAATGATCCAAAAATGTGAATCCTTCTCCCATACAACAACTCCTCAGCCATGCATTCATCTGCTGTATTCTCCTATTCCTGCCCTCACTGGCTTGTAACACCATGAGTAAACCAGATATTACTACGCTTGCGGACCTCTGATTTAAATTTCTGCCTATCTCTCTGTAATCACCTTTCACAATCTCAACCTTTTCCCTTCCTATGTCGTTGGTTCCAATGACCTCTTGCCATCCCCTCTCCCCCTTGAGAACATTCTGCACACTCCCTGAGGCACCCTTGATCCAGGCACCGGGGAAGCAACACACTCTTCTGATGTTTCGCTTCTGGCCACAGAAGCGTGTGTTTACACCTCGGACTAGAGAATTCCCGCAACACAATTGATCTCTTGGGACCGGACGTACCCCTCGTTGCTTGAGAGCCTGTCTCAATACCAGAAACTTGGCTGTTCGTGGTACGTTCCCCTGAGAGTCCATGACTCCCTACATTTTTCAAAACAGCAAACCTGGTTGAAATAGGTATAGGCACAGAAGGTTCCTGCACTAGCTGCCTAACTCTCTTACTTTCCTGAAGTTAACCCATCTATGTGACTGTATCTGTGACATCCCCCCATTTCCTATAACTGCCATCCAACACATACTGTTGTTCCTCATTGCTTCTAACTGTCTCTCCAACCGATCCTTTCGTTCAGATAATCTTCGGAACCAACAGCAGTTATGGCAGATGTAATCTGCAGTAAACTTTAAACTCTGTTTAAACTCCCACATCGGACAAGAATAGCATATCACTCTACTAAAGGCCATTTTTGCTCCTTCACAAAGTCCAGACCCAGAGGGTGCTGCCTGAACTGCTGTGCTCTTTCTGCACCACTGATCCAGAGAATAACACCGTCTTATTCCTCTACAAAACACTGCCCAGGTTAGATTAAGAGGTGCGGCTTATATTTCAATTTTAATCAAGAGATATATCTCAAAAAACATATAATCAAGAAAGAACGCTCTCTAATCACTACTGCAGACTTTCATTAATATCACTGCTGTCAAAATCAAGATCACATCACAAAAATAGACAGGAACGTTAAAATGTATGATTCCATTTGGGATCAAAATGTAACTAGACGACGTGCACAGTGTCTCACACAAACATTCTATATGTCAGACTGACTTGCTCTCTCTATTCCAGCTAATCTGCAAGTGATAATCATCCTTTCTCGAAGGAGGTATGGGCTCTCTCCGTGCATTACCTACTACCTGGTGTCCATGGCGATAACGGATCTCATTCTCCTAGTCAGAGATGTCATATTAAACCGGATTGCTCGGATTTATTTCCCATACAGCTTCCTGTTTATCACCCCAAAATGCAGTCTTCGCTTGGACTTTAATTTGGCAGCTATCGATAGCTCTGCCTGGTTCACAGTGGCTTTCACCTTTGATAGATTTGTGGCTATTTGTTGCCAGAAGGTAAAACCAAAATATTGCACAGAGAAGGTGGCGGTGCGTGTGATTGGATTTGTATCTGCACTGACCTTTTTTTAAAATGCCTTTGTGTATTTTTTATTTGAACCCGTGTACATAGTCGACAATACTCCTTGGTTTTGTCGGACAAAGTTAATTTTTTACACTTCACCAGCTTGGACTGTGTATGACTGGATGCGATCCATTGTAACCCGTTGTCTCCCCTTTATTCTGATTTTACGGCTGAATAACCTGACCGTCAGACACATTCTATTGGCTAACAGAGCCCGCAAGAGACTGCGGGTCCACAACAACAGGATGAATCATGGTGATCCCGAAATGGAAAAGCGAAGAAAATCAATTGTTTTACTTTTCGCCATTTCAGGCACCTTTATCCTGTTATATTTGTTATTTGTGATAACGATTATCTATGTTCGAGTTGCTAAGGTTGCTTACTTCTCAGGATCCGATTTAAGCGAAGAGTCAGTCCTTCTTGAAGAAACCGGATACATGCTTGTCTTCTTGACTTCCTGTGTCAATCCATTCATTTATGCTGGGACACAAAGGAAAATCAGAGTCGAGTGAAGGCATGGGCTGAAATATCCACTGAGAGTATTCATTCAAATGTTCAAAATTTGAAGATAGGCAAAACTTCAGTAGCTGTACATTATTGTCCAGCATGTTCAACTACTGACCAATGCATTTATGTTACCACAAGTTCACTCTGCTTAAACCTTCACCCAAAGTTAGAGTTGAAGAATGAACAGAGGACATTGCACCCCCCACAGTACAGGATTTGTATTCAGATGTTGATGATTCGGAAAATAATCAAATGATGAATTATTTGATGGATGTAATTAAGTGTATATTTATACTTATTTATTAGTTTGTATGTTTCAGCATCTCTTCACTCATAGATTTTGGGATTTACTGAAAAAACACTGCACTCACTTCCCTTTTTGAGTCAGAATCATGGCTGTTCGTTAGGTTTGGAAGATGTTCAGCATCATCATTGCATTCCTTTTGAATTTAAGTGAAAACTGTCCATATTTCTTTCCAATACATTCCTCTGTCCTCTGTACCATTCATGCTAACTTCAAGCTAGTATCAGCTTCAGACTAACCATTCCCCTGACGCTCTTCTATTTTTTCAGAATGTGAATGGCCGGAGCCATCACTGTCTGTTTCTGCTCCTGCATTTTGTCTGTTCTGCACTCGGCTGCTTGCATGCCTATTAATACTTCCATGGCACACTTGCCTACTTGAGAATATATTTACTGGGGAAACATTATGAGTGTTAGCCAATATGTACCAAGAGGCCTTTTGGTCTGTTGAAGAAGAGGGGGAATTTTCCAGGGACTCAGAATCCAGCTGCAGACTTAAATGATCTGCAAGAGAGAGAGAGAGAAAAATGACGAGAGAACAAAAGACGTTTCTGACTGGTCATCATTTAGGTCTTTAGCTTCTGGTTGTGCATAGGTGAGCAATATACCTTTTGACGCACAGCTTGTCTCTCATGCCTCTCCATTGTGTAATTACCTCTAATCTGACGTCACTTGCCGAGCATCATTAGTAAATGGTCTACCTCCTTTCCTTCCCACCGTAGGGCCATGACCTTCACAGATGTGGGGGTGAACATACTGCCCTTGACCGTTAACTCTTCATTTGAGCTCTCTTCCCCTGCTGTTATATAATTTCCTCCATTGAACACACATGAACATAAACACAAACGTTCAAAAAAAACACACACAAAAAGAGGTAGCAGCAGGTTGATGAACAACTTCTTTGCTGTTTTTATACAGCAGAACCAACCTTTCCAAATTCAAATACCATTGATCTTACTAATGTGGTCCTTAGTTGTGCACCTCCTGCATAAACATAATCTTGATCTGGCTGAACAGCTTAGAATCTTTATGTCCCTGTCAAGTCTGATCTTCTTGCAATGATCACAATGCAAAAATACTCAGGTACATGTGACGACAATTAATGAAATCAAATCAACACTTTCATAGGCACATGACACCCATGTTCTTGTAGGCAGACCGTGATTCGGTAAAAGGCATGGCCCTTGCCCGTCCTGTCTACACTGATTCTGTAACAATCACTGAGAAATTCACACTGTACTGTGGTGTAACGTGAATCTGTCATTGTTCTGGCAATGAATGGTGATACTATCTGGGACATTTCCTGCTGATCACATCAATACCATTCAGTCGAAATAAAGGCTGCAAATTTAATATTGGACACTCTCCTGGCCTGAATGTTTGTGGCCCCGAGCTCTCTTGGAATTCTGCAGATATTTCGGGATGTGGAATCATAACACAGTTTGCCCACAGTAACAGAGCAGTAAAGCAGTATGAACCACGACAGCGGGAAGCAGAATGTCTCAACACACATCAATGAGTTCAGGAAAATCCATTTGCTATTCCAGTTTCTTTTGTTGCGAGGTCAATGCAGCAGTTTTTGCAAATTATGGCAGTTGTCTTTCACTTGTGGCAACTCCTAATTGACTACTGTCCCAACATGTCAGAATTTAAGTGAAGAACATTAAGAAGACGGTAATCTCATTTCTGCTTCAATAGAGATGCCCTTAATTAGCGTACAGGGTACAATCATCGCTTTAGTTGTGGCAACCATTGAAATCTCGGTGTATTTCATTATGAAACATTCTCTTCCGAAAGCACAATAGGCAATATTGATTATTGTTTAAGCTGATATTATTTCGTGTTCCTCTGTGTAACCTCCTGACATTTAAATTAAACTGCCAATCTGAAATGCAAGAGACTTGAAATGGAAGTGTTAAATGCATAGTTCTAGTTTCATTTAAATTTGATAATTTCATTCTCTCAGAATTCAGGTTATATGTACTTGTAGTATATTTTGGTCCATGCTCTTCTCAAACGTTTATTCTCAAAACGTCGACTCTCCTGCTGTTGTGATGCTGCCTGACCAGCTCTGCTTGTCCAGCATCACAGTCTTGACTCTGATCTCCAGCATCTGCAGTCCTCACTTCCTCTTATTCCTCAGGAGCCTGCTAGTTACTGTATACGTTGTACCTTGGTTTGCTTTTCCAATTGCAACATTTCCCGTTTTACTATTCTGCTTTCCATTTGCCAATTGCCAGGCCACGTCCCGATCTGACCAAGATCCCTGTGTAATTCTTGATAGCCTTTCTTGCAGTCAACAATGCCTCCTAATCTTGTATTATCCGCACACCTACTCATCATTCCTTGTGCATTGAATCCAGAACATTTACATAGATAGCAAAGAACAAATATCCCACCACTGACCCCTGTGGCACAAGACAAGTCTCAGGCCTCCAGTGCATAACGCAATCCTCAACCATCGCCAATTGCGTCCTAATATCGAACCAATTTTGAATCCAATAAGCTAGCAGTCCTTGGATCCCATGAGACCTAACTTTTTGACTAGTCTCCTGCAACTAAGCCAATTCTGAATCTACGTGATCAAACTACCTGGGATCCCATGTGCATTGGCCTTCTTGCTAAGTCTCCTATGTGGGACATTGTCAAAAGCGTTGTTGCAATCCATCAAAACGATATCAACTCCACAAGCCGCACATGCACACCTGGTCATCTCCTCAGAAAAAAAGATGACATTTGAAAGGCATGACTTCCCTCAGACTAAGCCATGCTGCCTCACCTACTTCAGCCTTGCCAGTCCCTGTAAAGACACATGTTCTTCTTCAGACGTTTCTCCAAGTATTTCCCTACCACTGATGTGAGAATCACTGGTCTGCAGTTCCCTAGTTGTTTTCATAAAAACCCTTCTTAATTATTGAAAACACATCACCTTTCCACCAACTTCATGGAACCTCTCTCGTGCCCCGAGGCGAATTAAACATTCAGGTCAGAGCCCCTGCAAGCTCTTCCCTTGGCTCTCACAGTTGCCAGGGACACACCCCATCTGGACTTGATGATTTGTCTACCTTGAAGCCTATAAACATTTCCAAACTGTCCAAGAACATGTCAGTGACTCCTAAGTCTCTTGAGTGAAGATGGATACACTGTATTGGTTTAATCCCTCCACAAGTACTCCTGATGCACACACAATTTGCTCCCTTCTTCCCTATTGGACCTTACATTTTACCTGGTCATACTCTATTCACTGGTATACTTACAGACCATTTCGAAACTTGCCCTACTTTTACCAGCCAAAGCCTTCTCATATATCCTCTTTGTTGACCTAATTGCTTTCTCAAGTTCCATTCTGAACTTTCCACACTCCACTAATGCCTTCATTGATTTGGTTCCATGTACCTGTTAAAACCTCTCTTTTCCTTCACATTGTACCCTGCATATCATTGGCCATCTGCAAGTATCCAGCTTTGTCAGTCTTCCTATCACACTAGAAGGAACATGGCTTCTATCCTCCCAATTTCCTTTAAGAACTGGCCACACTGCTCTTCTCCGCCATATTTCTTGGTCATACCCTGCCTGATGAAACTAAGCGTTGCTCTCTCCCAAACCAAACCTTCCTTTTTGTAACTTGTCTATTTCTCTTTGTTCATAAGAAGCTGAATTTTTACCATGTTTTGATCGCTGTCACGAAAATGCTCCCAACCAGCCTTGCCCCATCACCACCTGCATTACCAATCCGAATTCATTCCCCAGAATTAGGCCCGGAACAACTTTGAACCTTGTTGTACTCTGCGGACATTGCCCTGAAATGGTTTGTCAACACATTTTAAGATATCCGCTCCATCAAATTCCTTAACACTGTGTCTATAACAGTTAATGATTGACTAGTTGAAATCATTGCCCATTTTGATTTCATCTTTACACACCTCCATGAATTGGGTAAAAAATTGTTCCTAGGTTTCCTGCTAACACTCTGGAAGTGTATAATAGGCATCTCAAAATGTAGTTGACCTTTTTTTATTCCGATGTTGTATCCAGAAAGCAACAGATTACCTTCCAAGATATCATCGCTCATTGCTGCACTAATTGACTACTTAAATAACAATGAAATACCTCCTCCTCTTTTTCCCCATTGTCTCTCGCCTGGAGATTTCATGTCCTGGAATGTTAAGTTACCAACACGACTCCTCCCTGAACCATGTCTTTTGAATGGTTATTATCTCTTACGTTCATGGCCTTAGTTCATCCCTTTATCTGTGACACTCACGGAAATAAAGTGAACGCCATGCCTCAGCACCTTACAAATTGATATAGCTGCACTCTCATTGACATGGTTGTTTAATGTACGATGTAGTGCCACTGCTAACAGTCCCCTGTGGAATTAGGCTAAAGTATTTTGATGTAAGCCCAGTTCCATTGTGGCATTGGCAATACTCCTGGAGATACATTCTCAGACACGATTAAAGCTGTGCTGCAAATGATGTCAGTGTTGCACCTAAACGTGCCTACCAAATGATTGTTTCTGTGTAAATGAAGGGCTATTGTATGCTTCACACGGTCCTTGTGGCCAATGACTGTACCGTAATGAACATACGGATGTGGGTCTGTGGTGATTTATCCATTGTCACACAGAACACTGATCAATACAACGTGGCATAGGCCGTTCGGTCCTAGATTTGGAACTGACCTGTGGAACTAATCTGAAGGCCGTCTAAACTACTACTTTCATCTGTGTGTTTATCCAATGCACATTGAAAAGCCCTTAATGTTGGCAAGTCAAGTATGTGTGAATTCGTGCAGTAATACCACGGTGTAAATATAGATCTATTACAGCATTGATTTTGACAGTGACACAGTAAATATCAAATTTGTCGCTGAAGCATTTGTTTGAAACAAGAAAATTCTCTCCATCTGACGGGTCTTGAACCATTGTAAGTAACGGTTTTGCACATCGACCAGAAGTTCGATATTTGGGTCTCATTCCATTTCCTTGTTGCCCACACAATGTCCATTCATAATGGAGGTGAATAGGTTAAATGTCATCTTCCATCATATTTCGAGCTATCTCAATCAGGTTCCGGATGAATTTGTTGAAGGTGCATCATTAAGCATTGAAAGATGAACAGAAACATATGTATTGTGACCAGTTCCTGACAATGACTGGTTCGTGTTTGTCCAGAGCTCACAGCACAATATTTCTGTCCTCAGTCTCTAATTATCACTGTTTCAACCCATCTGTCCTCTTCCACATGCACTATCACTGATGATTCTGAATTTCTTACTGCTGAACTGATATTTTCTTCTTGTCTTAGAATTTGACATTATTTCACATTGTTCATATATTCTGCAGTTTCTACGCAGTAAATACGTTTTCAAGCTGGTAATACCTCTTGCATGGTCTCTGTTTCAAATATTCATGACGGAATGCAGTTCATCAGTTATTTGTATCACGCAGTGTCCCACCAAGCAAGCATTACATCGTAGACGTCGTTATATCAGAATTAGACTGCAATATCTGTCATGCTCAATGGTCCAGATTGACCCCGATCATCTCAAGTTATTGGAAGAAAACCTCAATATTTCATTGGTTTTCTGGATGCCGATATACTCTGTAATTTTGGACAAATTTAATTTTCATTCACCTTATTTTGGTTGTACATATTCATAGATTCAGGTAATCCAAAGAATGCAGAAAGAAGCCATTTATCCATGAAGTCTGCAAAGACCATGCCACCCAGTCTCATCCCGCAGCTATTCCTGTAACTTCACATTTATCATGGGTAATCTATCCCGCCTGCATCTTCCTGGAAAATACAGGCAACTTAGTATGATCAATCTACTTCCCTTCCGACCATAAGACCATAAGTCATAGGACTGGAAGTAAGGCCATTCGGCCCATCAAGTCTACTCCACCATTCAATCATGGCTGATTGGCATTTCAACTCCACTTACCAGCATTCTCCCCGTAGCCCTTAATTCTTTGTGACATCAAGAATTTATCAATCTCTGCCTTGAAGACATCTCGCATCAGGCCTCCACTACACTCCGTGGCAATGAATTTCATAGGCCCACCACTCTCTGGCTGAAGAAATGTCTCTGCATTTCTGTTCTGAATTGACCCCCTCTAATTCTAAGGTTGTGTCCACGTGTCCTAGTCTCCTCTCCTCGTGGAAACAATTTCCTAGCGTCCACCCTTTCCAAGCCATGTATTGTAAGTTTATATTAAATCTCTCGTTTATCTTCTAAACTCCAATGAATACAATCCCAGGAACCTCAGCCGTTCCTTGTATGTTAGACCAACCATTCCAGGGATCATCCGTGTGAATCTCTGCTGGACATTCTCCAGTGCCAGTATGTCCTTCCTGAGGTGTGGGGACCAAAACTGAACACAGTACTCCAAATGGGGCCTAACCAGAGCTTTATAAAGTCTCAGTAGCACAACGGTGCTTTTATATTCCAACCCTCTTGAGATAAATGACAACATTGCATTCGCTTTCTTAATCACAGATTCAACCTGCATGTTTACCTTTAGAGAATCCTCGACTAGCACTCCCAGATCCCTTTGTACTTTGGCTTTACGAATTTTCTCACCATTTAGAAAGTAGTCTATGCTTTTATTCTTTTTTTTCCAAAATGCAAGACCTCGCATTTGCTCACATTGAATTCCATCAGCCATTTCCTGGACCACTCTCCCAAACTGTCTAAATCCATCTGCAGCACGCCCCCCAACCAACTTCTTCAGTACTACCTGCCTGTCCACCTAATTTCGTATCATCAGCAAACTTCGCTAGAATGCCCCCAGTCCCTTCATCCAGATTATTAATATATAATGTGAACAACTGATGCCCCAACACTGAACCCTGCGGGACACTGCTTGTCACGGGCTGCCATTCTGAAAAAGAACCTTTCATCCCAACTCTTTGCCTCTGTAAGACAGCCATTCCTCAATCCTTACCAGTAGCTCACCTCGAACACCATGGGCCCTCATCCTGCACAGCAGCCGTCGTGTGGCACATTATCAAAGGCCTTTTGGAAGTCTAGATAGACCACATCCACGAGGTTTCCCTGGTCTAACCGACTTGCCACCTCTTCAAATAATTCCAACAGGTTTGTCTGACACGACCTCCCCTTACTAAATCCATGTTGACTTGGTCTAATCCGACTCTGCTCTTCCAAGAATTTAGAAACCTCCTCCTTAATGATGGATTCTAGAATTTTACCAGCAACCGAGGTTCGGCTTATTAGCCTATAATTTTCCACCTTTTGTCTTGATCCTTTCTTGAACAAATGGTTACAACAGCGATCTTCCAATCATGTGGGACTTTCCCTGATTCCAGTGACTTTTGAAAGACCTCAACTAATGCCTCTGCTATTTCCTCAGCCAGCTCTCTCAGAACGCTAGGATGCATCCCATTGGGGCCAGAGATTTATCAATTTTAAGACCTTTTGCATTTCTAGCACTTTCTGTTTTGTAATGGCAACCATCCTCAACTCAGCCCCCTGACTCCCTTTAATCTTGCACATCCTTGGACTGTGGGAGTAAATTGGAGTACCTGAAGGAAACCCACAGTATTGCTGAATAAATTGAATGCGAGCGTTGCACACTGTGAATAATTTTACAGCAATTCATTGGAAGCAGCCACATTTGATCACCACTTAGTCAATACCCACGGTGTCGACAGAATCCATAGTGATTGTTTTGATATAAAAGCACGTTAAAATTTTCGTCAATTACGTGATGTTATCTGACTATTTCTTCCGTACTTGAATTTGCGTTATTTTCAATGAGTTTCCAATTATTTTCTTAGTCTTCCAATGTATGTCATTTGCCTATTCAATTGTCATTTACATACATGAATATCACTGCAGTAAAATCAAGATCACATCACAAACATATACGCAGTATCATTAAAATGTATGATTTCATTTGGTGTCAAATATGTTACTTGACTTTTCGCCCAGTGTCACACACATGCATTCTAAATGTCAGATCGTTTGTTTCTCTTGCTCTCTGTATTCCAGCTAATATGACAGTGATTGTCATCCGAAGAAGATGCAGTCTCTCTGCATGTATTACGCACTACCTGGTGTCCATGGCAATAACAGATCTGATGCTCCTAGTCATAGCTGTAATATTAAACCGGATTGCTGGGATTTATTTCCCATACAGCTTCTTGTTTATCACCCCAGTATGCAGTCTCCGCTTGGCCTTTAATTATGCAGCTATTGACAGCTCTGCCTGGTTCACAGTGGCTTACACACACACACACACACACACACACACACACACACACACACATATATATAAGTTTGTACGATTACCTGTGCACTTATTTGTCGGGTGTGGGAGTCACTGAAAGCTCTGCACTCACTTCCTTTTGCGATTCAGGATCCTGGCTGCTCTTTAGGCTTGAAAGAAATCTTGCATTGTCTTCATCTGCCTTTTGAATCTATGTTAGAAATAGGCACATTTATTTTCCAATACTTTCTTCTGCACCCTCCATGCTATCTTCATGGTAGTTCATCAGCTTCGCCTGACACAGTTCCATTTTTCGGAACGTGAATGGCCGGAACCATCTCTGTCTGTTTCTGCTCCTGTGTTTCGTTTGTTCTGCACTTACCTGCTTGTACGCCAGTTGCCACTTCCATGATACACTGTCCCATATTCAAGAACACAGTGGCTCACTTAAATAAGTATGTCAGTCCAGTTACAGACTTCATTAGCAAGTGTGTAAAAGAATGCGTGCCAAGGAAGTTAATCCACATGTTCCTCAACTGGAAACCGTGAATGAACCTGGTTATCCCTTGCCACCAAAAGTAAGATTTCACTCTGGGATCTGATCTGCTCAGTGTTAGCACCGTATAGGATGATAACATTGTGTCACAATTCTCTCAAACTCTGTACCATGATAAACGTTGCAGCTCATCATTTGTTCAAGTCAAGAGCAGACATATTGGACTTGATTGTACCAACGTCCATGACACCATGAGACACTGTCTTGCTAAACACATGAAAGCAGTTTTTTTTCCAATGAGTTCAGTTTGCACTTGGTAAGATTTTAAAACCATCAGGAGTTCTTCAGTGAAATGAACGGTAGGTTGATTGTAATCATGAAGACAGCCACATTCACTATATTTACAGAACCATCTGAACAAAAGCCGACAAAGATCATACCACGACATATCTCGTCGGTTCTTCAGAAAATCAGAATACAGTGCTGTGTTGCTCCTTCAGGCCTATAAGCACCCACTATAGCAAGTGGTACAGTGCTGATCTGAGGCGATGGAACAGTTTCTATGGAAATGTTTGTGATTGGTAGACTGTCGATATTCAAGAACCCAGAAGCCAACGTAACCGAATATGCCACACAGTCACAGACTTTGATAATATGATAGTAATCACAACAGCAGTCAGCCATTTTGCCCATTGAGCCTCGGTCTGCTATTCGTTAAGATCATGGCTGATCTGTACAACATCTCAGCTCCTCCTACCTGCATTATGCTCATATCCTTTAATTCCCCATCATGAAAATTCCATAGAACTGTGTCTTGAATATATTTAATGAAGCTACATCTCCGATTTCCTTGGGCACAAAATTCCGCAGATTCATTACTTTCTGGGAGAAGCTGTTCTTCCTCAGTACTGTCTTAAATCTACTCTCCTACTCTTGAGTCCATGTTCCCTAGTTCTAGTCCCACACATCCGGGGAAACAGTTTGCCGCCCTTTATCTTATCTATCCATTTCATCATTCTATATGTTTCTATAAGATCCCCTCTCAGTCCTCCAAATTTTAGCGAGTGCAGTCCCAGGCAACTCAACCCTTCACAGACACATAGAGAAATAGAGTCATAGAGATATACAACACGGAAATTCACCCTTCGGTCCAACCTGTCTATGCTGACCAGATATCCCAACCCAATCTCGTCCCACCTGCCTGCTCCTGGCCAATAACCCTCCAAACCCTTTCTATTCATACCCCAGTCCAGATGCTGTTTAGATGTTGCAATTGTACGAACCTCCACCACTTCTTCTGGCTGCTCATCCCATACACGTATCACCCTCGGCGTGATAAAATTGCTCCTTGGCTTTCTTTTGTACCTGTTCCCTCTCACCCTAAATCTCTGCCCTCCATTTCAATTTACCCACACCATGCCCCTCATAATGTTGTAAACCTCTACAAGGTTAACAATCATCCTCCTACATTTCAGGGAAAGTCAGTGCCAGGGCATTCAACTTCTCACTATACCTAAAATTCTGCAACCCTGGCAACATACTTGTAAATATTACAAGTTTCACAACATTGTTCCAATAGGAAAGAGAGGATAATTTATCACCCCAGTATGCAGCCTCCGCTTGGCCTTTAATTTTCCAACTATTGACAGCCCTGCCTGGTTCACAGTGGCTTTCACCTTTGATAGATCTGTGGCTATTTGTTGCCAGAAGGAGAAAGTAAAGTACTGCACAGAGAAGGTGTCAGTGCGTGTGATCGGAATTGTGTCTGCACTGACCTGTTTAAAAAATGCTTTTCCGTATTTCATATACGAACCCATGTACATAGTTAACACTATTCCTTGGTCTTGCAGTATAAGATTAATATTTTACATTTCAGCAGCTTGGATTGTGTATGACTGGAAGCGGCGTATTGTAAACCCTTGTCTCCCCTTTATTCTGATTTTACTGCTGAACATTCTGACCGTCAGACACATTCTATTGGCTAACAGAGCCCGCAAGAGACTGCGGGACCACAACAACAGGATGATTCATGGTGACCCGGAAATGAAAAAGCGAAGAAAATCAATTGTTTTACTTTTCACCATCTCAGGAACTTTTATCCTATTATGTTTGTTATTTGTAATAACGATCATCTATGTCCGAGTTGCTAAGGTTGTTTACTTCTCAGGATCCGATTTAAGTGAAGAGTCATTCTTTCTTGAAGAAACTGGATACAAGCTTGTCTTCTTGACTTCCTGTGTCAATCCATTCATTTATGCTGGGACCCAAAGGAAAATCAGAGTCGAGTTAAGGAATGGGCTGAAACATCCGCTGAGACTATTGAATCAATCGTTCAAAATCTAAAGATAGTCAAATCCTCGTGAGCTGTACATTATTGTCCAGCAAGTTCACCATCTGACCATGGCATATATATTACCAGTGCACTCGGTTTGACCCTTCACCCAAAGAATGAACAGAGGATATTGCACCCCCGCCCCACCCCACATTTCAGGATTTGTAATCGGACGTTGATGAGTCGGACAATTTCAAATGATGGATTAAGTGATGGTTGGAATTATGTATGTTTATAAATATTGATTAGTTTATCCGTTTAAATGTGTATTTATTCGTCGGGTGTGGGAGGTACTGAAAAGCTTTGCACTCACTTCCCTTTGCGATTCAGAATCCTAGCTGATCTTTCGGCTTGAAGGAAGTCCTGCATCGTCTTCAACTGCCTTTTGAATCTCCGTCAGAACTCGCCACATTTATTTTCCCATATGAACTCATATGAACCATTGCAGCGGGAAGCAGCATGTCACGACAGACACTAATGAGTTCAGGAAGTTCCATTTGACATTCCAGTTTCTATTGTTCCGAGGTCAATGCTACAGACTTGGCGAATCACAGCGGCTGGCTTTCACTTGTGGCAACTTCGAATTGACTACCATCTCAACATGTCAGAATTTAAGTAAAGAACATTAAGATGATTGAAAGCCCAATTTAGATATAATCATCAGAATATTTGAGGCCAACATCGACATCTCAGTGCAATTCATCACAAAACATTCTGTTACTCATGGGCAATAGACAATGTTGATTGTGATTTAAGCTGATATTATTTTGTGTTCCTCTGTGTAACTACCTGACATTTAAACAGCCAATCTGAAATTTACAGATTTGAATTGGAAGCACTATGTACAGAGTTCTAAGTCCGTATAAAATATTTTCAATGATTGAATCTATATTTCTCGAGTTACTGTGTGATTGCATTGCAGTTAGGGATTATATATAATATATGGACACACACACACACGGACACAACATGCGCACTCACACATTGGGTTTCCCATTTTTTCCGAAACATATTCGATGCTCAAACTGCATCCTAAGTTATAGAAGTTAGCATCAGTCGACATTGTCAAGAAATAGTCAGTCAATTCATGACTGCCTGCGAGCAGAAATTTTCCAACAGCAATGCATACTTTGAAGAAAAGTGGCCAGTGATTTATGCCTTTATGGTCTGATCGCAATAAAACAATGTGTTATGATGCTCTATATAACATAACAGGAGACCGGAAATTCTTTCGTACCATTTCGCTGAAGGTGTCGATTTCAGGGGACTGCATAATTTAGGACAAGTCCCGAGGAAGGTACTGAAGCGAATACCTGATGATCCGTTTTTAAATTTGAACGTCTGCAACCTTACAATGAGAGACAGCCACAAGGGAAGGACAGTTTCTGTTCAGAAGAAATATTTCATATTAGCAACAAGACAGGTTTTTCTTTCTTTGCTGTGAGCCTCTGATCTGTGAAGGCAATTTATCAGCTGCTGGAACTGAATTTAAATTCAGATAATCAGAACTGGAAAGTCAAACTCGTTCTCAAATGCCAGATATTGGAATATGAGGAGTTTGTGATCTGGTCTGTTTTCTTCGAAGAAATAGGAAGAACAGCACCTGGTTAAGGTGTGGCTAATTGTTTCAGTAAGACATCTCAAAGCGAAATAGCAGTGATACTTCATTCAGATTGAAGGGATGCAAATGATATTCATGCGGAAATGAGTAATTTTTGCTACTTGTTGATTATTAATTGTCAAAGAATTTGTTTCATTGTGGGAATAACTGTACTGAAAATTTGACACAGTAAAACTTCAAAAATAAAACTTGTAATTTTGGAACTGGGAGACTGGCACATATTCAAGAACACATTGGCTGACGTAAATAACCATGCCACTCCAGGTTACAGATGTAATTATCAAGTGTGGAAAAGACTGTGAGCCATGGAAGTTAATCCACATGTTCCTCAATTGGAAACCGTGAATGAACCGGGATATCCCTTGCCGACAAAAGTAAGATTTGACTCTGGGATCTGATCTGCTCAGTGTTAGCACCATATGGGATGAAAACATTTTATTGCATTTCTCTCAAAATCTGTATCATGATAAACGTTGCATCAGCTCATCATTTGTTCAAGTCAAGAGCAGACATATTGGACTTTATTGTACCAACGACAATGTTACCCTGAGACACTGTCTTGCTCAACAGATGAAAGCAATTTTTTTCCAGTGAGTTAAGTTTGCAATTGATAAGATTTTAAAACCATCATGAGTTATTCAATGAACTAAATGTTAAGTTGATTTTAATCATGAAGACAGCCACATTCACTATATTTACAGAACCATCTGAACAACAACAGTACAAAGTCAAGAATCCCACCACGCCATATCTCATTGGTACTTCAGAAAATCAGAATACAATGCTGTGTTGCTCCTTCTGGCCTATATGCACCCAGAATAACAAATGGTACAGTGCAGATCTGAGGCAATAGAACAGTTTCTAAAGAACTGTTTGGAATTAATAGACTGTCCATATTAAAGAACCCAGAAGTCAATGTAACTGAATATGCGTCATAGTATATTATCTACTATCATAGTAATTGCAACAGCAGTAAGACATTTGGCCCATTGAGCCTCCTCTGCTATTTATTAAGATCATGGCTGATCTATACATCATGTCAGTTTATCCTGCCTGCATTATCCCCATAACTTTTAATTCCCCTACCACGAAAATCCCATCCAACTGTTTCTTGAATATATATATAATGAAGCTGCCTCTATTACTTCCTTGGGCAGAAAATTCCATAGATTAACTTCGTTCTGGGAGAAGCTGTTCTTCCTCGTTTGTGTCTTAAATCTACTCTCCTAATCTTGAGTCCACGTTCACTCGCCCTAGTCTCACCCAGCAGGGAAACAGTTTGTCGGCCTTTATATTATCTATCAATTTCACCATTTTATATTTATCTCTAATATCCCCTCTCAGACTTCCAAATTTTAGAGAGTACAGTCCCAGGCGGCTGAACTTTTCACAGAGGAATAGAGTAATAGAGTCATAGAGATATACAACAGGTAAATAGACCCTTCGGTCCAACTTGTCCATGCTGACCAGATATCCCAACCCAATCTAGTCCCATTTGCCAGCACCAAGCACATAACCCCCAAACGCATTCTATTCATATACCCATCCAAATGTCGTTTAAATGTTGCAATTTTACCAGCCTACACCACTTCCTCTGGCAGCTCATTCCATACACGTATCGCACTCTGTGTGAAAAGATTGCTCTTTGGGTTTCTTTTATACCTATTCCCTCTCACCCTAAAACTCTGCCCTCCAGTTCAATTTGTCCAATCCACGCCCCTCATGATTTTGTAAACCTCTACAAGGTTAGCCCTCAGCCTCTGACACACCAGGGAAAACAGTGCTAGCTTATTCAACTTCTCACGATACCTCAAATTCTGCAACCCTGGCAACATACTTGTAAATATGTTCTTTACCCTTTCAAGTTTCATGAAATCTTTCCGACAGGAAGGAAAACAGAATTGCAAGCAATGTCCTATACAGCCGCAACATGACCTCCCAACTCTTGTACTCAATACTCTGACCGATAAAGGAAAGCATACCAAACGCCTTCTTCACTATCCCATCTACCTGCGACTTCATTTTCAAGGAGCTATGGACCTGCACTTCAAGGTTTGTTTGTTCAGCAACACTCCTTAGAACCTTACCATTAAGTGTATAAGTCCTGCGAACATTTGCTTTCCCAAAATGCAGCACCTCAAATTTATCTAAATAAAACTCCATTTGCCACTTCTCAGCCCATTGGCCCACCTGATCAAGATCCTGTTGTAATCTGAGGTAACCTTCAGAGATAACACCTCCAATTTTGGTGTTATCTGCAGACTTACTAACTATTCCTCTTATGCTTACATCCAAATAATTTACATAAATAATGAAACGCAGTGGACCAAGCACCGATTCTTGTGGCAATCCACTGATCACAGGCCTCCACTCTGAAAAGCAACCTTCTACCACCACCCTCTGCCTTCTACCTTTGAGACAGTTTTGTATCTAACTGGCTAATTGTCACTGTATTCCATGAGATTTAACTTTGCTTCCCGGTCTCCCATTGGGAACCTTGTTGAACGCCTCACTGAAGTCCATATAGATCACATCTACTGCTCTGCATTAATAAATCCTCTTTGTTACTTCTTCAAAAAACTCAATCAAGTTTGTGAGACAGGATTTCCGACGCACAAAGTCATCTTGACCACGGTCAGGCTCACTGGTCTTAGTTAAGTTGAAAATGTGTTGCTGGTTAAAGCACAGCAGGTTAGGCAGCATCCAAGGAACAGGAAATTCGACGTTTCGGGCCAGAGCCCTTCATCAATCACTGGTCTTTGTTCCCTGGTTTGTCCTGACGACCTTTCTGAAGCAGTGGCATCATATTAGACAATCTCCAGTCTTCTGGCGCCTCAGCTGAGACTATTTATGATACAAATATCTCAGTAACAGGCCTAGCAATCACTTCGCTTGCTTCCCAGACATTCCTGGGATGCACCTGATCATGTCCAGGTGATTTATCCACTTTCATGCGTTTCAAGGTATCCAGCAGTTCCTGTTCTGAAATATGGACATTTTTCAAGACATCACCATTTATTTCCCGAGATTCTATATGTTTCATGTCCTTTTCCACAGTAAATACTTGTGCAAAATGCTCTTCTCAACGGGTAACTCCCTCATCTCTGGAATCAACCTAGAGAACCTCTTCTGTACCGCCTCTAAAATCATTATATTCATTCCTGAAGAAGGGCTTACGCCCGAAACGTCGAATCTCACAGTTGAGATTACTGGTTGTCAGGTTGTTTCGTTCTGACTGTCACTTGCTGCTGATGCTGCTATCATGTGCAAGTGATCATGTAGTCATAGAGTTCTACAGCACGGGAAAAGGCCCTTTGGCAAAAACTGGTCCATTCTGACCAAAATGTCCTATTTAGCAGCTTAACCAAGGAGACACCTCCTTGTTATATATTTTTGGTGCTGCTCCTGGTGTGCCCTCCTGCTCTCTCCATTGATCTGGATTTAATTGCAATGGTTGATTGGGGTATATGACATGCGATGAGTTTGAAAATTGCGCTGAAATGCCATTCGACCGCTATAGATGCTCATAGCGCTTCCTGGTGCCCAGAATTGTGCTGGTGGATCTGTACAAATCTTGTCCCCCATTTAGTATGGTGATGGTATTACACAACACCATGGAGAGAATTCTCAATGTGAAGACACGACCTTGCGTTCACTAGGACTGTGCAGTGGTAACTCTTATTGATACTGTCTGACAAATGCATCTGCAGCTGGCAAGGATGAGGTCGAATATGTATTTCCCTCTGGTTGGTTCACACCCCACCAGTTACACACTAGTTTAGCAATCATGGACATTATGAAACAACCAGTTGATCTGAATGCTGCTGCTGCTGAGTCACTCTTCATGTCAAACACTGAAATCCCCGGACCCAGTGCATTCTGCGCCCTTACCACCCGCAGTGCTTCTCCAAGTGTCTATGTTATTCTCACAGAGACTTAGAAACACATTGTGCCTGATTGGTGATCACGCTCTCTGAGAGCTGTCTACTTGAACTTGCTTGCGTTTTTCAAGAAAGATGTGCGTTTCTGACTGAAGTCAGTGATTAATTCAATTGATTTGGTTTGTTTCCAGTATCGAAACAACTAGCTCGCTTTAAAGATAACGAAACAAAAACTGGATTATGCCGGACATTGCTTTAGACACATCCCTGGTTCTATGAAAAAAAATATTCTGTCAAAACATAAGGAGCAGCTGGGCAATAGTTGATGCCACCGCTTTCCTCACTGTAAATTGGTTACTGTAGAAACAAACCAGTTTAATTAGCTCCCTGGAGGCTGAAACCTTGTATAAATTTGCCAGGTTTTCAATGTTGTGTTGGACGTGGTCAGACCTTCGCTTAGAAATGCATGGAATACCAGGAGGGTTGGTGTTTGCCATTTACTATCCCGTCCTTGCAGCTATTGGCCTTCCAGGTAATTATTGTAGTTAGTTACTAGCTGCGGGAATCACTGGTTAGCTGGATCGACTATTCGTCTTGAACTCTTTGTCTACACTCTTTGTCCCATTTCCTGTGATGCATTATTCTGCTTCTGCAGTACGTTCACTTCATTTTACTGCTGTATTTGTTTTTGGAAGATTGTTTTTATGCTTGCAACGTCTTAACGCGTCTATTTATGTGATAATTTATTAAATTTGATTATTTAATTCCTTCAGAATTCAAGTTATATGTACTTGTACAATATTTTGGTCCATGCTCTTCTCAAGCGTTTATTCTCAAAACATGGACTCTCCTGCGGCGCTGATGCTGCCTGACCAGCTCAGATTTTCTAGCATCACACTTTTGACTCTGATCTCCAGCATCTGCAGTCCTCACTTCCTCTTATTCCTCAGGACCCTGCCAGTTACTGTTAACTTTCTACCTTGGTTTGATTTTCCAAAATGCAACGCTTGCCGTTTTAATATTCTGCTTTCCATTTGCCAATTGCCAGCCCACTTCCCCATCTGACCAAGATCCCTGTGTAATTCTTGATAGCCTTTCTTGCAATCAACAATGCCTACTAATCTTGTATTATCCGCAAACTTACTAATCATGCCTTGTGCATTGAATCCAGAACATTTACATAGATAGCAAAGAACAAATATCCCACCACTGACCCCTGTAGCACAAGACTAGTCTCAGACCTCCAGTGCATTAAAGAATCCTCAACCATCGCCATTTGCTTCCTTCTATCGAACCAATTTTGAATCAAATTAACGAGCTGTCCCTGGATCCCATGAGGCCTAACGTTTTGACTAGTCTCCTGTAACTGAGCCAATTCTGAATCTACGTGATCAAACTACCGGGGATCCCATGTGCATTGGCCTTCTTGATAAGTCTTCTATGTGGGACATTATCAAAAGCGTTGTTGTAATTCATAAAAACGACATTAACTGCACAGCCCTTACATGGACACCTGGTCATCTCCTCAGAAAGAAACGATGACATTTGAAAGGCATGACCTCCCTCTGACGAAGCCATGCTGCCTCGCCTACTTCAGCCTTACCACTCCCTGTAAAGATACACGTTCTTCTTCAGACGTTTCTAAAAGTATTTCCCTGCCACTGATGCGGGAATCACTGGTCGGCAGTTCTCTGATTCTTTTCATAACAACCCTTCTTAATTATTGAAAACACATCACCTGTCCTCAAATTTACTGCAACCTCTCTCGTGCCCCGAGGCGACTTAAAAATTCTGGTCACAGACCCTGCAAGCTCTTCCCTTGGATCTCACAGTAACCTTGGACACACCTCATCTGGACTTGATGATTTGTCCACCTTTAAGCCTATGAACACTTCCAAACAGTCCAAGAACATGTCTGTGACTCCTCCGAGTTCCTTGAGTGAAGATGGATGCACTGTATTGGTTTCAACCCTCCACAAGTCCTCCTGATCCACAAAAAAATTGCTTCGTTCTTCCGTATTGGACCTTACACTTTACCTGGTCATACTCTTTCCATTGATATACTTACAGACTATTTCGAAACTTGCCCTACTTTTACCAGCCAAAGCCTTCTCATATATCCTCTTTGTTTACCTAATTGCTTTCTCAAGCTCCATTCTGCACTTTCTACACTCCACTATTGCCTTCATTGATTTGGTCCCATGTACCTGCTAAAAACTTCTCTTTTTCTTCATATTGCACACTGCATATCATTGGTCATCTGCAAGTATCCAGGTTTGTCAGTCTTCCAATCACACGAGAAGGAACATGGCTTCTATCCTCCCAATTTCCTTTAAGAACTGGCCACACTGCTCTTCTCCGCCATCTTCCTTGGCCATACCCTGCCTTATTAAACTAAGTGCTGCTCTCTGCCAAACCAACCCTTCCTTTTTGTAACTTGTCTATTTCTCTTTGTTCATAAGAAGCTGAATTTTTACCACGTTTTGATCGCTGTCACGAAAATGCTCCCAAACAGCCTTCCCCCATCACCACTTGCATTATCAATCCAACTTCATTCCCCTGAATTAGGCCCAGAACAACTTTGCATCTTGTTGTACTCTGTGGACATTGCCCTGAAATGGCTTGTCAGCACATTTTAAGATATCTGCTCCATCGAATTCCTTAACACTGTGTCTATAACAGTTAATGATGCAATTAATCACTGCCCATTTTAATTTTATCTTTACACACCTTCATGAATTGGGTAAAACTTTGCTCCTCAGTTTCCTGCTGACACTCTGCTCATACTTTCATGGCCTTCACTCATCCGTTTATCTCTGACACTCCCAGAATTAAAGTGAAGGCCATGCTGCAGCACCTTACAAATTGATATAGCTGCTCTCTCATTTACATGATTGTTTACTGTACGATGCAGTGCCACTGCTAACTCTGTGCCCCCTTCCCCTGCCGAATTAGGCTGAAGTATTTTGATGTAAGCCCAGATCCATTGTGGCATTAGCAATATTCCTGGAGATACATTCTCAGACACGATTAAAGCTGTGTTGCAAATGATGTCAGTGTTGCACCTAAAAGTGCCTACCAAATGATTATTTCTGTGTAAATGAAGGGCTATTGTATGTTTCACACAATCCTTGTGGCGAATGACTGTACCGTAGTGAACATACTGATGTGGGTCCGTGATGTTTTATCCATTGTCACACAGAACATTGAATAATACAAGTGGCACACGCCATTCGGTCCTTGATTTGGGACTGACCTGTGGAACCAATCTGAAGGCCGTCTAACCAACCATTTTCATCCGTGTCTTTATCTAATGCACATTGAAAAGCCCTTAATGTTGGCAAGTCAACTATGTGTGAATTCGTGCAATGATATCATGATGTGAATATAGATCTATTACAGCATTGATTTCGACAGTGACACATGAAATATCAAAATTGTCACTGAACCATGTGGTTTAAACAAGAAAATTCTCTCCATCTGATGGGTCTTGAATCCTTGTCAGTAGCAATTTTGCACATCGACCTGAAGCTCCATATTCGTATCTCATTCGATTTCCTTGTTGCCCACACAATGTCCATTCAGAAAGGAGGTGAATAGGTTAAATGTCATCCTTCATCGTATTTCGAGCTATCTCAATCAGTTTCCGGATGAATTTGTTGAAGGTGCATCATTAAGCATTGAAAGATGAACAGAAACATATGTATTGTGACCAGTTCCTGACAATGACTGGTTCGTGTTTGTCCAGACCTCGCAGCACAATATTTCTGTCCTCAGTCTTTAATTGTCACTGTTTCAACCGATCTGTCCTCTTTCACATGCACTATCACTGAAGATTGTGAATTTCTTACTGCTGAACTGATATTTTCTTCTTGTCTTAGAATTTGACATTATTTCACATTGTTCATATATTCTACCGTTTCTTCGCATTAAACATATTTTCAAGCTGGTAATAACTCTTGCATGGTCTCTGTTTCAAATATTCATAACAGAATGAAATTGATCAGTTTTTTGTACCACGTAATGCACTACCAAGCAAATATTTAATCGTAGACGTCGGCATATCAGAATTAGACTGCAATATCTGTCATACTCAATGGTCCAGATTGACCCCAATAATCTCAAGTTATGGGGAGAAAATCTCAATATTTCATTGGCTTTCTAGATGCTGATATACTCTGCAGTTTTGGACAAATTTAACTTTCATTCACTTCATTCTGTTAGTACATATTCATAGATTCAGGTTATCCAAAGAATGCGGGAAGATGCCATTTATCCATTAAGTCTGCAAAGACCATCCCACCCAGTCTCATCCCGTAGCTATTCCTGTAACTTCACATTTGCCATAGGTAATCTACCCCGCCTGCATATTCTTGGATAATTCAGGTAATTTAGTATGACCAATCTCCGTCTCTTGCACATCCTTGGATTGTGGGAGTAAATTGGAGTACCTGAAGGAAATCAACATTATTGCTGAATAAATTGAATGCCAAAATTGCACAGTGAGAATAATTTTACAGCAATTCATTGGAAGCAGCCACACTTGATCACCACTGAGTCATTTCCCACGCTTTTGACAGTTTCCATAGTGATTGTTTTCATATAAAAACACGTTAAAATTTTCACCAATTTCGTGATGTCATCTGACTATTTCTTCTGTACTTGAATATGTGTTATTTTCAATGAGATTACAATTATTTTCTTAGTCTTCCAATATGTGTCATTTGTCTATTCAATTGTCATTGACATACATGAATATCACTGCAGTAAAATCAAGATCACATCGCAACCATACGCGCAGTATCATTAAAATGTATGATTTCGTTTGAGTCAAATATGTAAATTGACGTTTTGTCCAGTGTCACACATATGCATTCTAAATGTCAGACCGTATGTTTCACTTGTTCTCTGTATTCCAGCTAATCTGGCAGTGATTCTCATACTGTGCCGAAGAAGATGCGGTCTCTCTGCATGTATTACGTACTACCTTGTGGCTATGGCAATAACTGATCTCATGCTCATCGTCACAGCGGTAATATTAAACCGGATTGCTGGGATTTATTTCCCATACAGCTTCCTGTTTATCACCCCAGTATGCAGCCTCCGCTTGGCCGTTAATTATGTAGCTATTGACAGCTCTGCCTGGTTCACAGTGGCTTTCACCTTTGATAGATTTGTGGCTATTTGTTGCCAGAAGGTAAAAGTAAAGTATTGCACAGAGAAAGTGTCAGTGCGTGTGATCGGAATTGTGTCTGCACTGGCCTGTTTAAAAAATGCCTTTGTGTATTTTGTAAACGAACACATGTACATAGTTAACTCTATACCTTGGTTTTGCATTTTAAAATTAACATATTACACTTCACCAGCTTGGACTCTGTATGACTGGATGCGACCCATTGTAAACCCTTGTCTCCCCTTTATTCTGATTTTACTGCTGAATATTCTGACCGTCAGACACATTCTATTGGCTAACAGAGCCCGCAGGAGACTGCGGGTCCACAACAATAGGATGAATCATGGTGATCCCGAAATGGAAAAGCGAAGAAAATCAATTGTTTTACTTTTCACCATCTCAGGCACTTTTATCTTGTTCTCCTTGTTATTTGTAATAACGATTATCTATGTCAGAGTTGCTAAAGTTGCTTACTTCTCAGGATCCGATTTAAGTGAAGATTTATTCCTTCTTGAAGAAACCGGATACATGCTTGTCTTCATGACTTCCTGTGTCAATCCATTCATTTATGCTGGGACCCAAAGGAAAATCAGAGTCGAGTTAAGGAATGGGCTGAAATATCCGCTGAGACTATTGAGTCAATCGTTCAAAATCTGAAGATGGTCAAATCCTCACTAGCTGTATGTTATTGTCCAGCATGTACCACACGTGCACTCGGCTTAAACCATCACCCAAAGTGAGAGTTGAAGAATGAACAGCGACCATGCCCCCACTTAACCCACTCCACATTTCAGGATTTGTAATCGGTCGTTGTTCAGTCAGAAAAAAAATCAAATGATGGATTAATTGATGGATGGAAATATGTATGTGTGTGTGTATATATATATATATATATATATATACACATATGTGTGTGTGTGTGTGTGTGTGTGTGTATGTTTGTACGATTACGTGTTCTTATTTATCGAGTGCTTTAGTGACTGAAAGCTCTGCACACACTTCCTTTGGCAATTCAGGATCCTGCCTGCTCTTTCAGCTTGAAGATGTCCTGCATTGTTTTCCACTGCCTTTTGAATCTATGTTAGAACTTGCCACATTTCTTTCAAATAATCTCCTCTGTACCCGTCATACGAACATCAAGGTCGTTCATCAGCTTCAGGCAGAGTATTCATACGACATTTTTCAGAATGTGAATGTCTGGAACCATCTCTGTCTGTTTCTGTTCCTGCCTTTTGTCTGTTCTGCACTCCGCTGCTTGTACGCCTATTACCACTCCCATGACACCCTTGCCAATTTGAGGGGATGGTTTCAGGTGAGAAATTCACGAGAACTACGCAATATGTACCATGAGATCTGTTCCTGTATCCAGGAAGTGGGGAGCTTTCCAGAGGCTCAGAATAGAGCTGCAGATTTACATAATCTGCAAGAGAGAGAAAGTTTATGAGAGGATAAAGTAAGCTTCTGACTGGTCATCATTTCGGACTTTAGTCCCTGGTCGTGCACATGTGAGTACTACACCTATTGACGCGCAGCTTGTCTCTCAAGCCTTTCCTTCGTTTAATAACTATATTGTGACGTCACATCCGTATCACAATTTTTAAATTGTCTACCTACTTTCCTTCCCGACGTAGGGCCATGACCTTCAAAGACGTGGGGGTGACCATGCTCCCTCTGATTCTTGTCCGTTCATTTCTGTTTTAGCTCTCTTCCCCTGCTGGTATATAATTTCCTCCTAAGCACCCGTTAAACACACATGAGCATAAACACAAAAATTCAACAGAAACAGATACTCTCACAACCCTTCTCCTTCAGACGGAAAACTCAGAAGCCTGAACACAAGCAGCAACAAGTTGACGAACAGCTTTCTTGCTGTTCTGAGACGGTTGAACAAACCTCTCCAACTTTAAACACTGCTGATCTTACTAATATGGATCTTACTGGAACACCTCTTGCACAAACATAACCTTGTTCTGCCTAACTGCTTCGAATGTGTACGTCCTTGTTAGCTCTGATTTTTTTGTAATGCTCACAAAATAAAACGTTTCACTGTACTCAGGTACATGTGAGTACAATTAACGAAATCAACTCAACTCTCACACACGCAGATGACGCCCATATTCTTGTAGGTATATATCCTGCTGAAAAGGGCATGGCCCTTGTCCGTCCTCTCTGCACTGATTGTGCAACAATCACTGAGAAATTCACACTGTACGGTGGTGTAACGTGAATCTGTCATTGTTCTGGCATCGAATGCTGATATTTCTTGCTAATCACATCAATGCAATTCAGACGATTTAAAGGATTCAAATTTAATATTGGACACTCTCCTGGCGTGAATACATGAGGCCCCTGATCTCTCTGGATTCTGCACACATTTAGGAATGTGGAATCATCATACAGATTCTCACTTCCTGTCATAGTACTCACTCAGCCGGTTTCGGTGTTGCCATTGGTGAAATCATCTCGTTTTCCCACCGTAACACAGCAGTAAGACCATATGAACCACGAAGCAGAATGTCTCGAAAGACATTAATGAGTTCAGGAAAATTCCTTTGCAATTTCAGTTTCTATTATTGCTGGGTCAATCCTGCAGTTTTTGCGAATCATGGCAGATGGCTTTCACTTGTGGCAACTCCTAATTGACTACTGTCCCAACATGAATTTAGGTGGAGAACTTTAAGAGGATGGCAATCTCATTTCTGCTGATAGACCTATCCCAATTGAGATACAATCATCACAATATTTGTGGCCACCATTGAAATCGAGGTGTATTTCATCACGAACCATTCTCTTAATAATGGACAATAGACAACATTGAACATGACTTGAGTTGATACTATTTAGTGTTCCTCTGTGTAACTATCGAACATTTAAGTTAAACAACTAATCTGAAATTTACACATTTGAAATGGAAGCACTGTTTAAATAGTTCTAATTCCACACACAGTATTTCACAATTTGAATCGAGATTTCTCCAGTTATTGTGTCATTGCATTACAATTAGAATTTAAAAACATCTATAATATATTTACATTTGCTCACACATATGTAGATTTCCATTTATTTCTAAACATTTCGACGCTAAGACTGCATCCTAAGTTACAACAGTTGGCACCAGTCCACGTTGTCATGTAACAGTCTGCAACATCATGTAACATCATCACTGACTGCAAGGAGAAGACTTCCAACAGCAATGCAGACTGTGGAGAAAGGTGGCCAGTGATGTGTGCCTTTTGGGTCTGGTCACAATAGGGCAGTGTGATGCTGCACATAACAGGAGGCCGGAAATTCATCTGGAACATTGAACTAAAGACCTCGAATTCAGGGCATTGTGTACTTTAGGACAAGCCACTAGGTAGGTACGGAAGAGAGTATTTGATGATGCGTTCACAAATTTGAACGTCAGCAACTTATAATGAAACACAGCCACAAGTGGAGAACAGGTTCAGTTCATAATAAATATTTCATGTTAGCAACAGGACAGGTTTTTCTTTCTATGCCTGAACCTCTGATCCTGAAAGCAATTTCTAAGCTGCTAGAACCGAATTTAAACTCAGATAATCAGAACTGGAAAGTCACACTCGTTCTCAGATGCCAGATGGTGGAATGTGAGGAGTTTGTGAGTTAGACTGCATTTCTGTTTCTCTGGAAGAAATAGAGAGAATAGCACCTGGTGAAGGTGTGGCCAATTGTTTCAGTGAGACGTCTTAAAGCGAAAGTAGCAGTGACACTTCATTGGGCTTGAAGGTCTGTACATGATATTTCTGGGGAAATGAGTAATTTTAACTACTTGTCATTTATTAATTCTAGCGAAATTTGTTTCCTTTTGAGAATAATTTTCGTGAAAAACTGACTCAGTAAATCTTCAAAAATAAAACTTATAATCATGGAAAAGATAGACTGGCCCACATTCAAGAGCACATTGGCTGACCTAAATAACTAGCCATTCTAGTTACTGACTTCATTAGCAAGTGTGGAAAAGATTGCAGACCAAGGTAGTCAAACCGCATGTTCCTGAACTAGGAACTGTAAATGAACCGGGATATCCCTTGCCTACTGAAGAAAGGTTTCACTCTGGGTTCTGATTTGTTCAGTGTTAGCACCATATGGGATCCTAACATTGTGTTTCATTTCTCTGAAAGTCTGTATCATGATGAATATTGCAGTTCATTTTCTGTTCAAGTCAGGAGCAGACATAATGGACTTTATTTGCACCAACGTCCAAGTCACCCTGAGACACTAGCTCGCAAAAAAACATGAAAATAAACATATTTTTTCCAGTGAGTTCAGTTTGCAATTGACGAGATTTTAAAACCATTATGAATTCTTCAGTGACCTAAATGCGAAGTTGGTTTTAATCATGAGGACAACCACATTCACTATATTGACAGAACCATCTGGACAACCATGCTACACAGCCAACATCATATCTCGTTTGTATCTCAGAAAATCAGAACACAATGCTGTGTTCCTCTTCCTGGCTAATAAGCACCCAGTACAGAAAGTGGTACCGTGCTGATCGGAGGTAATGGAACAGCTTCGATGGAACTGTTTGGAAATGGCAGACTGTCCATATTCAAGAACTCAAGAGCCAACGGAACTGAATATGCCAGTACAGTTGCAGACTTTGATAGTAATATATTATAGAACCAGCAGCAGGTCATTTCGCTCATTGAGCCTGCTCTGCCATTCATTAAGATCATGGTTGATCTCCACATTGTCTCAGCTCCTCCTACCTGCAGTACTCCCATTATCCTTTCTTCTTTGACCATGACAATCCCATCCAACTGTGTCTTTAATATATTTAACGAAGCTGTCTCTACTGCTTCCTTGGGCACAGAATTCCATAGATTCACTACTTTCCGAGAGAAAAAACGTTCTTCCGCATCCCTGTCTTATATCTCCTCCCCCTAATCTTGAGTCCATGTTCTCGAGTCCTAGTTTCATCCACCAGGGGAAACATTTAGTTGGCCTTTATTTTATCTGTCCCTTTCATCATTTTTAATGTTTTTGTAAGATCCCCTGTCAATCTTCCAAATTCTAGCGTGTACAGTCCCACGTAGTGCAACCTCTCATAGAGTCATAGAGATGTAGAGATGTACAGCACAAAAACTGACCCTTTCGTCCAACTCGTCCATGCTGACCAGATATCTAGTCAGCAGTGCAACCCAATTTAGTCCCACCTACGATCACCTGGCCCATATCGCTCCAATCCCTTCATATTCATATACTTATTCAGATGCCTTTTAAATGTTGCAATTGTATCACCCTCTACCACTTCCTCTGGCAGCTGATTCCATATATTCTGTATCACCCTCTGCATGAAAACATTACACCTTGGGCTTCTTTTATATCTCTCCCCTCTCACCCTAAATCTATGCCCGCTAGTTCAGGACTCCGCCACACCAAGGAAAAGACTTTTTCGATGAATCCAATCCATGCCCCTCATGATTTTGTAAACCTCTATAAGGTCACCCCTCAACCTCTGACGCTTCAGAGAAAACGGCCCTCGCCTATTCAACCTCTCCCTATAGCCCAAACCCTCCGACCCTGGCAACATCCTTGTAAATCATTTCTGAACCCTTCCAAGTTTCACAACATCTTTCCTATATGAAGGAGACTAGAATTGCATACAATATTCCAACAGTGGCCTAACCAATGTCCTTTACATCTGCAATATGACCTCCCTACTCCTGTACGCAATACTCTGAACAACAAATGAAAGCATACCAAACTCTTTCTTCACTGTCCTATTCACTTTCAAGGGGCTATGAACCTGCACTCCAAGTTATCTTTGTTCAGCAACACTCCCTACGACCTGTTCATTAAGTGTATAAGTCTGGCTAAGATTTGCTTTCCCAAAATGCAACATCTCACGTTTGTCTAAATTCAACGCCATCTGCCACTTCTCAGCTCATTGACCCATCTGATCAAGATCCCGTTGCAATCTGAGGTAACCCTCTTCGCTGTCCACAACACCTCCAATTTTGGTTTCAATCTGCAAACTTACTTACAATACCTCTTATGCTCACATCCAAATCATTTATATTATTGATTAAATGTAGTGGACCCAGCATTAAACCTTTTGGCACTCCACTTGTCACATGCCTCCTGTCCAAAAAAGAAGCCTCCTCCACCACCATCATCTGTCATCTACCATTGAGCCAGTTCTGCATCCAAATGTCTACTTCTCCCTGTATTCCATGAGTTCTAACCTTGCTGAATAGTCTCCCTTGGGGAATCATGTCGAACGCCTTACTGAAGTCCATATAGATCACATCTACCACTCTGTCCTCATCAATCCTCTTTGTTACTTCTTCAAACAAAAACTCGATCAAGTTTGTGAGACATGATTTCCCACGCAATAAGCCATGTTGACTATCCCTAATCAATCCTTGCCTTTTCAAATGCATGTACATCCTGTCCCTCAGCTGCAACTTGAAAACCACTGACGTCAGGCTCACTGGTCTATAGTTCCCTTGCTTGTCCAGACCAGCTTTCTTAAACAGTGGCACCATGTCAGCCAAATTCCAGTCTTCTGGCAACGCACTAGTGATTATCGATGATACAAATATCTCAGTTCTTGGCCCAGCAATCACTTCTCTAGCTTCCTACAGAGGTCTAGGGTACACCTGATCACTTCCTCGGGATTTATCCACTTTGCGTTTCAAGACATTAAGCACTTCCTCCTCTGTATTATGGACATTTTTCAAGACGTAACCATCTATTTCTCGAGATTCTATATGGTCCAGTAGGTCATTCAAATGTTGTCCTCTGCCTCCAAAGACTTCGACATACCAGTTCCAGCAGTCCCCGCAGCAGACGCAGAGAGGTTTTTTTGTGAGTGAACCCAACTAAAGAGATGTGCCCAGGTGGATTCTCTGGCCATGCATTCAGATCCTGTGTGTACCAGCTGAAGGGCATATTTGCTGACATTTCTAACCTCTCCTTATTATGAATTGAAGACTCCACCTACTTCAAGAACATCACCATCATCAGAAATCTTCTTCAGTATGCCCAGTCACTACTGCCCAGTGCCGCAAACCTCCACTATTATAAAATGCTACAAGAGGTTAGTCATGATCCACATCAACTCTAGCCACCCAGCCTACCTTGATCACTTACAATTCATCTACCATGGCTACAGATCCACCTGACAGATTCCATCTACCTGGAACTGCTGCTCATTCCTGAATAACATGGGTAATTAGCTCAGTTTCCCACCTATTGACTTGAATTTCCTCCTTCAGCGCCATAATTCCAACGAAATTAATCTCCAGACTTCGAGACCTCTGTTTCTATTCCACCCTTACAACTGGATTCCTTGAATTCCTAACCACAGACAGCAATCAGTGAGAATGGGCACATAAACCTCCTGCACAATCATCTTCAACATCGCCACTCCACATGGCTGAAAGCTCAGCCATTTGCTGGGCCACCACTATACTAATGACTGTGTGGTCATATTCTGTCCTAGCCTCATCTATTAGATCACTGATGATACCAACATTATAAGCAAGATCTCAAACAAAGACGAGAAAAAATGCAGGTAAGAGATAGAGTGCTTGCACACATGATGTAAAAATACCAATCGGTACCTCAATGTCTGCAAGATGAATGCGCTTGTCATTGTTTCCTTTGGGGCGGGAGTGGTGCGGGGGCGGGGGGGTGTTCGGGGGAGCAATGCACTATATACATTAATGGTGATGAGGTGGAGACGATCTAGTTCTGAGAAGTGCTGATCACCACAGTCCGTCCTTGTCATCCCACTTTGATGCTACTGTCAAGAAAGCACAACAGTACCTCCATTCTTCTCGAGGTGAATGATGCTCCTTTCATGTACAAGTGATCATGTAGTCATAGAACCATAGAGTCCTACAGCACAGGGAAAGGCCCTTTGTCCCAAGCTGGTCCATGTTGAGCAACATATCGTATTTGGTAGCTAAACCAAGGAGACAACTCATTGTTATATATCTTGGTGTTGCTCCTGGAACGCTCTCCTGCACTCTCCATTCGTTTGGACATCATTGCAATGGTAGATTGGGGTGCATGACGTGCGATGAGGTTGAAGTTTGTGCAGGGGTGCCATTCTACCTGTATAAATGCTCGCAGCGCCTCCTGGTGCCCATAATTGAACTGCTCAATCTGTTGAAATCTTGTCCTATTCAGCACAGAGATGGTATTACACAACACCATGGAGAGCATTCTCAATGTGAAGGCACTAATTGCCTTAAAAAGGATGAGGCGGTGGTCACTGTTATTGTTGCTGTCATCAAAAATGCATCTACAACTGGCAAGGATGAGGTTGTGGGTATATTTCCCTCTGATTTTTAAAGAGTCTTCTTTTATTCGGTGAAAAAAGACAAAATTCCATTATATCAAAGCTGAGCCAGCTCTTTTCTCACAGTAAATTTGTTACTGTGGAAACAAAACAGTTTAAGTAGCTCTCTGAAACCTTGTATAAATTTGACAGAGATTCAATATTGTGTTGGACATGGTCAGAGCTTCACTTAGAATTGCACGGAATACCAAGAGGGTTGGTGTTTGCCATTTACTATCCCGTCCTTGCAGCTATTGGCCTTCCAGGTAATTATTGTAGTTAGTTACTCGCTGCGGGAATCACTGGTTAGCTGCATCTATTCTCCCACTTTAACAGTCACCCATCTTCAAAGATTCTTTACTCTTTGTCCAGTTTAAAGTGATGGATTACCCCACTTCGTGAGTAGATTTACTTCATTTTATTGATGTTTTTCTGTTTGGAATGTTTCTTAAATGCTTTCAATGTCTTAACGCCTCCATAATCCTTTCAATTGATGATTTCATTTTCTCTGACTTAAGAGTGTACATTTTTGTAAGATATTTAGGTCTAACAATGTCTTTTGTCTTACATGGATAACATACTCTATGATAATTGTGACAATTGTAACATAACGTTCCATTTTCTTTACTCAATACCCTGACTGATGAAGACCAGCACGCTAAATCCCTTTTCATCACTCTGTTTCCTTTGAAGCCATTTTCTCCGAACAATTTACATGTACTCCTCAGTTCGACAACACTCCTCAGGAACTCTAGTACTGGAAAAGCACTGCCGGTCAGTCAGCATCCCGGGTGCAGGATAGTCAACGTTTCGAGCATCAGCTCGTCATCAAAACGTTGACTCTCCTGCTACTCGGATGCTGCCTGACCAGCTGTGATATTCAAGTACGACACCTTTTGATTCAGATCTCCAGCATCTGCAGTACTCACTTTCTCCTTCTACTCAGGAACTGACCGTTTGCTGTGTAAGTTCTGCCGTGGTTTGACTTTCCAGAGTGCAACACCTCACATTTCTCTGTACTGAATTCCATTTGCTAATCGTCTTCCCACTTTCCCATCTGACCAAGATCCCAATGCAATTTTTAATGATCTTCCTCGCTATCAACGATACCTCCTAATTTTGTTTTTTTCTGCAATCTTACTGATCATGCCTAGCCTCCAGGAAATGATCCACTTTTGAATCCACTTGATAAAATTCCCTTGTATCCCATGTGCTTAGGCCTTTTTCGTATGTCACCAATGTGGACATTGTCAAAAGGTTTGTTATACTCCAATAAACTGCATTCTTTACCTCGTGAACACACCTAGTCATATCCTCAAAAAATCTATAAAATTTGAAAGGCATGACCTCTCTCTGATGAAAGCATCCACAGTTCATTCACAGGTCTCCTGGCTTGTTAATCTTGTTACCACCGGAGAAGGAGAATGTTGGGGTTCTATCCTACCCATTTCCTTTTGAACTGATCCAAATGCTTTTCTTCTCCATCCAGCGTGGACAGACCCTTCCTTATTTAACAAAGTGCTGCACCCTCCCAATCCAAAACTTCCGTTTTTTAAACTTAACTGTCTGTTTTTGTCCTGAAGAAGCTTAATTTTTACCATGTTTTGATCGCTGTCATGAAAATGCGAGCACCCACCACACCCACATTACCACCTGCATTAGCTGCCCGGCTTCATTCCCCAGAATTAGTCCCAAAACAACTTTGTGAACTCTGTGCATATTGGTCTGAAATGTCTTGTCGACGCATTTCAAGAAATCTCCTCCATCCAATTCCTTAACATTGTGTCTACAGCAGTTAACGATGGGAACATTGAAATCATTGCCCCTTTTGGTTTTATTTTTACACACCTCCATGTATTGGGCACAAATGCGCTCCTCAGTTTCCTGCTGACAAACTGGAAGTCTATAATAAACACGTCACAATGCAGATGACGCTTTTTACTTCCTTTTTCCTTTCTGCTGTATCCAGAAATCAACAATGCACTCCAATATACCATGTCTCGCTATTGCAGGAATTGACTCCTTAAATAGTACTGCAACACTTCCTCCTCTTTTACCTCCTTGTATGTCGCCTGGAGATTCTATATCCTGGAATGTTAGGTTAACAACCCTCCCGTCCCTCAACCACGTCGTTAGGATAGTTACAATCTCTGACTTTCATGACTTTAGTTCATCTGTTTATCGGTGATACTCTCAGAATTACAGTAAAAGCCAACCAGCCATGCCTTAGTCCCTTGAAAATTGATATCGTTGCACTCTCATTGACTTGATTGTTTCCCACACAATGCGACGCCCTTATTCTGCTAACGGTCTGTGGCCCCTTCCCCCTGCCGAATTAGGCCAAACTATTTTGATGTGAACCCAGTTCCATTGTGGCATTGGCAATAATCCTGAAGAAAAATTCTCATACACGATTATAGCTGTGTTGCAAATGATGTCAGTATTGTAATTATACGTGCCTATCAAATTATTATTTCTTTGCAAATGAAGGGCCACAGCATTATTCACACAGTCCATTTGGCGAATGACTGTACCGTAATTAACATGCTGATGTGGACCCATGGTGCCATTTCCATTGTCACATTGAACAAAGAACAATGCAACGTGGTACAGAGCGTTTGGCCCTCGGTTTTGAGCAGACCTGTGCAACCAATCTGAAGGCCATCTAACCCACACTATTGTATTTTCATCCGCGTGTTTATCCAATGCCCATTTAATTGCCCTTAATATTAGCGAGTCTATGACTTCACAATAAGTGAATTCTTCTCATTATATCACGTTACAAATGTAGATCTATCACAGCATTGACTTCGACGGTGACACAGCAAATGTCAAATTAGTCAGTGATCCATTTGGCTGAAACAAGAAAATTTCTTACTGCTTGAATTGGACATTGTTTCACGTTGTTTATATCTTCTACAGTTTCTCTGCATTGAAGACGTATCACAGCTGATAGTATGACTTGCATGTTTTCTGTTTTAATTATTGTGGGGCGGCACGGTGGCTCAGTGGTTGGCACTGAACCTCACAGCACCAGTGACCTGGGTTCAATTCCTGTCTCGGGCAACTGTTTGCGTGGAGTTTTCACATTCTCCCCGTCTTTTCGTGGGTTTCCTTCCAGAGACCAAAGATGTGCAGGTTAGTGAATTGTCCATGCTAAATTGCACGTAGCGTTAGGTACATTAGTGAGGGGTAAATGTAGGGGAATGGGTATGGGGGGGTTGCTTTTTGGAGGATCGCTGTGGACTTGTTGGGCTGATGGACCTGTTTGCACACCCCTGTAGGGAATCTAATCATAAGGTATCACAGAATGACATAGATCAGTTATTTGTACCAACCAAGTAAGCGTTACATCGGAGAGGTCGATATATCCAAATTAGACTGCAATACCTGTAATGTCCAATTTCTAGGTTGACACCAAAAATCTCAAGTATTTAGGAGAAAATCTCAGTATTTCATTAGTTTCCCGATGCCGATGTACTTGGCCAAATGTAATCACTGTTCAATTCATTCTGGTTGAACGTGTTCACGGAATTAGACGATCCACAACATGTGGAAAGAAGCCACGTCCCCAATAAATATGCAAAGACCATGCCACCCGGGCTCATCCGTAGCTATTCCTGTAACTCTACATTTATAAAGGGTAATTCACATCCACTGCATTTTCCTGGACAATACAGGCAATTTAGCATGGCCAATCCAATTCTCCTGCGCATCCTTGAACTGTGGGAGTAAATTGGAGCCCCTAAAGGGAACCCCGCAGCATTGTTGAGTAAATTGTATGCCAAAGTTGCCCAGAGTGAACAATTTCACAGCAATTCATTGGCAGCAGCCACATTTGATCACCAGTGAGACATTATCAACGGGTTTGTTAGTCTCCATACTTAAAGTTTCGATATAAAACCAAGTTAGCATTTTCATCAATGAAGTGATGTCATCTGATAGTTTCTACTGTATTTGAGTCTGTATTACTTTCAATGAGTATACAATTTTTTCTTTTTCTTCCAATAGATGTTATTTGTGGTTCAATTGTCTTTGACACACATTGTACAGTCATAGAGTCATAGAGACGTACAGCATGGAAACAGACCCTTCGGTGCGACCCGTCATTGCCGAGCAGATATCCCAAACCAATCTAGTCTCACCTGTCAACACCCGGCCCATATCCCTCCAAACCCTTCCTATTCATAAACACTTGCAAATGCCTTTTAAATGTTGCAATTGTACCCGCCTCCACCACTTCCTCTGGCAGCTGATTCCAGACACGTACGACCCTCTGTGTGAAAGCGTTGACCCTTAGCTCTCTTTACATCTTTCCCCTCTCCCTAAAACTATGCCCTCTAGTTCTGGACTCCGCAACCCCAGGGAAAAGAGTTAGTGCATTTACCGCATCTATGCTTCTCATAATTTTGCAAACCTCTGTGAGGTCATCCCTCAACGTCCAGCACTCCAGGGAAAACAGCCCCGGTATGTTCAACCTCTTCCTATAATTCAAATCCTCCAACCCTGGCAACATTCTTGTGAATATTTTCTGAAGCCTTTCAAGTTTCACAACAGCTTTCCAATTGGAAGGAGACCAGAATTGCATGCAATACTCCAACAGAGGTCTAACCAATGTCCTGTACAGCCACAACATGACTTCCCAACTCCTGTACTCAATACTCTGAACAAACGCCTTCTTCACTATACTATCCATTTGTGACTCCATTTTCAAGGACCAAACTCATGGGCAATACACAATGTTGATTGTGATTTAAGCTGATATTATTTTGTGCTCCTCTGTGTAACTACCTGACATTTAAACAGCCAATCTGAAATTTACAGATTTGAATTGGAAGCACTATGTACAGAGTTCTAAGTCCGTATAAAATATTTTCAATGATTGAATCTATATTTCTCGAGTTACTGTGTGATTGCATTGCAGTTAGGGATTATATATAATATATGGACACACACACACATGGACACAACACGCGCACACTCACACATTGGGTTTCCCATTTTTTCCGAAACATATTCGATGCTCAAACTGCATCCTAAGTTATAGAAGTTAGCATCAGTCGACATTGTCAAGTAATAGTCAGCCAATTCATGACTGCCTGCGAACAGAAATCTTCCAGCAGCAATGCAGACTGTGGAGAAAAGTGGCCAGTGATTTGTGCCTTTAGGATCTGATCGCAATAAAACAATGTGTTATGATGCTCTACATAGCATAACAGGAGACCGGAAATTCTTTTTGACCATTTCGCTGAAGACATCGATTTCAGGGGACTGCGTAATTTAGGTCAAGTCCAGAGGAAGGTACTGAAGCGAATACCTGATGATACGAACATAAATGTGAACGTCCGCAACCTTACAACAAGACACAGCCACAAGGGAAGGACGGGTTCAATTCAGAAGAAATATTTCATATTAGTAACAGGACAGGTTTTTCTTTCTTTGCTGCGAGCCTCTAATCTGTGAAGGCAATTCATAAGCTGCTGGAACTGACTTTAAATTCAGATTATCAGAACTGGAAAGTCAGACTCTATCTCAAATGCCAGATATTGGAATGTGAGCAATTTGTGATCTGATCTGTTTTCTTTGAAGAAATAGGAAGAACAGCATCTGGTAAGGGTGTGGCTAATGTTTCAGTAAAACATCTCAAAGCGAAATAGCAGTAATACTTCATACGGGTTGAAGGGCTGCAAATGATATTTATGGGGAAATGAGTAAGTTTTGCTCTTTTTTGCTTATTAATTGTCAACAAAATTTGTTTCGTTTTGGGAATAATTGTACTGAAAAAATGACACAGTAAAACTTCAAAAATAAAACTTGTAATCATGGAATTGGGAGACTGGCGCATATTCAAGAACACATTGGCTGACGTAAATAACCATGCCATTCCAGGTTAAAGATGTAATTATCAAGTGTGGAAAAGACTGCGAGCCATGGAAGTTAATCCACATGTTCCTCAACTGGAAACTATGAATGAACCGGGATATCCCTTGACTACAAAAGTAAGATTTCACTCTGGGAGCTGATCTGCTCAGTGTTAGCACCATATGGGATGAAAACATTTTATTACATTTCTCTCAAACTCTGTATCATGATAAACGTTGCAGCTCATCATCTGTTCAAATCAAGAGCAGACATATTGGACTTTATTGTACCAAGGACAATGTTACCCTGAGACACTGTCTTGCTGAATAGATGAAAGCAAATATTTTTTCCAATGAGTTAAGTTTGAAATTGATAATATTTTAAAACCATCATGAATTCTTCAGTGTACTAAATGTTAAGTTGATTTTAATAATGAAGACAGCCACATTCACTATATTTACAGAACCACCTGAACAACCACGGTACACAGTCAAGGATCCCACGACGCCAAATCTCGTCGGTTCTTCAGAAAATCAGAATACAATGCTGTGTTCCTCCTTCTGACCTATATGCACCCAGTACAGCAAGTGGAACAGTGCTGATCCGAGGCGATGGAACAGTTTCTATAGAACTGTTTGGAATTGGTAGACTATCCATACTCAAGAACCCAGAAGCCAACGTAAGGGAATATGCAAACTTTAATAGTATCATAGTAATCGCAACAGCAGTAAGCCATTTGGCCCATTGAGCCTCCTCTGCTACTGATTAAGATCATGGCTGATCTATACATCATCTCAGCTCCTCCTGCCTGCATTATCCCCATAACCTTTAATTCCCCTACCATGAAAATCCCATCCAATTGTGTCTTGATTATATTTAATGAAGCTGCCTCGACGACTTCCTTGGGCACAAAATTCCACAGACTCACTACTTTCTGGGAGATGCTGTTCTTCCTCATTTCTGTCTTAAATCTACTCTCCTAATCTTGAGTCCATGTTCCCTAGTCCTAGTCTCAACCAGCAGGGAAAGAGTTTGTCGGCCTTTATATTATCGATCCATTTCATCATTTTATACTTATCTCTAATATCCCCTATCAGTCTTCCAAGTTCTAGCGACAACAGTCCCAGGCGGCTGAACCTTTCACAGAGGAATACAGTAATAGAGTCATAGAGACAAACAACACGGAAATAGACCCTTCAGTCCAACTTGTCCATGCTGATCAGATATCCCAACCCAATCTAGTCCCACTTTCTTGCACCTGGCGCATATCCCCCCAAACTCTTTCTATTCATATACCCATCCAAATGCCGTTTAAATGTTGCAATTGTATCAGCCTCCACCACTTCCTCATTCCATACACGTATCACGCTCTATGTGAAAAGATTGCTCTTTGGGTTTCTTTTATACCTATTCCCTCTCACCCTAAAACTCTGGCCTTCAGTTCAATTTATCCAATCCATGCCCCTCATGATGTTGTAAACATCTACAAGGTTATCCCTCATCCTCCGACACTCCAGGGAAAACAGTCCCAGCGTATTCAGCTTGTCACGATACCTCAAATTCTGCCACCCTTGCAACATACTTGTAAATATGTACTGAACCCTTTCAAGTTTCACAACATTTTTTCCGAACAGGAAGGAGAACACAATTGCAAACAATATTCCTTAAGTGGCCTGACCAATGTTCTATGCTGCCGCAACGACCTCCCAACTCTTGTACTCAATACTCTGACCAATAAAGGAAAGCATACCAAGCACCTTCTTCACTATCCTATCTACCTGCGACTCCACTTTCAAGGAGCTATGAACCTGCACTCCAAGGTCTCTTTGTTCAGCAACACTCCCCAAGAGCTTAGCACGAAGTGTATAAGCTCTGCTCATAATTGCTTTCCCAAAATTCAGCAGCTCAAATTTCTCTAAATAAAATTCCATCTGCCACTTCTCAGACCACTGGCCCACCGGATCAAGATCCCGTTGAATTCTGAAGTAACCTTCTTCGCTAACACCTCCAATTTTGGTGTTATCTGCTGACTTACTAACTATTCCTCTAATGCTCACATCCAAATCATTTATATAAATAATGGAAAGTAGTGGACCAAGCACCGATTCTTGTGACAATCCACTGATCACAGGCCTCCACTCTGAAAAACAACCTTCTACCACCACACTCTGCCTTTTACCTTTAAGCTAGTTCTATATCTAACTGGCTAAATATCCGTGTATTGCGTGAGATTTCACCTTGCTAACCAGTCTCCCATGGGGAACCTTGTCGAACGCTTTACTGAATTCCATATAAATCACATCTACTGCTCTGCACTCATCAATCCTCTTTGTTACTTCTTCAGAAAACTCAATCAAGTTTGTGAGACATGATTTCCCACGCACAAAGCCATCTTGACCACCCTAATTAGTCCTTGACTTTACAAATGCATGCACATCCTCTCCCTCAGGATTCCCTTCAACAGCTTGCCCACCACTGACGTCAGGCTCACTGGTCTGTGGTTCCCTGGCTTGTCCTGACTATGTTTCTTAAACAGTAGCACCATATTAGACAACCTCCAGTATTCTGGCACCTCAGCTGAGACTATAGATGATTCAAATAGCTCAGTGACAGCCCCAGCAATCACTTCGCTTGCTTCGCACAAATTCCTGGGGTGCACCTAATCATGTCTGGTGATTTATCCACTTTCATGCGTTTCAAGATGTCCAGCAGTTCCTCCTCTGAAATAATATTTTTCAAGACGTAACCATCTATTTCCCGAGATTCTATATATTCCATTTCATTTTCCACAGTTAATACTGATGCAAAATGCTCTCCTCAACGGGTAACTCTGGTATGAATCTGGAGAACCTCCTCTGTACCACCTCAGAAATCATTATATTCTTCCTCAAATAAGGAACCCAAGAAATACGCACAATACACCAGGTGTGGCCACACAATCACCTTGTGCAGTTGCAGCAGGTCCTCCCTGCTCTTTTGGAACTCCTAAAATACAACATCAACCTGTTCCCCTCCATCCACCCCGATTGTCACATTCTCGAGAACTCCATTGAATTTGTCAAACACGACCATCCATTCCTCCATCTATGCTGCTCGTACCTGATGCAACCGTCTCTATGCAGACATCTCACTTTTCCTTCTTTAATCTGCATTTTCTCGATTACAGATGTAGAACCGACTGGCAGATAGTTACCAGCCTTTGGTCGACACGTTTTTTTTTAACAACACGCTGTCTTCCAGTCCACTGGAACCTGCCCGGAGTCCAGTGAATTTTCGTAATTTACCACTAATGCATATACTATAACTTCCAGCATTTCTTTCTGTAACCTGGGATGCATTGCATCAGGACCAGGGAACTTATTTCCCTTTAGGTCCTCATGTCTGCTGAACAATATCACTGCAGTGTTAACAATTGACTTGTGGTCCTCACCTCCTGACATATCCTTAACATTATTCTTTGGCATTAACAAGTGTGGAAAAGATTGAGTGCCAAAGATGTTAACCTGTATGTTGCTCAACTGGTCACAATGGATGAACTGGGAGATCCTGTCACTCCTGAAGTCTGGTTGTGAGGTGTTCAAATGTGATGATCATGACCTTTCATAGGAAATCCTCTGTCAGGACAATGGAAATGTCAAGTGGCAATACCGGACTACATTAGTGACCCAAACTAACTGCATGGACTCCTACCAACTGTGGGAAGGCTTGTGTGACCAAATGAGCTGCAGAGCAGAAAGGAACAAAAAATCAGACAAAAGCACATCTCTGCCTAATGCGCCAAATCCATTTTATGCTCCAGTAGTTCATTCAAATGATGTCCCCTCCCACTCACAGACTGAGACATAACTGTTCCACCAGTCCCCGCAGCAGACACAGAGAGGGTTTTTTGAGGGTGAACCCAACTAATGCGATGGTCCCAAGTGGAGTCTCTGGCCATGCATTCAGATCATGTGTGTACTAGCTAAAGGACATATTTGCTGACATTACTTACCTCTCCTTATTATGAATTGAAGACTCCACCTGCTTCAAGAACATCGCCATCATCCCAATGTCACAGAAATCTTCTTCAGTATTTCCAGTGCCTACTGCCCAGCGCCGCTGACCCCCATTATTATAAAGTGCTACAAGAGGTTAGTCAAGGCTCACATCAACCCTAACCTCCCAGCCTACCTATCATGGCAACAGCTCCACCTGACAGATTCAATTTACCTGGAACTGCACTCACTCCTGAATAACAAGGGTAACTAACTCAGTATCCCACCTATGGACTTAAATTTCCACCGTCAATGCCATAATTCCAAGAAACTGATCTCCAGACTTTGAGATCTCTGTTCCGCCCTCTATTACTGGACCCTTGACTTCCTGACCACAGACCGCAATCAGTGAGAATGGGCACCCAGACTTTCTACACAACAATCTTCAAATTCGCCACTCCAATCCCTTTGCTACGCTGCCTCTGAACTCATGACTGTGTGGTACCATTCTGTGGTAGCTCCATCTACAAGATCACTGATGATACCGCCATCATAAGCAAGATCTCGCTCAAAGACGAGAAAGAGTGCAGGTAAAGGACAGAGTGCATGCACTCATGGTGTGAAAATACCAATCGGTCCCTGAATGTCTGCAAGACGACAACACTGGTCATATGGGCCTTTGGGGTGGGTGTGCGGGGAGGGGGCAAGGGACTATATACATTAATGGTGCTGAGGTGGAGATGCTCGAGTCCTGAGACGTGCTTATCACCAACAATCTGCCCTGGTCAACACAGTTTGATGCTACTGTTAAGAAAGCACAACACAGCCTCCATTCCTCCAGAGGTGAATGAAATGGCAGAGTTTAGATTCCTGTTGTCCTGATTGTCAGCTTGTTTCGTTCTGATTATCACTTGCTGCTGATGCTGCTTTTGTGTGCAAGTGATCATGCATTCATATATTTATAGAGTCCTACAGCACGGGTCAGGCCCTTTGTACCAAACTGTTCCACGAGGACCAACATGCCCCATTTGGTAGTTTAACCAAGGAGACAACTCATTGTTATATATTTTTGGTGCTGCTCTTGGAATGCCCTCCTGCTCTCTCCATTGAACTGGATTTGATTGCAATGGTTGATTGTGGTACATGACGTGCGATGAGGTTGAAAATTGCGTTGGAGTGCCATTCGACTGTGATTGATGCTCATAGCGCCTCCTCGTAACCAGAATTGAGTGGGTAGATCTGGACAAATCTTATCTCATTTAGTCCGGTGGTAGTATTACACAACACCATGGAGAGCATTCTCAATGTGAAGACAAGAACCTTCCCTTCACAAGGACTGTGTGGTGGACACTCTTACTGATACTGTCGTGACAAATGCAACTGCAGCTGGCAAGGATGAGGTCGAATATGTATTTCCCTCTGGTTGGTTCACTCCCCACCAGTCACAAACTAGTTTAGCAATCATGGACATTACGAAACAACCAGTTCGATCTGAATGCTGCTGCTGCTGAGTCACTGTTCATGTCAAACACTGAAATCCCCGGCCAGAGTGCATTCTGCACCCTTGCCACCGTCAGTGCTTCTCAAAGTGTCTAAGTTATTCTCACAGAGAGTTAGAAACACATTGTGCCTGATTGGTGATCACGCTCTCTGAGAGTAGTCTACTTGAACTTGCTTGCGTTTTTCAAGAAAAATGTGCGTTTCTGACTGAAGTCAGGGGTTAATCCCATTGATTTGGTCTGTTTCCAGCATCGAAACAACTAGCTCGTTTTTCAAAGAAAACGAAATACTAACTGGATTATGCCGGACATTGTTTTAGACACATCCCTGGTTCTATGAAAAAAACCTATTCTGTCAAAACATAAGGACCATCTGAGCAATAGTTGATGCCATCTCTTTCCTTAAAGTAAATTGGTTACTGTAAAGACAACCCAGTTTAATTAGCTCCCTGGAGGCTGAAACCTTGTATAAATTTGCCAGGTTTTCAATATTGTGTCGGACACAGCCAGAGTTTCGCTTAGAAATGCATGGAATACCAAGAGGGTTGGTGTTTGCCATTTTACTATCCTGGCCTTGCAGCTATTGGCATTCCAGGTAATTATTGGAGTTCGTTCCTCGCTGCGGAAATCACTGGTTAGCTGCATCTATCCTCCCACTTTTACTGTCATCCATCTTCAAAGAGTCTTTACTCTTTGTCCCGTTTAATGTGATGTATTATTCCACTTGATTTTGCTGATGCGTTAGTTTTGGAATGTTTTTTAAATGCTTTCATTGTCTTAACGCATCTATAATTCATTCAATTTGATGATTTCATTTTCTCTGAATTCAGAGTGTACATTCTTGTAATATATTGATATCTAATAATGTCTTTTGTATCGCATGGATAACATATTCTAAGTTCCACCTCATAAATAACTGAGACAACTGAAACATAATGTTCCATTTCTTTTACTCAAAACCTTAACTGATGAATGCCAGCACGCTAAATCCCTTTTCACCACTCTGTTTCCTTTGAAGCCGTTTCCTCCGAGCAATGTACATGTACTCCTCAGTTCGACAACACTCCTCAGGATCTGTCGTACTGAGAAAGCACAGCCAGTCAGTCAGCATCCCGGGTGCAGGATAGACGACGTTTCGAGCATCAGTTCGTCATCAGGAATGCATTTTTCTCAAAACGTTGACTCTCCTGCTCCTCGGATGCTGCCTGACCAGCTGTGCTATTCAAGTACCACACCTTTGGCTCTCCAGCATCTGCAGTACTCACTTTCTCCTTCTACTCAGGAACGGACCGTTTGCTGTATAAGTTCTGCCGTGGTTTGACTTTCCAGAGTGCAACACCTCACATTTCTCTGTACTGAATTCCATTTGCTAATCGTCTTCCCACTTTCCCATCTGACCAAGATCCCAATGCAATTTTTAATGATCTTCCTCGCTATCAACAATACCTCATAATTTTCTATCATCTGTAAACTTACTGATCATGCCTACTGCATTCACATGCAGATCATTGATGGAAGTAACAAATAACAAAGAGCACAGCACCGACCCCTTTGGCACAACATTAGTCACAGGCCTGAAGTCCACAACCATTCTCGCTGCGTCCCTCAATCGAGCCAACTTTGAATCTAATCATCTTGCTCTCCTTGGATTGCACGTGGCCTAACCTTACAGACTATTCACCTGGAAATGATCCAATTTTGAATCCACTTGAACAAATTCCCTTGTTTCCCATGTGCTTTGGCCTTCTTGATTAGTAACCAATCTGGGAACTTGTCAAAAGCTTTGTTATACTCCATATAAACTACATTCACTGCACTACCCTCATGTACACACCTCGCCATATCCTAAAAAAACTATAAAATTTGAAAGCCGTGACCTCTCTCTGATTAAAACACCCACAGTTCATTCACAGGTCTTCTGGCTTGTTAGTCTTGCTACCACCGTAGAACGAGAATGTTGGGCTTCTATCCTACCCATTTCCTTTTGAACCGATCCAAATGCTTTTCTCCTCCATCTAGCTTGGACAGACCCTTCCTTATTTAACTAAGCGCTGCACCCTCCCAATCCAAACTTTCACTTTTTTTTTAACTTAAATGCCCGTTTTTGTTCGGAAGAAGCTTAATTTTTACCATGCTTTGATCGGTGTCATGAAAATGCGAACACACACTACTCCCACATTACCACCTGCATTTGGCTTCATTCCCCAGAATTAGGAGCCAAACTTTGTACCTTGTTGTACTCTGTACATATTGGTCTGAAACGTCTTGTCAACACATTTCAAGAAATCCACTCCATCCAATTCCTGAACATTGTGTCTGCAGCAGTTGAGGATGGGAACGTTGAAATCACTGCCCATTTTGGTTTTATTTTTACACACCTCCATGTGTTGGGCACAAATGTTCTCCTCAGTTTCTTGCCTACACTCCATACGTCTATAATAAACACGTCACAATGCAGATGACGCTTTTTAATTCCTATGCTGAATCCAGAAATCAACAATAGACCCTCCAAGATATCATCTTTCGCTATTGCAGGAATTGTCAACTTAAATGGTACTGCAAGACCTCCTCCTCTTTTACCCCTTTGTGTGTCGCCTGAAGATTTTATATCCTGGAATGTTAGGATATCAACCCTGCACATCCCTTAACCACGTCTTTGAGATGGTTACTGTGTCAGACTTTCATGACTTCAGTTCATCTGTTTATCTGTGATACTCTCAGAAATAAAACAAACGCCCACTAGCCATGTTTGATCCTCTTGAAAATTGATAAAGTTGCACCGCCATTGATTTGATGTTTTACCAAACGATGAGGCGCCCTTATTCTGCTCACAGTCAGTGGTCCTTCCTCTTCCCCCCACAACCACCACCTCCCCCCCCCCCCGCCACCACCGCCGAATGAGGCTAAACTATTATGAAGGAAGCCCAGTTCCATTTTGGCAATGTTCCTGTGGATAAATTCTCATACATCACTAAAAACTGTGATGCAAATGATGTCAGTGTGCAACTAAAAGTGCCTACCAAATATTTATTTTTGTGAAAATGAAGGGCTACAGTATTTTTCACACAGTCCATGTGGCGAATGACTGGACCACAATTAGCATGCTGATGTGAACTCAAAGTGCTCTTTCCATTGTCACATGGAATATTGAACAGGGGAAAATGAGGACTGCAGATGCTGGAGAAAATGGGTTGCTGGAACAGCGCAGCAGGTCAAGCAGCATCCAAAAAGCAAGAGAATCGACGTTTCGGGCATGAGCCCTACTTCAGGAATCCTGAAGAAGGGCTCATGCCCGAAACGTCGATTCTCCTGCTCCTTGGATGCTGCCTGACCTGCTGTGCTTTTCCAGCAACACATTTTTAACTTAGCCTATTTATTGCCCATTGTACCATATCCCCTTATCCAATGCCTATTTAAATGTCCTTAATGTTGGCGCGTCTATGACTTCATTGTGGGTGAAGTCACCGTGTGACTATAGACGTATGACAGCATTGGTTTCGACAGTAGCATAGTAAATATGAGGTTTAGAGCTGATACGTTTGTTTGAAACGAGAAAATTGTCTTCGTCTGACTGGTCTTGAACCATTGTGAGTCGCATCTTTGCTCATTGACCAGAAGTTCTAGATTTGCATCTCATTCATTTTTTTTGTGTGGCCCACGCAATGAACCTTCATGATGTAGATGAATAGGTTAAATGCCATCTTTCATCTTATTTCCAGCTATCTCAATCAGTTTTCGAATGCATTTGTTGAAGGTGCATCATTAAGCATTGAAAGGTGAACAGATATACATGTAATCTGAACAGCTCCTTCAACTGATTGGTTCATGCTTGTCCAGACCTCACAGGGCGATATTTCTGTCCTCAGTCTCCAAAAGTCACTCTTTCAACTCATCTCTCCTCTTCCACATGCACTATCAAGGAAGATTCTGAATTTCTTACTCTGAACTGAGATTTTTTTTCTCGTCCTAGAATTGGACATTATTTCACATTGATCATGTCTTCTACCGTTTCTCTGCATTAAGTATGTTTTACAGCTGATAGTGCCTCTTGCATGGTCTCTGCTTTAATTATTCACAACAGAATGACGTTGATCAGTTATTTGTACCACGTGATGCCCCACCAAGCAAGCATTACATCGTAGAAGTCAATATATCTGAATTAGACTGCAATACCTGTCATGTCCAATGGTCCACATCGACACCAAAAATCTCAAGTAATTCGGAGAAAATTTCAGTGTTTTATTCGTTTCTAGATGCTGATATTCTCTGCATTATAAGGCAAATTTAATTGCCATTCACTTCATTCTGTTTGAACGTATTCATAGAATCAGACACTCTACACAATGCGAAAAGTAACCATTTACCCATTAATTCCGCACAGACCATGCCACCAGACCCATTCCGTAGCTATTCCTGTAGCTCTACTTTTACCATAAGTAATCCACCTCGCCTGCGTATTCCTGGACAATACAGGCAATTTAGAATGGCTAATCCACTTCTCGTGCACATCCTTGGACTGTGGGAGTAAAGTGTTGGAAGCCCACAGTATTGCTGAGTAAACTGAATGCCAATGTTGGCCAAAGTGAACAATTTCACATCAATTAATCCGAAGGATCCATCTTTGATCTCTACTGAGACATTGCCCACGGGTTTGATAATCTCCATAATGAATGTTTTGATGTATAAGCACGTTAAAATTATCATCAATTATGTGATGTCACTAGATAATTTCTTCTGTATTTTAGTTTGTGTTTCTTTCAATGAGTTTTTTTTTCTTAGTCTTCCAATATATGTCTATGTCGACTCAATTGTCATTGACACACATTAATATCACTGCTGTAAAAATCAAGATCTCTTCATAAAAAATATACACAGTATTAGTAAAATGTATAATTTCATTTGGAGTCAAATATGCAACTTGATGTTTTGTACAGTGTCTCACATACATTCTAAATGTCAGACAGTCTCTCTCTCTCTTGTTCTCTCTATTCCAGCTAACCTGGCAGTGATTATCATTCTGTGTCGAAGGAGATGCTGTCTCTCTGCATGCATTACCTACTACCTGGTATCCATGGCAATAACGGATCTCATGCTCCTAGTCACAGCTGTAAGATTAAACCGGATTGCTGGGATTTATTTCCCATGCAGCTTCCTGTTTATCACCCCAGTATGCAACCGTCGCTTGGTCACACAGCTGTCATGTCCAGTGGTCCAGGTCTACACCAAAAATCACAAATGTTTAGGAGACAATCTCAGTCATTCATTAGTTTCCCGATGCCGATGCACTCTGCATTTTAGGAAAAAATAATCACCATTCACTTCACTCCGCTTGAACATATTCACAGACTTAGACAATCTATAGCGTGTGCAAAAAAGCCATTTATCCAATACGTCTGCAATATACATGCCACCTAGATCCATCCGGAGCTACTCCTGGAAGGCGTGCATTTATAAAAGGTTACTCCACATCCACTGCATATTCCTGGACAATACAGGCAATATAGCATGGCCAATCCACGTCTCCTTGACATCCTTGGACTGTGGGAGTAAATTTGAGCACCTGAAGTTAAATCCACAGTATTGTTGAGTAAATTGTATGCCAAAGTTGCCCAATGCGAAAAATTCACGACAATTCATTGGAACAGCCACATTCGATCACCACTGAGACTTTGTCCACGTGTTTGGTAGTCCCCATCCTTAAAGTTTAGCTATAAAACCTCGTTAACATTTTCATCAATTAAGTGATGTCATCTGATTATTTCTTCTGTATTTGAGTTTGTGTAACTTTCAATGATATTTCAATTTTTGTCTTTGTCTTCCAATATATGCAATTTGTCGGTTCATCTGTCTTTGACACACATTACAGAGTCATAGACTCATGGAGATGTACAGCATGGAAACAGACCCTTCGGTCCAATCCGTCCATGCTGACCAGATATCCCAACCCAATCTAGCCTCACCTGCCATTACCAGGCCCATATCCCTCCAAATCCTTCCGATTCATATAGCCTTGCAAACGCCTTTTAGAAGTTGCAATTTTATCAGCCTCCACCACTTTTTCTGGCAGCTCATTCCATACAAGTACCATCCTCTGCCTGAAAAAGTTGCCTCTTATGTCTCTTTTACATCTTTCCCCTCTCAACGTAAACCTATGCCCTCTAGATCTGGACTCCCCGACCCCAGGGAAAAGACTTTTTTTCTATTTCTCCTATCCATGCCCCTCATGACTTTGTATACCTGTATGAGGTCACTCCTCAACTTCTGACGCTTCAGGGAAAAACAGCCTGTTCAGCCTCTCCCTATAGCTCAAATTCTCCAACCCTGTCAACATCCTTCCTAATCTTCTTTGAAGCTTTTCAAGTTGCACAACAGGTTTCCAATAAGAAGGAGACAAGAATTGCACGCAATATTCCAACAGTGACCTAACCAATGTCCTGTACATCCGCAACATGACCTCCCAATTCCTGTACTGAAAATGTGTTGCTGGTTAAAGCACAGCAGGTTAGGCAGCATCCAAGGATCAGGAAATTCGACGTTTCGGGCCAGAGGTCTTCATGATGAAGGGCTCTGGCCCGAAACGTCGAATTTCCTGTTCCTTGGATGCTGTCTAACCTGCTGTGCTTTAACCAGCAACACATTTTCAGCTCTGATCTCCAGCATCGGCAGACCTCACTTTTTACTCCCAATTCCTGTACTCAATACTCTGACCATTAAACGAATGCATACCAAGCGCCTTCTTCACTATCCTATCTACCTGTGACTCCACATTCACGCAGCTATGAATCTGCACTCCAAGGTCTCTTTGTTCAGCAACACTCCGGAGGACCTTACCATTAAGTGTATCATTCCTGCTAAGTTTTGCTTTCCCAAAATGCAACACCTCGCATTCATCTGAATTAAACACCATCCGCCACTTCTCAGCCCATTGACCCATCTGGTCCATATCCTATTGTAATATGAGGTAACCCTTTTCGCTGCCCACCTCCAATTTTGGTGTCATCTGCAAACGTACTAACTGTACCTCTTATGCTCACATACAAATAATTTATGTAAATGGAAAATATTAGTGAACCAGCACCGATCTTTGTGGCACTCCACTGGTCACAGGCCTCGAGTCTGAAAAACAACCCTCCACAATCACCCACTGTCTTCTACCTTTGAGCCTTTTCTGTATCCAATGGCTGGTTCTCCCTGTATTCCGTGCGATCTAAACAATCTCCGATGGGGAACCTTGTCGACCATCTTACTGAAGTCCATATTGATCATATCTACTGCTCTGTCCTCATCAATCCTCTTTGTGGCTTATTAAAAAAAAATCAAGTTTGTGAGACATGATTTCCAAAGCACAAACCCATGTTGACTATCTCTAATCAGTCCTTGCCTTTCCAAATGCATGTATAATCCTGTCCCTCAGGATACCCTTCAAAAACTTGCCCACCACCGACGTCAGGCTCACCGGTCTATAGTTCCTTGGCTTGTCCTTACCACTCTTCTTAAACAGTGGCACCACGGTAGCCAACCTCCAGTTTTCTCGCAAGTCACCTGTGACAATCTATGCCAGACATATCTCGTCAAGAGGCCCAGCAATCACTTGTCTAGCTTCCCACAGAGTTCTAGAGTACACCTGATCAGGTCCTAGAGATGTATCTTACTTGATGCGTTTCAAGACATCCAGCACTTCCTCCTCTGTAATATGGACATTTTGCAAGATTTCGCTATCCATTTCCCGACATTCTATATCTTCCATATCCTGTTTGACAGTAAATACTCGTTTAGTATCGCCCCCATTTTCTGCAGCTCCACACAAAGGCCTCCTTGCTGATCTTCGAGGAGCCCTATTCTCACCATAGTTACATTTTTGTCCTTAATGTATGTGTAAAAACCTTCGTATTCTCCTTAGTTCTATTTGCCAACACTACCTCATGTCCCCCTTATGCCCTCCTGATTTACCTCTTAGTTTTCTCCTACTTCCTTTATACTCTTCTAAGGAGTCACTCGATCTATCCTGTCTATAACTTACATATGATTCCTTCCTTTTCTTTACCAAACCTTCAATGTCTTTAGTCTTCCAGTAGTCCTGATACCTATCAGCCTTTCCTTTAACCTAACAGGAATGTACTTTCTCTGGATTTTCGTTTACTTATTTCTGAATTGTTCCCATTTTCCAGCCGTCCTTTTACCTGCAAACATCTGCCCACAATAAGTTTTTGAAAGTTCTTGCCAAATACTGTCAAAATTGTCCTTTCTCCAATTTAGAACTTTAACTTTTATATCTGGTCTATCCTTTTCCATCACTATTTGAGATCCAATGTAATTATGGTCGCTGGCCCCAAAGCCAGCGACAAACTCAATCACCTGCCCTGCCTTATTTCCAAAGATTAGGTCAACTTTTGCACCTTCTCTAATAGGTACATCCACATACTGAATTAGAAAAGTTTCTTGTACACACCTAACAAATTCCTCTCCACCTAAACCCTTAATACTATGGAAGTCCCAGTATATGTTTGTTACGTTAAAATCCCCTACCATAACCACCCTATTATTCTCACAGGTAGCTGAGATCTCTTTGCAAATTGGTTTCTCAATTTCCCTTTGACTGTTAGCGGGTCGACAATACAATCCCAATAAGGTGATTATCCATTTCTTATTTCTCAGTTCCACCCAAATAACGTCGCTGGAATTTCAGTAATATCCTTCCTCAGCACGGCTGTAATGCTATCCCTTTTCAAAAACGCCTCTAGCCCTCCTCTCTTGCCTCCCTTTCTGTCCTTCCTTTAACAATTGTATCCTGAAACATTAAGCTGCCAATTCTGCCCATCCCTGAGCCATGTTTCTGTAATTGCTATGATATCCTAGTCCCATGTGCCAAACCATGCCCTGAGTTCATCTGCCTTCCCTGTTAGGCCATTTACATTGAAATAAATGCAGTAAAATTTATCAGTCCTACTTTATCCCAGCCTGCACTGACTCTTTGTCTCTCTTCTGTTCTTAATTGTCCCATTCTCAGATTGATCTCTTTCCTCACTATCTCCCTTGGTCCCACCCCCCTCCTTCTTACTAGCTTATATCCTCCCGAGCGGCTCTAGCACATCCACCTGCCAGTCTATTAGTCTCCATCCAGTTTAGAGACTCCAATGATCCAAAAATGTGAATCCTTCTCCTTTGCAATAGCTCCTCAGCCATGCATTCATCTGTTCTACCCTCCTATGACTGCCCTCACTGGCTTGTAACAACAGGAATAATCCAGATATTACCACCCTTGCTGACCTCCGATTTAAATTTCTGCCTATCTCTCTGTAATCACCTTTCAGTATCTCAACCTTTTCCCTTCCTATGTCATTGGTTCCAATGTGGACAATGACCTCTTGCTGGCCCCTCTCCCCCTTGAGAACATTCTGCACCCTCCCTGAGGCAGCCTTGATCCAGGCACCAGGGAAGCAATACGCTCTTCTGATGTTTCGCTGCTGGCCACAGAAACGTCTGTCTACACCTCGGACTAGATAATTCCCGCAACACAATTGATCTCTTGGAACCGGACGTACCCTTCGTTGCATTAGAGCCTGGCTCAATACCAGAGACTTGGTTGTTCGTGGTACGTTCCCCTGAGAGTCCATGACTCCCTACATTTTTCAAATCAGCAAACCTGGTTGAAATAGGTATAGGCACAGATGGCTCCTGCACTAGCTGCCTATCTCTCTTACCTTTCCTGAAGTTAACCCATCTATGTGACTGTATCTGTAACTTCCCCCCACTTCCTATAACTGCCATCCAACACATACTGTTGTTCTTCATTGCTTCTAACTGTCTCTCCAACCGATCCTTTCGTTCAGATACGATTCTCAACCAACAGCATTTATGACAGATGTAATCTGCAGTAACCCTTAAACTCTGTTTAAACGCCCGCATCTGACAAGAAGGGCATATCACTCTACTAAAGGCCGTTTTTGTTCCTTCACAATCTCCAGACCCAGAGGGTGCTGCCTGAACTGCTGTGCTCTTCCAGCAGCACTGATCCGGTGAATAACACCGTCTAATTCCTCTACAAAACACTGCCCCAGGTTAGATTAAGAGGTGCGACTTATATTTCAAGTTTAATCAAGAGATATATCTCAAAAAACATATAATCAAGAAAGAACACACTCTACTCACTACTGCAGACTTTCATTAATATTATTGCTGTAAAAATCAAGGTCACATCACCAAAATAGACAGGAACGTTAACATGTATGATTCCATTTGGAATCAAAATGTAACTTGACGACGTGCACAGTGTCTCACTTGCTCTCTCTATTCCACCTAATGTGCCAGTGATTATCAACCTTTCTCGAACGAGGTGTGGGCTCTCTCCGTGCATTACTTACTACCTGGTGTCCATGGCAATAACAGATCTCATTCTCCTAGTCAGAGCTGTCATATTAAACCGGATTGCTCGGATTTATTTCCCATACAGCTTCCTGTTTATCACCCCAGTATGCAGCCTTTGCTTGGTCTTTAATCTGGCAGCTATTGATAGCTCTGCCTGGTTCACAGTCGTTTTAACCTTTGATAGATTTGTGGCTATTTGTTGCCAGAAGGTAAAAACAAAATAATGCACAAAGAAGGTGGCAGTGCTTGTGATCGGAATTGTATCTGCACTGACCTTTTTTAAGAATGCCTTTGTGTATTTCATATTTGAACCCGTGTACATCGTCGACAATACTCCTTGGTTTTGTCGGACAAAGTTAATATTTTACACTTCACCAGCTTGGACTGTGTATGACTGGATGCGGCCCATTGTAAACCCTTGTCTCCCCTTTATTCTGATTTTACATCTGAATATTCTGACCGTCAGACACATTCTATTGGCTAATAGAGCCCGCAGGAGACTGCGGGTCCACAACAACAGGCTGAATCATGGTGATCCCGAAATGGAAAAGCGAAGAAAATCAATTGTTTTAAATTTCGCCATTTCAGGCACCTTTATCCTGTCATATTTGTTATTTGTAATAACGATTATCTATGTCCGAGTTGCTAAGGTTGCTTACTTCTCAGAATCCGATTTAAGTGAAGAGTCATTCCTTCTTTAAGAAACCGGATACATGCTTGTCTTCTTGACTTCCTGTGTCAATCCATTCATTTATGCTGGGACCCAAAGGAAAATCAGAGTCGAGTTAAGGCATGGGCTGAAATATCCGCTGAGAGTATTCATTCAAATGTTCAAAATCTGAAGATAGGCAAAACTTCAGTCGCTGTACATTATTGCCCAGCACGTTTACCTATTGACCAATGCATTTATGTTACCACAAGTTCACTCAGCTTAAACCTTCACCCAAAGTGAGAGTTGAAGAATGAACAGAGGTTATTGCACCCCCCCAGTACAGGATTTGTATTCAGATGTTGATGATTTGGAAAACAAATCAAATGAAAAATTATTTGATGAATGTAATTATTTGTATATTTATACTTATTTATTAGTTTGTATGTTTCAGCATCTATTCATTCATAGATTGTGGGCGTTACTGAAACACACTGCACTCACTTCCCTTTTTGAGTCAGAATCGTGACTGTTCGTTAGGTTTGGAAGATGTTCTGCATCATTATCGCATTCCTTTTGAATTTAAGTGAAAACTCTCCATATTTCTTTCCACGACATTCCTCTGTGCAATTCATGCTAACTTTAAGCTAATATCAGCTTCAGACTAACTATTCCCCTGGCACTCTTCTATTTTTCGGAATGTGAATGGCCGGAGCCATCACTGTCTGTTTCTGCTACTGCATTTTGTCTATTCTGCACTCGGCTGCTTGCATGCCTATTAACACTTCCATGGCACACTTGCCTACTTGAGAATATGTTTACTGGTGGAAACTTTACGAGTGTTATCCAATATGCACCATGAGGCCTTTTGGTCTTTTGAAGAAGAGGAGTAACTTTCCAGGGACTCAGAATCGAGCTGCAGATTTACATGATCTGCACGAGTGAGAAAAATGACGAGAGGACAAAAGAAGTTTCTGACTGGTCATCATTTAGGTATTTAGCTGCTGGTCGTGCATATGTGAGCAACATACCTTTTGACGCACAGCTTGTCTCTCAAGCCTCTCCATTCGGTAATTACCTCTAATGTGACGTCACTTGCGTAGCATCATGAGTAAATGGTCTACCTCCTTTTCTTCCCACCGTAGGCCATTACCTTCACAGATGTGGGGGTGAACATACTGCCTCCTATCCTTGACCATTGACTTTTCATTTTAGCTCTCTTCCCCTGCTGGTATATAATTTCTCCAAAACATATATTGGACACAAATGAACATAAACACAAACGTTCAACAAAAACACACACAAAAACAGGCAGCAACATGTTGATGAGCAACTTCCTTGCTGTTTTTATACAGCTGAACCAACCTCTCCAAATTCAAATACCATTGATCTTTCTAATGCTGACCTTATTTGTGCACCTCATGCACAAACATAATCTTGTTATGAACAGCTTAGAATCTTTATGTACTTGTTAAGTCTGATCTTTTTGCAATGATCACAATACAAAAATTTACACTGTACTCAGGTACATGTGACGACAATTCATGAAATCAAATCAACACTCACACAGGCACATGACGTCCATGCTCTTGTAGGCAGACGTGATTCTGGAAAGGGCAAGGCCCTTGCCCGTCCTCTCTGCACTGATTGTGCAATGATCAATGAAAACATTCACACTGTACTGTGGTGTAGCGTGAATCTGACATTGTTCTGGCAATGAATGGTGATACTATCTGGGACATTTCTTGCTGATCACATCAATGCCATTCAGTCGAATTAAAGGCTGCAAATTTAATATTGTACACTCCCCTGGCCTGAATGTTTGAGGCACCGGTCCATCTTTGAATTCTGCAGACATTTCGGGATGTGAAATCATAACACAGTTTGCCCACTATAACAGAGCAGTAAAGCAGTATGAACCACGACAGCGGGAAGCAAAATGTCTCAACACACATCAATGAGTTCAGGCAAATCCATTTGCCATTCCAGTTTCTTCTGTTGCGAGGTCAATGCTGCAGGTTTTGCAAATTATGCCAGCTAGCTTTCACTTGTGGCAACTCCTAATTGACTACCGCCCCAAAATGTCAGAATTTAAGGGTAAAACATTAAGAAGATGGTAATCTCATTTCTGCTTGTATAGATATGCTCTCCATTAACGTGCAGTGTACAATCTTCGCAATCGTTGTGGCAGCCATTGAAATCTAGGTGTAATTCATTATGAAACATTCTCTTTCTAATGGGCAATAGACAATATTGATTATTATTTAAGCTGATATTATTTACTATTCCTCTGTGTAATTACCCGACATTTAAATTAAACCGCCAATCTGAAATTCAAGAGACTTGAAATGGAAGCGTTACGTGCATAGTTCTAGTTCCATACAGAGTAATTGCACTGATTGAAACTAGGTTTCCCCAGTTTTTGTGTCATTGAATTACAATTGCAGATGTTTACACACACATCACATAGTTCTCCGTTTAATATCAAAACGTATCGACGTTCAGACTTCGTCATAAGTTCTAAAAGTTGGCATCAGTCGACTTTGTCAAGTAACAGTCAACGAATGCATCACTGTCTGCAAAGAGAAGACTTCCATCAATGCAGACTTTGGAGAAAGGTGGCCAGTGATTTGTGCCTTTTGGGTCTGTTCACAATAGGACAGTGTGATATGATGCTGCACATAACAGGAGGCCAGAAATTCATCTGCAACATTTAACTAAAGACCTCGAGTTCAGGGGCTGTGCAATTTAAGTCCAGTCACTAGGAAGGTGAAGAAGCGAATACTTGATGATGTGTTCACAAATTTGAACGTCTGCAACCTTATAATGAGACTTCACCACAAGTGAAGAACAGGCTCAGTTCAGAAGTAATATTTTATATTCGCAACCGGACAGTTTTTCTTTCTTTGTTGTAAGGCTCTTATCTGTGAAGGGAATTTCTGAGCTGCAAGAACTGGATTTAAATTCAGATTATCAGAACTGAAAAGTCTTACTCGTTCTCAAATGTCAGACAGTGGAATGTGAGGCGTGTGTGAGTTATTATGCATTCATGTTTCTTTCGAAGAAATAAAAAGAATAGGATCTGGCGAACGTGTGGTCAATTGTTTCAGTAAGGCATTTTAAAGCGAATGAAGCAGTGATACGTCATTGGGGTTGATGGGCTGCACATGATATTTATAGGGAAATGAGTATTTTTTTCAATTAGTTGTTGATTACATCTCGAAAAAATTTGTTTCATTTTGGGATTAACTGTATTGAAATACTGATACAGTAAAACTTCAAAAATAAAACTGGCAATCATGGAGACTGGCCCATATTTAAGAACACAATGGCTGACTGAAATATCTAAGCCACTCCAGTTGAAAAAGGTTGCGTGCCAAAGAGTCAACTGGAAAACGTGAATGAACCAGGATATCCCTTGCCTACTCAAGTAAGTTTTCACTCTGGGATCCATGTTGTTCAGTGTTAGCACCATATGGGATAACAATATTGTGTTACATTTCTGTCAAAGTCTGTATCATGCTCAGTGTTGCAGTTCATTGTCTGTTGAATGTCTCCAGCAATGAAAACCAATGTTCCATTTGCTTTCCTGATCACCAGCTGCCCCTGTAAATCAACTTTTAGTGATTCATTTATGAGCATTACTGAGTTCCTCTGCACAGCAGCATGCAGCAACCTTTCACAATTTAAATAATGCATTTACCTGCTACTTTTACTTCCAAAGTGGATAACCTCACATTTACCAACATTGTACTCCATCTGCTCGACCCTTGACCACTCAGTTAACCTATCTAAATCGCTCTGCGCAGGTTGCTTTTCCACTCAATTAAGTTTCGTCAGCAAACTTGGATACATTACACTCGGGGTCCTCTTCTGAATAATTTATACATTCCATGAGCAGTTGCGGGCCCAACACCGACCCCTGCATCATCCTGCACACCATTGATCTCCAACCAGAGAAACACCCATTTCTTCCAACTCTCTACTTTCTATTGGTTACCCAGTTCTCTATCTATTCTAGTGCACTCTCCACAACTCCATGCATTCTTAATTTATAGATGAGCCTTCTATGCAGAACCTTCTCGAGTGTTTTCTCGAAAATCTAGTACATAACATCCACCTGTTCCCCTCCATTCACCGAACTTGTTACATCCTCAAAAGTGAATTTTTCAAACTCGACCTTCCCTTCCTGAACCCATGTTGCACCTACCTGATGGAACCCTTTCCTTCCAAATGTCTCAGTATTTCCTCTTTAATAATAAACACCAGCATTTTCCCAACTACTGAGGTTACGCTGACTGGCCGATTGTTACAAGCCTTTTGCCTACACTCGTTTTTAAACAGCAGCATGACATTCACTGTCTTCCAGTCCACTGGGACCTGTCCATAGTGAAGTGAAATTTTGTAAGTTATAACTAACACATCTACTCATGCCGTTTCTTTCAATACCCTGATAGGTATTCCATCAGGATCAGGGAACCTATCTATTTTTAGACTCCCAGGTTTGCTCAACACTATCCTTGCAGTGCTAACAATTGAATTTAGGTCCTTACATCCTAACATATCCTTAAAATTATTTAGATTAGATTACATTACTTACAGTGTGGAAACAGGCCCTTTGGCCCAACAAGTCCACACCGACCCTTGGAACAGTGACGCATCCCCCTACATTTACCGCTTCACCTAACTGTACGGACAATTTAGCACAGCCAATTCACTTAACCTGCACATCTTTGGACTATGGGAAGAAACCGGAGCACCCGGAGGAAACCCACGCAGACACGGGGAGAATGTGCTGCCCTACCCCCTTGCAAATAACCTACCATCGCAACAGTTCCAATGAACAGATGTTATCCCCCTGACCCTATATTCAAGTCTGAATAACAAGGATATCTACAGCAGTCTCCTACCTATTGACTAAAGTACCGCATTGAACATATAATTTCAACGGAACTATTCTCCACCCTCTCGCACCGAGGTCTCTCCTCCACTCTCTACAACTGGATCTTTGACTTCCTGACCACAGACAGCAATCAATGAGAATGGGCACCTACACTTCCTGCACAATGATCCTCAACATCGGCACCCCACAATGCTGCGTCCTCAGCCCTTTGCTCCGCTGACTCTATCCTAAGGACAGTGTGGTCTCATTCTGTGCTACCCGCATCTTGCAAGATCACTGATTACACCACCATTATCAGCAGGATTTCACTGATTCGCACTGATTGCCGTTTTGCTCAGGTTTCTTGAAGACACTTTGACGAATGTGCCCTTGATATCATGGGCTATGACTTTTGCCTCAACCTTGGAATTCAGCGCTTTTGTCTATGTTTGAACCAAGGCTGTAATGAGGAAAGGAACAAAGTGGTCCTGGTGCAAATCAAACTGCATGTTATTGCGGAGCAGGTGTGGCTTTTTCTTTTTGCTACTGTTGATGACACCTTCCATTACTTTATTGATTCCTGGCAGTTTACTGATGATGTGATTGTAATTGTTGAATTTCTCCCGCTTTATCTGCACAGTGCATACCTGAATAAATTTTCCCACTGACAGGTATGAGTCAATGTTGTAACTGCAATAGAAGTGCTTGTCTCAGAGAGCACCAGGTTTGGGAGTGCATGACTTCAGTAGTATTTTCGGATGCTGTCACTTCCATAGTCTTTGCATTATCTAGTACCTCCAATAGTTTCTTGATACCATGTGGAGTGACATGAAATTACTGGCGTGTACTGGGGAAGGGGAAGGTCGGTTATCTACTTTGTCCATCTGGCTGAATGTGTCTGTGAAAGCTTCAGGTTTATTTTTTAGCACTGATGTGTTATCCTCCTCCTATTCCTGAGGACGGGAATAATGGTGGAGCCTCTTCCTCGAGTTCTCCGCCGCCATTCATGACCTGATGTGGCAGCACTGCAGTGGTTGGTTGATGGCTTGTTTTGGTGTGACTGTCAATTCCTGCTGGTTGCTACTTTCATAGTCAAGTGGTCATGGAGTCATTGTGTCAGAGAATCCTACAACTCGGGAACAAGCTGTTTGATGCAAACTGGTCCATGTTGACCAAATGTCTTGCTCGGCAGCTCAACCACGTAGATACCTCATTGTTATATATTCTTGCTGCTGCTCCTGAAATGCCCTTTTGCATTCTCCATTGAACTGGACTGAGTTGTAATGGTTGATTGGAGACATGGCGTACTATGATTTTAAAGATGGCGCTGGAGTGCAATGCTACCGCTATTGATGCTCACAGTGCTCTCGGGGTACTCAGAATTGAGTTGCTAAATCTGTTCAAGTCTTGTCCAATCTAGAACGACGATAGTACCAAACAACACCATGGAAAACATTCTCAATGTGAAGTCACAACTTCGCCTTCACAAAGACTGTGCGGTGGTCACACTTACCAATACTGTTATGAGAAATGCATCTTCAGCTGGCATGGATAGGGCTGAATATGCATTTCCGGCCGGTTGTTTCACTCCCACAAGCCACGAATCAGTCTTGCACCATGTACGTCAGGACCCAACTAGTTCAATATTAATGCTGATGCTGAGCTCACTCTACATGACAAACACTGAACTCCCCAGACAGAGTACATTCTGCGCTCTTGACACTCTCCATGCTTCTCCAAATACCTACGTTCTCACACAGAGATTCAGGAACATATTGTGCCAGATTGATGATCACATTCTCTGAGAGCAGTGTGCGAGAACTTCCTTGCATTCTTCAAGCGAAATGGTGCATTCTGCACTGAAGTCAGTGGTTAATCCCATTGATTTCGTCAGGCTCCAGTATCGAAACATGTAGTTCATTTTTCATAAAACAAGGAAATGCAAACTGTATTATGTCATACATTTTATTTTAGAAACATCTCCGATTCCACAGGGAAAAAATACTGGCAGATTCTATTTCATCAAAACATAAGGACCAGCTGGGCAACAGTCGATGCCACCTCTTTCCACAAAGTAAATTGCTTATTGTGAAAACAAAATTAGCTCCCTGGTGCCTGAAAACTTGTGTAAATTTGTCAGGTTTTCAATGTTGTGTTGGACACGGTCAGAGTTTCTCTTAGAAATGCATGGAATACCAAGAGGGCTGGTGTTTGCCATTTACTATCCCGTCCTTGCAGCTATTGGCCTTCCAGGTAATTATTGTAGTTAGTTACTCGCTGCGGGAATCACTGGTCAGCTGGATCGATTCTCCCACTTTAACAATCATCCATCTTCAAACAGTCTTTACTCTTTGTCCCGTTTAATGTGATGTATTATTCCACTTTGTGAGTAGATTTACTTCACTTGGCTCATGTGTTTGTGTTTGGAATGTTTTTTAACTGCTTTCAATTCTTAACACGTCTATAATTCATTCAATTTGATGATTTCATTTTCTCTGTACATTCTTGTAATTTATTTAGGTGTAACAATGTCTTTTGTATAACATGGATAACATACTCTAAGTGCCACCTCACAAATAACTGAGACAACTGTAACATAATGTTCCATTTCCTTTACTCAACACCCTGATTGATGAAGGCCAGCACGCTAAATCCCTTTGCACCACTCTGTTTCCTTTAAAGCCCTTTTCTCCAACCAATGTACATGTACTTCTCAATTCGACAACACTCCTCAGGAACTGTGGCGCTGGAAAAGCACAGCCGGTCAGACAGCATCCGAGGTGCAGGATAGTCGACGTTTCGAGAATCAGCTCGTCATCAGGAATGCATATTCCCAAAACGTTGACTCTGCTTCTCCTCAGATGCTGCCTGACCAGCTGTGCTATTCAAGTGCCACATCTTTTGATTCTGATCTCTAGCATCTGCAGTACTCACTCTCTCCTTGTATTCAGGAACTGACCGTTTTTGTACATATTCTGCCGTGATTTGACTTTCCAGAGTGCAACACCTCATATTTCTCTGTACTGAATTCCATTTGCCAATCGTCTTCCCACTTCCCCATCTGACCAATATCCCTGTGTAATTTTTAATGACCTTCCTCGCTATCAGCAATACCTCCTAACTTTGTGTCATTTGCAAACTTACTGATCATGCCTACTGAATTCGCATACAGATCATTTATGGAAATACCAAATCACAAAGAGCTCAGCACCTACCCCTTTGGCACAATATAAGTCACAGGCCTGAAGTCCACAACCATTCGCGCTGCGCCCTACTATCGAGCCAACTTTGAATCTAATCATCTCGCCCTCCTTGGATTGCACGTGATCTAACCTTCCGGACTAGTCTCCTGGAAATGAACCGATTTTGAATCCACTTGATCAAATTCCCTTGTTTCCCATGTGCTTAGGCCTTTTTGATAAGTCAACGATGTGGACATTGTCAAAAGCTTTGTTATACTCCATATAAACTACATTCACGGCACTACCCTCATGTACACACCTGGTCATATCCTCGAAAAATCTATAAAATTTGAAAGGCATGACCTCTCTCTGATGAAAGCACCCACAGTTCATTCACAGGCTCTCCTTGCTTGTTAATATTGCTACCATCGTGGAGCGAGTGGTATCCTACCTATTTCCTTTTGAACAGATTCAATTGCTTTTCTCCTCCATCTAGCTTGGACAGACCCTTCCTTATTTAACTAAGTGCTGCACCCGCCCAATCCAAAACTTCCGTTTTCTAAACATAACTGTCAGTTTTTGTCCTGAAGAAGCTTAATTTTTACCATGCTTCGATCGCTGTCATGAAAATGAAAATGCGAGCACCCACCAGTCCCACATTATCACCTGCATTAGCTGCCAGGCTTCATTCCCCAGAATTAGTTCCAAAACAACTTTGTCCCTTTTGCTCTCTGTGCATATTGCTCTGAAATCTCTTGTCGACACATTTCAAGAAATCTACTCCATCCAATTCCTTAACACTGTGTCTACTGAAGTTAACGATGAGAACGATTAAATCACTGCCCCTTTTGGATTTATCTTTACACATCTCCATGTATCGGTCACAAATGTGCTCCTCAGTTTCCTGCCTACACTCCGGAAGTCGATAATAAACACGTCACAATGCAGATGACGCTTTTTACTTCCTTTTTAATCCTATGCTGCATCCAGAAAGCAACAATGCACCCTCCAAGATATCATTTCGCGCTATTGCAGGAATTGACTACTTAAATAGTATTGCAAAACCTCCTCCTCTTTTACCTTCTTGTATGTCGCCTGGAGATTCTATATCCTGGAATGTTAGGTTATCAACCCTGCCCATCCCTTAACCACGTCGTTAGGATAGTTACAATCTCAAACTTTATGACTTTAGTTCATCTGTTTGTCTGTGATACCTTCAGAATTACAATAAAAGTCAATCAGCCATGCCTTAGCCCCTTGAAAATTGATATCGTTGCACTCTCATTGGCTTGATTGTTTCACAAACAATGCGACGCCCTTATTCTGCTAACGGTCTGTGGCCCCTCCCACTTCCGAATTAGGCTAAACTATTTTGATGTGAACCCAGTTCCATTGTGGCATTGGCAATATTCCTGAAGAAAAATTCTCATCCACGATTAAAGCTGTGTTGCAAATGATGTCAGTATTGCAATTAAACGAACCTATCAAATTATTACTTCTTTGTAAATGAAGGGCCACAGCAATTTTCACACAGTCCATGTGGCGAATGACTGTACCGTAATTAGCATGCTGATGTGGGCCCATGGTGTAATTTCCATTGCCACATAGAACATAGAACAATGCAACGTGGTACAGGGCCTTTGGCCCTAACTTTTGAGCCGACTTGTGCAACCAATCTGAAGGCCATCTAACCCACACTATTTCATTTTCATCCGTGTATTTATCCAATGCCCATTTAAATGCCCTTAATGTTAGCTAGTCTATGACTTCACAATAACTGAATTCTTCTCATGATATCACGTAAAAAATATAGATCTATCACAGCATTGACTTCGACGGTGACACAGTAAATATCAAATTAGTCAGTGACCCATTTGGCTGAAACAAGAAAATTCTCTCCATCTGACGGGACTTGAACCATTGTCAGTAATAGTTTTGCTCATTGACCAGAAGTTTCATGTTTGGGTCTCACTGCATTTCTTTGTGGACCACGCAATGTACATTCATAATGTAGGTGAATAGATTAAATGTCATCTTTCATGTTAATCGTAGCTATCTCAATCAGTTTCCGGATAATTTGTTGAAGGAGCATCATTAAGCCTTGAATGATTAATAGATACGTGAATAATCTGAACGACGCCTTATACTGACTGATATGTGTTTGGCCAGACCTCACAACACGATATTTCTGTCGTCTGTCACTAATAGTCATTGTTTCAACCGATCTCTCCTCTTTCACATGTTCTATCACTGAAGATTCTGAATTTCTTACCGCTGAATTGAGACTTCCTTCTCGTCCTTGAATTGAACATTATTTCATATTGTTCATATCTTCTACAGTTTCTCTGCATTAAAGATGTATCACAGCTGATAGTATCACTTGCATGTTTTCTGTTTTAATTATTGTGGGGCGGCACGGTGGCTCAGTGGTTGGCACTGATACCTCACAGTGCCAGTGACCTGGGTACAATTCCTGTCACGAGCAACTGTCTGCGTGGAGTTTGCACATTCTCCCCGTGTCTGCGTGGGTTCATCCCTCAGACCAAAGATGTGCACGTTAGTGAATTTATCCATGCTAAATTGCAAGTAGTGCTCGGTGCATTAGTGAGGGGTAAATATAGGGGAATGGGGACGGGTGGGTTGCTCTTTGGAGGTTCGGTGTGGACTTGTTGGGCCGATGGACCTGTTTCCACACCCCTGTAGGAAATCTAATCATAACAGAATGACAGAGATCAGTTATTTGTTCCACCCAATGCCCAAACAAGGAAGCGTTTCATTGGAGAAGTCGATATATCTAAATTAGACTGCAACATCTGTCATGTCCAATTTTCAGTTTGACACCAAAAATCTCAAGTATTTCGGAGAAAATCTCAGTATTTCATTACTTTCCCGATGCTGATTTACTTGGACAAATGTAATCGCTATTCATTTCATTCTGGTTGAATGTATTCACAGAATTAGATGATCCACAGCGTTTGGAAAGAAGCCACTCCCCCAATAAATATGCAAAGACCATGCCACCCAGGCTCATCCGCAGCTATTCCTACAACTCTACATTTATAAAGGGTAATTCACATCCACCGCATATTCCTGGACAATACAGGCAATTTTGTATGACCAATCCAATTTCCCTGCACATCCTTGGACTGTGGGATTAATTGGAGCCTCTGAAGGGAAACCCACAGGAGTTTTGAATAAATTGTATGCCAAAGTTGCCCAGAGAGAACAATTTCACAGCAAATCATTGGAAGCAGCCACATTTGATCGCCACTGAGACATTATCCACGGGTTTGTTGGTCTCCATACTTAAAGTTGTGAGATAAAACCACGTTCGCATTTTCATCAATGAAGTGATGTCTTCTGATAGTTTCTACTGTATTTGAGTTTGGGGTTACTTTCAATGATTATACAATTTTTTTTCTTTGTCTTCGAATATATATTATTTGTCGGTTCAAATGTCTTTGACACACTTTGTAGTGTCATAGAGTCACAGAGATGTACAGCATGGAAACAGACTCTTCGGTCCAACCCCTCAATGACGATCAGATATCCCAAACCAATCTAGTCTCAGCTGCCAGCATCAGGCCCATATCTCTCCAAACCCTTCCTATTCATATACCGTTGCAAATGCCTTTTAAATGTTGCAATCGTACCAGCCTCCACCTCTTCCTCTGACAGCTGATTCCAGACACACACGACCCTCTGTGTGAAAGCGTTGCCCCTTAGCTCTCTTTATGACTTTCCACTCACCTGAAATCTATGCCCTCTAGTTCTGGACTCCACAACCCCAGGGAAAAGTCTTTATCTATTTACCCTATCTATGCCCCTCATGATTTTGTAAGCCTTTATGAGGTCATCCCTCAACCTCCGACACGCCAGGGAAAACAGCCCCAGTCGGTTCAACCTCTCCCGATTACTCAAATCCTCCAACCCTGGCAACATTCTTGTAAATCTTTTCTGAACCCTTTCAAGTTTCGCAACAACTTTTCAACAGGAAGGAGACCAGAATTGCACGCAATACTCCAACAGCGGCTTAACCAATGCCCTAGCCGCAACATAACCTACCAACTCCTGTACTCAATACTCTGACCAAACGCCTTCTTCACTATCCATCTACCTTTGGCTCCACTTTCAAAGATCAATGAACCTGCACTCCAAGGTCTCTTTTTTCAGCAACACTTCTGAGGTCCTTACCATTAAGTGTATAAGTCCTGCTAAGAGTTGTTTTCCCAAATTGCAGAACCTCGCATTCATCTGAATTAATCTCCATTTGCCACTTCTAAACCCTTTGGCCCATCTGGTCAAGATCCCGTTGTAATCTGAGGTAACCCTCTTCGCTGCAGATTACACCTCTAATTTTGGTGTCATCTGCAAACTTACTAACTGTGCCTCTCATGTTCACATCCAAATCATTTATATAAATGACAAAAGATAGTGGACCCAGCACCAATCCTTGTGGCGCTCCACAGGACACAAGCATCGAGTCTGAATAAAAACCCTCCACCATCACCCTCTGTCTTCTGCCTTTGAGCCAGTTCTGTGTCCAATGGCTAGTAATCCCTGTATTCCGTGAGAACTAACTTTGCTAACCAATCTCCCATGGGGAACCTTGTCCAATGCCTTACTGAAATCGATGCAGATCATATCTACCGCTCTGCCCTAATCGATCCTCTTTGTTACTTCTTCAAAAAAAGCTCAGTCAGGTTTGTGAGACATGATTTCCCACGCACAAATCCATGGTGACTATCTCTAATCAGTCCTTGCCTTTCCAAATACATGTTTATCCCGCCCCTCAGGATTCCCTTCAACAACTTGCCCACCGCTGACGTCAGGCTCACTGGACTATTGTTCTCTGGCTCGTCCTTATCACCCTTCTTAAACAGTGGCAGCACATTAGCCAACCTCCAGTCTTCCGGCACCTCACCTGTGACTATCGAAAATACAAATACCTTGGCAAGTGGCCCAGCAATCTCTTCTCTAGCATCCCACAGAGTTCTAGGGTACACCTGATCAGGTCCTGGGGATTTATCCACATTTATGCGATTCAGGACATCGAGTACTTCCTCCTCTGTTATATGGACCTTTTGCAATGTGTCACCATCTATTTCCCTACATTCTATATCTTCCATATCATTTTCCCCAGTAAATATTCGGGTATTATTTCCCCAATTTTCTGCGGCTCCACACAAAGTCCGCCTTGCTGATTTTTGGGGTCCCTTATTCTCTCCATATTTACCCTTTTGTCCTTAATGCATTTGTAAAAACCCATTGTGTTCTCCTTAATTCTATTTGCCAAAGCTATCTCATGTCCCATTTTTGCCCTCCTGATTTCCCTCTTATGTATACTTAGACTGCCTTTATAGTCTTCTAGGTTTTGACTCAATCTATCCTGTGCAAGCCTTATATATGCTTCCTTCTTTTTTTTAACCAAGTGCTCAATTTCTTTAGTCATCCAGTATTCCCCATACTAACCAGCCTTTCCTTTAACTCGAACAGGAATATACTTTCTTTGGATTCTCCTTAAGTTATTCCTGCATGTTTTGCGTTTTCCAGCTATCCCTCTACCTATGAACATCTGCCCCCAATCAGCTTTTAAAAGTTCTTGCCTGATGCCGTCAAAAGTTCCCTTTCTCCAGTTTAGAACTTCAACTTTTAGATCTGGTGTATCCTTTCCATCACAGCTGTAACGCTATCCCTTATCGCCACTCTCTCTCCTCTCTCGCCACCCTTTCTGTCCTTCCTGTAACATTTCCTTCCTAGACCATGAAGCTGCCAGTAATGCCCATCCCTGAGCCATGTTTCTGTAATTGCAATGATATCCCAATCCTATGTTCCCAACCACGCCCTGAATTCATCTGCCTTCCTTGTTAGGCCCCTTGCATTGAAATAAATGCAGGTTTAATTTATTCCTCCGAACTTGTCCCTGCTTATCCTGACTGCTTGACACTCTTCTGTTCTCAACTGTATCAGTCTCAGATTGATCAGTTTCCTCACTATCTCCCTGTGTCCCACCTTCCCCCTACCGCCCCTCCTCCTTCCTGGTTTAAATGCTCCTGAGCTGCTCTAGCAAATCTCCGTGCCTATATAATATTCCCCTGCCAATTTAGGTTCAATCCGTCCCTCTTGTACAGACCACTTCTATTCCAAAAGAGATTCCAATGATCCAAAAACGGGAAGCCTTCTCTCATACACCAGCACCTCAGCCATGTATTCATCTGCTCTATCCTCTTACTTTCGCCCTCACTAGCTCGTAGCACCGGGAGTAATCCAGATATTTCTACTCTTGAGGACCTTCTTTTCAAATTCCTGCCTAACTCTCTGTAATCACCTTTCAGAATGTCAACCTTTTCCCTTCCTATGTCATTGGTTCCAATGTGGACAAAGACCTCTTGCTGGCCCCTCTCCCCCTAGAGAACGTTCTGCACCCCCCTGAGACGTCCGTGATCCTGGAACCATGAAAGCAACACACCATTCTGATTTTTCACTGCTGGCCATGGAAACGTCTGTCTATACCTTGGACTAGAGAATCCCCTAACACAATTGTCTATTCGAACCGGACGTACCTCTCGTTGCATTCGAGCTTGTGTCAATACCAAAAACTTGGCTGTTCGTGCTACTTTCCACAGACAACCCTTCATTCCCTACGTTTTCCAAAACAGAATACTTGTTTCAAATGCATATAGCCACTGGAGACTACTTCACAAGCTGCCTATGTCTCTTACCTTTACTGAAGTTAACCCATCTATGTGACTGTAGCTGTGACTTTTCCCCCTTCCTATAGCTGCCATCCAACAAATACTGTTGCTGCTGCAAATTCCTCTTTGCTTCTAAGTGTCTCTCCAACCGATCCACGTGATTGGATAAGACTCACAACCAACAGCATTTATGGCAGAAGTAATCCACAGTAACATTAAACTCTGTTTAAACTTCCAAATCTGACAAGAAGCGCCTATTACTCTACTAAAGGCCGTTTTTGCTCCTTCGCACAATCTCAAGACCCAGAAAATAACACTGTCTTATTTCTCGACAAAACACTGCCCCAGGTTAGATTAATAAGTACGGCTTATATTTTAAATTTAATCAAGAGATATATCTCAAAAAATATATAGTCAAGAAAGAACACACTCTAATCACTGCTACAGACTTTCATTCATAAGACTGCTGTAAAAGTCAAGATCACATCACAAAAATGGACAGCATCGTTAAAATGTATGATGCTATTTGGAGTGAAAATGTAACTTTTAGATTCACACAGTGTCACACACATTCATTCTGTATGTCAGACTAACTGTCTCTCTTGTTGTCTCTATTCCAGCTAATCTGGCAGTGAATGTCATCCTGTGCCGAAGAAGATGCGGTCTCTCTGCATGTATAACGTACTACCTGGTGCCCATGGCAATAACGGATCTCATGCTCCTAGTCACGGCTGTAATATTAAAACTAATTGCTGGGATTTATTTCCCATACAGCTTCCTGTTTATCGCCCCAGTATGCAGCCTCTGCTTGGCCTTTAATCATGCAGCTATTGACAGCTCTGAATGGCTCATAGTGGCTTTCACCTTTGATAGATTTATGGCTATTTGTTGCCAGAAGATAAAAACAAAATATTGCACAGAGAACCTGTCAGTGCGCGTGATCGGAATTGTATCTGCACTGACCTGTTTAAAAGGTGCCTTCATGTATTTTGCATTTGAATCCATGTACGTACTTAACAATATTCCTTGGTTTTGTCGGGCAAAGTTAATATTTTACACTTCACCAGCTTGGACTGTGTATGACTGGATGCGGCCGATTGTAAACCCTTGTCTCCCCTTTATTGTGATTTTACTGCTGAATATTCTGACCGTCAGACACATTCTGTTGGCTAACAGAGCCCGCAGGAGACTGCGGGTCCACAACAACAGGATGAATCATGGTGATCCCGAAATGGAAAAGCGAAGAAAATCAATTGTTTTACTTTTCACCATCTCAGGCACTTTCATCCTGTTATATTTGTTGTTTGTAATAACGATTATCTATGTCCGAGTTGCTAAAGGTGCTTACTTCTCAGGATCCGATTTAAGTGAAGATTCATTCCTTCTTGAAGAAACCGGATTCATGCTTGTCTTCTTGACTTCCTGTGTCAATCCATTCATTTATGCTGGGACCCAAAGGAAAATCAGAGTCGAGTTAAGGAATGGGCTGAAATATCCGCTGAGCCTATTGAATTAGTCGTTCAAAATCTGAAGCTACTCAAACCTCGCGAGCTGTACACTATTTTCCAGCATGTCCACCAACTGACTATGGCATATACATTACAGTGCACTTGGTTTAACCCTTCATCCAAAGAATGAGCAGAGGACATTGCACCCCCGCCCCACCCCACATTTCAGGATTTGTAATCGGACCTTGATGAGTCAGAAACTTCAAATGATGGATTAATTAATGGATGTAATTATTGATTAGATGTACGTTTAAATGTGTATTTATTCATCGGGTTTGGTAGTTACTGAAAAGCTGTGCACCCACTTCCCTTTGCGATTCAGGTTCCTGCATCGTCTGCAACTGCCTTGAATCGACGTTAGAACCTCGCCACATTTATTTTCCCATATGAACTCTATGAAACATTGCAGTGGGACGCAGCATGTCTCGAAAGACATCAATGAGTTCAGGAAGTTCCATTTGATATTCCACTTTCTATTGTTGCGAGGTCAATGCTGCAGACTTTGTGAATCACGGTGGCTGGCTTTCATTTGTGGCAACTCCTAATTGTCTATCGTCCCATCCCGTCAGAATTTAAGTGAAGAACATTAAGATGATTGTAAGCCCAATTTAGATATAATTATCAGAATATTTGTGGCCACCTTCGACATCTGAGTGTAATTCATCACAAAACATTCTGTTAGTCATGGACAATAGACAATATTGATTATGATTTAAGTTGATATTATTTTGTGTTCCTCTGTGTAACTACCTGACATTTAAACAGCCAATCTGAAATTTACAGATTTGCATTGGAAGCACTATGTACAGACTTCTAAGTCCGTATAAAATATTTTCAATGATTGAATCTATATTTCTCGGGTTACTGTGTGATTGCATTGCAAATTAGGGATTATACATAATATATGGACATACACACACACGGACACAACCTGCGCACACACACTTAGGGTTTTCTTTTTTTTTCGTAAACATATTCGACGTTCAAACTGCATCCTAAGTTATAAAAGTTGGCATCAGTCGACTTTGTCAAGTAATAGTCAGCCAATTCATGACTGCCTGCGAACAGAAATCTTTCAACAGCAATGCAGACTGTGGAGAAAAGTGGCCAGTGATTTGTGCGTTTAGGGTCTGATCGCAATAAAACAATGTGTTATGATGCTCTACATAACATAACAGGAGGGCGGAAATTCTTTTGTACTATTTCGGTGAAGACGTCGATTTCAGGGGACTGTGTAATTTAGGTCAAGTCCCGAGGAAGGTACTGAAACGAATACCTGATGATCCGTTCATAAATTTGAACGTCTGCAACCTTACAATGAGACACGACCACAAGGAAAAACAGGTTCAATTCAGAAGAAATATTTCATATTAGTAACAGGACAGGTTTTTCTTTCTATGCAGTGAGCCTCTGATCTGTGAAGGCAATTTATAAGCGGCTGGAACTGAATTCAAATTCTGATAATCAGAACTGGAAAGTCAAACTCGTTCTCAAATGCCAGATATTGGAATGTGAAGAGTTTGTGATCTGATCTGCTTTCTTTGAAGAAATAGGAAGAACAGCATCGGGAAAAGGTGTGGCTAATTGTTTCAGTAAGACATCTCAAAGCGAAATAGCAGTGATACTTCATTTGGGTTGAAGGGCTGCAAGTGATATTTATGGGGAAATGAGTAAGTTTTGCTCTTTCTTGCTGATTAATTGTCAAAAGATTTGTTTCATTTTGGGAATAATTGTACTGAAAGACTGACACAGTAAAACTTCAAAAATAAAACTTGTAATTTTGGAATTGGGAGACTGGCACATATTCAAGAACACATTGGCTGACGTAAATAACCATGCCACTCCAGGTTACAGATGTAATTATCAAGTGTGGAAAAGACTGTGAGCCATGGAAGTTAATCCACATGATCCTCAACTGGAAACCGCGAATGAACCGGGATAGCGCTTGACTACAAAAGTAAGATTTCACTCTGGGATCTGATCTGCTCAGTGTTAGCACCTTATGGAATGATAACATCGTATTACATTTCTCTCAAACTCTGTATCACGATAAACGTTGCAGCTCATCATCTGTTCAAATCAATAGCAGACATCTTGGACTTTATTGTACCAACGGCAATGTTACCCTGAGACACTGTCTTGCTAACCACATGAAATCAATTTTTTTTCCAGTGAGTTCAGTTTGCAATTGATAAGATTTAAAACCATCATGAGTTCTTCAGTGAACTAAATGTTAAGTTGATTTTAATCATGAAGACAGCCACATTCACTATATTTACGGAACTATCTGAACAACTACGGTACATAGTCAAGGATCCCACTACGGCATATCTCGTCGGTTCTTCTGAAAATCAGAATACAATGGTATTTTCCTCTTTCTGGCTTGTAAGCACCCAGAATAGTAAATGGCACAGTGCTGATCTGAGGCGATGGAACAGTTTCTATTGGACTGTTTGAGATTGGTAGACTGTCCTTACTCAAGAACCCAGAAGCCAACGTAACTGAATATGCAAACCAGTTACACACTTTGCTGGTATCATAGTAATCACAACAGCAGGAAGCTATTTTGCCCATCGAGCTTCCTCTGCTATTGGTTAACTTCATGACTGATCTGTACATCATCTCAGCTACTCCTATCCCCATAACCTTGAATTCCCCTACCATGAAAATCCCATCCAATTGTGTCTTGAATATATTTAATCAAGCTGCCTCTACGACTTCCTTGGGCGCAAAATTCCACAGATTCACTACTTTTTGGGAGATGCTGTTCTTCCTCATTTCTGTCTTAAATCTACTCTCCTAATCTTGAGTCCATGATCCCTCGTCATCGTCTCACCCAGCAGGGAAACAGTTTGTCGGCCTTTATCTCATCTATCCATTTCATCATTTTGTATTTATCTCTAATATCCCCGCTCAGTCTTCAAAATTTTAGCGAGTACAGTCTCAGGCGGCTGAACCTTTCACAGAGGAATAATAGAGTCATCGAGATATATAACACGGAAATAGACCCTTCAGTCCAACTCGTCCATGCAGACCAGACATCCCAACACAATCTAGTCCCACTTTCCAGAACCTGGCGCACATCGCCCCAAACTCTTTCTATTCATATACCCATCCAAATGCCGTTTAAATGTTGCAATTGTACCAACCTATATCACTTTGTTTCTGGCAGCTCATTCCATACACGTATCACACTCTGTGTGAAAAGATTGCTCTTTGGGTTTCTTTTATACCTATTCCCTCTCACCATAAAACTCTGCCCTCCCGTTCAATTTATCCAATCCATGTCCCTCATGATGTTGCAAACCTCTACAAGGTTACCCCTCAGCCTCCGACACTCCAGGGAAAACAGTTCCAGTGTATTCAACTTCTCACTATACCTCACATTCTGCAACTCTGGCAACACACTTGTAAATATGTACTGAACCCTTTCAAGTTTTGCTTCGGACAGATTGATCAACCGTGAAGGTGTGTTGGGTTTGATTAGATTAGATTTCGTACAGTGTGGAGACAGGTCCTTCGGCCCAACAATTCCGCACTGTCCCTCCAAACAGTGACACAGCCAGACCCATTATCACTCTGACTAATGCACCTAACACTGTGGGCAATTTTAGCATGGCTAATTCTCCTACCCTGCACAACTTGGAAGGAAGCCAGAGCACCCGGTGGAAACCCAAGCAGATACGAGGAGAATATGCAAACTCCACACAGAGAATCATCCGAAGCTGGAATTGAACCTGGGACTCTGCTGCTATGATGCAGCACTGCTAACCACTGAGCCACCGTACCGCCCCAGTTGTGCTGTGGTGTCCAGTTAAAACCTCACTTGTCGAGCTCTCTACAAAGAATGGCTGTCATGAAAACCTAAAATCAGAATTAAATAAAAGAAACCAGCTTCTTTCAATCTTCAACCGATTCTCTGAGGACTTCCTGAAGTTCCCCAATGGCGACAAAATGTCTTTGAATACATTTAGTTATTGTCAACAGGGAGGTTAGAATACCTTGTTCTTATTCTATATACACATATGCTCACAACTCTATTAACCAAAGCACGGAATATCTGCCTGTTCCACACAGTACACAACACAGTTGCTTCCTTCGCCAGTGAAGATTTGCAACTGCTCATTTAATGGTACTTAGAAGAAGTTCTGGTTGTAGAATTTTGAAAGATATCCAAGCTTTCACTTTCAATGCAGATAGAAAGGAGATACGAAGCGATGTGATGACGAATCGGAGAGGCAGGGAAAAATGCAAGTCAGAAGAACACCTTGAATATGTAAACCACTTTCACGAAACTTCCTATATTTAGGCACCAACAGGCAACAGCCATTTACATACAGACAACAAAGTGGATACACACAACGACGAAATAACAATGAAGATTTTCCGTTTTGGTTAAAGTACCTTAATCAAACTGCAAGAGGAAATGTGTTTAGGACACTATCGAGGACTCGATCAGTAAGGCAATATGGGCAGAGCTGAGAAATGGGAAGGGTGCGGTAAGAATGTTGGGGATGTACCACAGACCCAACAACAGAGAGTGTGTGATACAAATATGGAAGCAGATTATGGAAAGATGTACGAGCTACAGGGTCGTGGTGATAGGAAATTTTAGTTTTGGCAACGTTGATTGGGGTTCCAGTCGTGTTAGAACTCTAGATGGAGCAGAATTTGTAAGGAGCATCCAGGAGTGTTTTCTGAGCATAATGTAAATAGTCGAATTCGGGAAGAGGCCATACTGTTCCTCGTACTGCGGAATGAGACCGGCAAGGGGCTTGAAGATTGAGTGAATAGGAGAGAATGGGTTATGGTCCCAACACGCACCCGTTATGCCAGGGGTTACACTTCGGGTCCACTCTTCCTTCACTCGCAACACCCCACACCCACCTCCCATACTGCCAGGTCACTTTCGCCTGCAACTGCCGAATGTGTAACACCTGCCCATTTACCTGCTCCCTCCTGAATATTCAAGGGCTCAAACATACCGGGCAGGTGAAGCAGCACTTTTGCCACAACCTAGTCCACTGCATTCGCTGCTCACAGTGCCGTTTCCCCAATGTAGCATGAAGCATAAACTGGGTGACTGCTTCGCAGAACATCCCGGTTCTGCCCGCAGGAAAAAGGCCTCACCTTGCGGTTGCCTGCCACTTTAACACATCACCCTGTTCCCTGACCAACATCTCTGTCTCAGGCTTGCAGCAGTGTTCTAGCTCCAGATGAAAGAACAACACCTCATTTTCCACTTGGAGACCTTACATCCCTCCGGGCTTCAATATCGAGTTCCATAACTTTAGCGCCTGAACTCCCCCATGTCCTTGACCCCTATCACACAAACGACTCCTTGTTATCACCTCGTCTGCTATGACACACTACGTATTGTTAGCCACTAACAGTCTCCATGAACATTTATTCGCCCTCTCACGCGGATCATTATTCACTCATACGTCCTTCCTATTGTTCTCTCCCTGAGCTGGCGGCAAACACAGCAATGTGCATTGGAGACTCTGAGTGAGCTGAAACTTGCTCAGTGTGAAGTACATTCCACGTTGCTCCAAAAATTGCAAGCAGCAAAGCGTTTCCAGAACTTCTGCTTGTCATTCTGTCCCCGGGGCAATGACGTTTGTATCATCCCAAGGAACTGGACTATCTCCACTGCTCGATAATTAAACCAGTTTATTTTTACTTGCACGTTGTTCTGGCGGGTGGGGCGGGGTGTAGGGTGGGGTGCGGGTAGAGTCCATTCGCTCTTCTGCACTCTCTCTCTCTCTCTCTGAAAACCTTGGGGTGAGAGGTGTCAGTTGCATTAATGCGGGGAACATGAACAACTTTGATTGTGAACTTTCTCCAAAGGTCTGTTATCGGAGAGATAGAAAGATGCTGTGCTGGCAGGACAGAAAGAAATGGACACCGAGGACTCTTCGCCCAGGTAAATTCACATTGTTGTGCAGCCTTCTTGGTGTTCAGAAATCGTCTTCACGCAGCAATCTTACGGAAAGTCTATTGCAAAGTGGGCATTGCTTTCTTTGTTGCTACCGCGCAGCAGTTAACATCTGAGCCCCAAATGTCCCAGATGAAGAGAATCCGAGTGAAACCTTCACTCACTGAGAGTCATCCCCACGGCCCTGAGCTGAGGGACTGCAGGCAGTCCAACACGGAAGGGACGGTTAAAAATGAACCAGTTTTGCTCCCTCAGCCTCTCTGTCCCAGAGACAGGCAATGGGATGGCATAAACACGTAGCACCATTCTCGCGCAGACGCAAACCGTTCAACCCATCGAGTCCACGGCGACTGCCTGTCTCTCTCTCTCTCTCTCTGAGGTTACTCACAATCGGTGGGATCCGTCCTAATAGTGGGGGAACTGTGTCTGAGTCGTGATGCGGTTTTTGTCATATTGTCATTCACGTCTGAACCAGGGTAGCGAATTACTGCAGGGAATGGACGAAAATGCAAGACATTTGTTTCAACTTGACCAGCTGATTGGCATCGCAGAGAACTGGTTTTGCGATTCAGTTAAGAGAAAACCGCCGGAAGAACAAAATGTCACTGAGACTTGTAAAACAACGCCACTTGAATGGAGTGGATTTGGCGAGGATACGCTACCTGCCCTTCGGGTAAGTCGATGCAAAGGAAAGCAGCTCGACTTGCGGGTGGGGCGGGGTGTAGGGTGGGGTGCGGGTAGAGTCCATTCGCTCTTCTGCACTCTCTCTCTCTCTCTCTGAAACCCTTGGGGTGAGAGGAGTCCGTTGCATTAATGCGGGGAACATGAACAACTTTGATTGTGAACTTCCTCCAAAGGTCAGTTATCGGAGAGATAGAAAGATGCTGTGCTGGCAGGACAGAAAGAAATGGACACCGAGGACTCTTCGCCCAGGTGAATTCACATTGTTGTGCAGCCTTCTTGGTGTTCAGAAATCGTCTTCACGCAGCAATCTTACGGAAAGTCTATTGCAAAGTGGGCATCGCTTTCTTTGTTGCTACCGCGCAGCAGTTAACATCTGAGCCCCAAGTGTCCCAGATGAAGAGAATCCGAGTGAAACCTTCACTCACTGAGAGTCCTCCCACGGCCCTGAGCTGAGGGACTGCAGGCAGTCCAACACGGAAGGGACGGTTAAAAATGAGTGACCGCTTGAGTGACCTGAGACGTGCTCACTATGCAATACATTTGAGATTGCTCTAAGAATTGCAAGTGAGAGCACGAGGTGGCACCGATACAGTCATCAACGTAGCTGCAGAAGACTGACTTTTCTATTTACCCGACGAAGAGACAGGCATAACTGGTGCCCACTCCTGTGCCCATGGCTACCCCTTCGATCTGGCAGAAGTGGGAGGATTCAAAGCATAAATTATTGAGGGTGAGAACCAGTTCAGCCAAATGAATAAGTGTGTCATTGGAGGGGTACCAGAGGGGACCCCAGGAGAGGAAGAAATTTGAAGGCCTTGGAGCCTCAGTGCCAGCCAGTGATGTCCATGTATTTTAAACTGCCTGTCTCGTATTGGTCAACCGCCTTCGCATCATAAAGATCATTGTGAGCTGTGCCTGGAGATTGACCAATTGAAATTCCTGGAGGACCAGAAGGCTGTTCAGTTTTCCTGTCAATCAGAACCCCCTATTGTCTGATTGTAGAAGTTGGACCATGAGTTCCTGAAGCTGCTGCTGCTGCGCCTCTCTCTCTGAATGAAGATTGAGCTTCACCCCAGACTGCAACCTCCTTCCTCTGTCTGATATCTGTGAGTACTACACACTCGTTTCTCACCCTTTCCTTTTCCTTTTATTTTCACATTCTGAGGTTAACTTGTTGCCTTTGCAGGAAATGAAAGTGGGATAGAGTTTATAGGATGAGAGGGCTTGTTCCAGCTGCTCATGGTATTGGTGAGACCAGAGCTCAAATATTCTGTGCATTTTTGGTTCATTTCCTTAAGGAGGGAATTGGAAGCAGTTCAGAGAAGGTTGACTCGACTGATTCCTGGCATGAAGAGGATTGTCTTACGAGGAGAGGTTGAGCAGATTGGGGAAGCAGTCACTGGCTTTGAGAAAAATGAGGGTTGACGTCATTTTAAACAAATAAAGCTCTGAGGGTCGTCTCATCAACACAGGTTCTGATAAAATGTTTCCTAGTCAGAAAGTCGAGAGCTCACTTACAAAGATTTCAAATCAGGGCTCTCCCAATATCATGCAGAAATTATGAATTTATTCTCTCGCTATTGTGTGTAATGCTTCCCCACAGAGAATAATGGAGACTAGCCCATGGAATGTCTTCAAGGCTGAATTGAACATAATTTTGAGTGACAGGGATATGAAAGGTTATAGACAGCAGGCAGGAAATGGAGTTAAGGCCATAGCAGCACAGACATGACCTTGTGGAATTGCAGAGCAAGCCCCATGAGCTGAATGGCCTACTCCTGGCCCAGTCTTTTACAGCCTGTGTTCAGGGCAGGAGAAGGCGAGCATAGATCAGTCAGTCAACATTTTTCAGCATTGTTAGGAGAACGGGAATGAGGGTGATAATAGCTACAGCAGAGTAAGAATGGAGGGAGACTGTAGCATTAAGATTCAGATTTTTTAGGGAAGGAGAAAAGAAAGAATGTTCCACAGAAACCAGAATTGTCTGTTTTGAATTTCTATACTGTGTAGACAGCAATGTCTTCTATAATCTCCTTTTACAGGAGACGAGAAAGGGAGGATTTACAGCCAGAAATCTGAAAACAAAATCTGATAGAGACAATCAATTCATTGGCACGGTAATATCATCGGCCTTTGAATCTAGTAGAATTTTTTTTTAAAATTTCTCTCCTGTCCTGTCTATTTCACAAGGTTTCAAATATCAGTGAGACTAAGGTATGCATACCTGAGTGAGAGCGTTCCAATGAAGTGACTGTGGGAAGAGCTTTAAGCGGGTACACAGCCTGAAATAGCTTCACCCCATTCGCAGCAGCAATAAATGGAACACGTTCCGTACATGAGTGGTCTTTCAACCGATTGTCAAAGTTGGAGAGAGACAAGGATTCCCACATCATGGAGAAATCGTGGGAGCAAAGCAATATCTTCGCCCTTTCCATTCCTCATCCTAGGAGGGAGAGACAGACAGGTAGGAAACAATATTCAGTTGTAGCAACTGAAGTGAATCCAGGGAGGGAGCAGACTCTGCAAAGGTGTCAGATGTTCTCTGTCCTTCTTAATGATATAGTCATTTTTTTTCCCTCAGTTTGACACGTTTATTTAAATACAATTTGCATTGTGGAAAAAGATGGCTTCTTTCCTCATGTTCAGAATTAAAAGGATAGTTACTCATGGGATGGAGCAGAATCTAAGGGATTGGCACGTTGATATAAAATGTAGACATGCGTTGCTTCATATGGTGTATGCATGATATTATTCACTGTTATAAAAGCTTTGTAGCTATTATTTTTCACATTCTAATCTAGCACTGAAGTTATATTCTGTATTTCTTGTCATCTTTTTAATCGAATAGGATAGCAGAAAGTCATTCAGCAACTTTACTGGTTTGTTTTTCTCATGTAGCCTTGACATTTCATTTCCATTGTCCTTGATTCCTCCCACCATATCTCCTGCATATAAACCGGCATTTTCCCAATCACCATCAGTTCTGTGGAAGGGTCACATGCAACTCCTGTTTTTTGTTTCTGATATACAGCATCCGCAATTCTTTCGGATTTTCATTGAGAGGGAGTTGGAAATTGTTTCGAGAGAGAGGGGGAGAAACAGAACAGACATGAACTGTTGATCTCCGTTGTTACTCATAACGGAAAATCATTGCAGTGCGATCACTTCCCTTAAGCATGAATAGAGGGCAGCTGATGTCACTGCGCTTGTGGCGCAACGGTAGCACGTCTGACTCCAGATTCGAAGGTTGCGTGTTTAAATCACGTTAGACTCAATAAAAATCGGCTTCTTACATTTCAAATCAAGGAAGGATTACGTTTACTCCGTATATCTGTTGAGCCAAGTCTTCTTTGGGGAAACTTTCGATCACACGTGAAGCTTTGCTGTCAGTTTGATTTGTGAACACTGTGTCAGGGAGGTGGTGTGCCCAGTGTTTGGGTAAATGCTCAGCTTCCCCGAATGTGAGAATGAAAACACAAACTGTTCATCACGGGATTTAAACACAGCCTCTTCGGTCAGTTGGTGACAGCGTGGTGTGAATAACATTATACCAACAGTTTTACAGTATAATCCATAACCTCCCATCTTTATATTTCAATCTATCAGGAGGTCCCAGCTCCTCCTGTTGCAGCAGAGTGAGAGCGAGTTCAGATAGAAATGTTTCCCACCAACAGCAAATTCTTTCCTCTCACTGGACACAGTTAAAATTATCTTTATTCAACAGAAGGAGCGGAAACTACAGACTGACGGCCCCTCTCCACATTAACGGTGAGCCTGAATTGTATAAACGGTGTCAGTAAAATCCAATGGTGGACACTGATTTGGTTCAATCGTTTTTATTTGCCAAGTGTAATTCACCGAGAGGATGCTGCTGTGTGAAACAGCGTGGGGAATTACTGCAGGGCCTCCTGCGCATGGAACACACCGCAACAGATGTGTTTCACCTTCACCAGTTTATTCCTACTCTCGGAGAAGAGAAGTTTGATTATTCGGATCACAGCAGCCAGACTGAGAACAGGAGAAGAGCACTCAGCCCTTCACAAGCTTGTCACCACAGCTGGGTCATCGTGGCCCGTGTATCAGTATGGGATAGTAATCTGCATCTACTGACTGGAAGCAGAGCAAATTGGAGTGCTGGTGGGACTATCACACAGGAGAAAACGGCTTCGACAGATCAACTGGAGTGGTGCCCAATGCGCAACTCCGCTCACCTCAACTGAATAACTGCAAACAAATTACTCAGTGATTCAAAGGAATACTCAGTTTTGAATCTGCATTGTGTCATGCACCTTCGAGAATGATGTCAAAACACCTTCATTGCTGTAATGGAGTATCCTGTTGGGCAGAATATATCCGTTGTCAAATTTCCTCCATTCTGTTGGTCCAACTCCGATTTCACTCAGAATCACGAAATCTGTGACAGCGCAGACTGAGGCCATGCAGCCCACCTTAGCTCTGCTGGTTCAAAACAATATCTAAATAAGTGTCCCACTCTGTCGCCTGTTCTCTGTAAATCTGCACGTTGTTACATTGAACATGTCCACCGAATTTCCGTTTGTGTCCATTGAATCTGCCTCTTTGTCACTGTTAGATAGGGATTTACTGACCCCACTCCCTGTGCGAAAACGGTCTTCCTAATGTCACTTTTACTTATTTTCCTGATGACTTTAAATCTCTGCCAAATCGTTCTCGATCTTTTCAGGCCTGGGATCATTTTCACTACATTATTTCCTCTGTCTAAAACCCTCATGATGTGGAAAACCTCAATCAGGCCAGCTTTCAGCCCTCTGTTCTCCAAAGAGAATTGCCCCAAACTTTCCAATCTCCCTTCATTGCTGACATTCCTCAGGACGGCACCATTCACTTCAACCTGTACAGTGCTGTCTGCAATCACTTCACTTCCCCGCTTCCTGAAGTATCACCCTCAGAATTGAGCGTAATGCTGGTGGAGGATTCATTCAGACTCGGATTGCGCGGGCGAAAAATCTGCAATACTTGTTTTCACTTTCAACACGTGTTTCCCTTCGCCTTGTTCACAGCAATGGCGGCTCCGCGCCGTCCCTAATTCAGGCAGTCCAATCTTATTTAAGAAGCGGCTTTTTGAGAAAATTGATTGGGCATTTTCGCTCATGTCAATTTAAGAAATGAGAGTTCGCCTGGGATTGGAATCCGGGAACTCTCATACGGCTGCATATACTAGAAGACCCAAAGCTAGAATCATATCCCAGACTAACGAGCCCCCAGCCATGGGTGCAGCCACCTCCTGAAGTAGCTGAGACTTGCTCAGTACGAAATACATTGTACATTGCTCCCAGAATTGCAAGCTGGGACGAGTTTCAAGAACATCTGCTTCTCAATCTGCCTCCCTGCTCCCTGGACGCTGCTGTTTGTCCCATTCCCTAGGGACCGCTATCTCCACTGGTGGATAATTGAACCATTTTGTTTCTACTTACAAGCTGTGCTGGTGGAAGCCAGAGCCCATTCGTTCTTCTGCTCTCTCTCTCTCTCTCACTATTAAGTGAGGCAGGAGAAGTCAGTTACAGTCATGCGGAGGAAATGGGCAACTTTGAACGTGTTCCAAAGGTCCTGTTAACGGAGAGATAGAAAGATGCTGTGCTGTCCGGACAGAGAGAAATGGACACCGGAGACTCATCCCTCAGGGAAATTGTGATGAGTGCATTTTTGTGCGGCCTGCTTGGGGTTCAGAATTTGTCTTGACACAGCAATCCTACAGAGAGTCTTTTCTTACACGGGCGTTGGTTTCTTTCCTGCAGCAAATGCACAAAAGCAGCAAATCATGTGTTTCAACTTCACCAGTTCATTGCCATCTGAGAGAAGAGGTTTCACAAGAGATCAGAAGACAGCGACAGAGAACAGGACAAGACAACTCAGAGCTCCACCAGCGTGCCAGCGCAACTGTATAAATTTGACTTGCGGATCGATGTGACATATTTAACTCAGATACCCGAAGTTTTGGGAAGCAAGGTAGGGGAGAGAGCAGAGCGCCGTGATACGGGAAAGCTGCTAAAGATGACATTGAGTGAATAGGAGGAAATGGTTTCGCTTCTGGGTTATCATCCCAGCATGTACCCGCTGTGCCATTCTCCTGCACCTGCACGGCAGCTTTTCCAGAGAAGCATTCAGCTTTTCATCTGGCGTGTGACTTGCAAGTTCGAGAATGACGTTAGAAGATCTTCACTGCTGTAGTGTCATGTGCTGTTGTGCAGATATGTCGTCAATGTGCAAATATAAACTCAGAGAGCAATGTACACTAGAGACTCTGAGCCAGCCGAAACTTGCTCAGTGTGAAGTACATTCCACATTGCTCCAAGTATTGCAAGTAGCAAAGAGTTTCCAGAACTTCTGCTTGTCATTCCGTCCCCGGGGCGCTGATGTATGTCTTATCCCCAGGAAGTGGACAATCTCCACTGGCGGATAATTAAACCAATTTGTTTCTACTTGCACGTTGTTCTGGGGGGCGGGGGTTGGAGGGCAAGGGTCCATTCGCTCTTCTGCTCTCTCTCTCTCAATTCCTTGGGATGAGAGGTATCTGTTACACTAATACGTGGGAAGTGAGCAACTTTGATTGTGAACTTGCTCCCAGGGTCTGTTATCGGAGAGATAGAAAGATGCTGTGCTGGCTGGACAGAGAGAAATGGACACCGAGGACTCTTCGCCCAGGTAAATTCACATTGTTGTGCAGCCTTCTTGGTGTTCAGAAATCGTCTTCACGCAGCAATCTTACGGAAAGTCTATTGCAAAGTGGGCATCGCTTTCTTTGCTGCGACTGCGCAGCAGTTAACATCTGAGTCCCAAGTGTCCCAGATGAAGAGAATCCGAGTGAAACCTTCACTCACTGAGAGTCATCCCCATGGCCCGGAGCTGAGGGACTGCAGGCAGTCCAACACGGAAGTGATGGTTAAAAATGAACCATTGTTGCTCCCTCAGCCTCTCTGTCCCAGAGACAGGCAGTGGGACGGCATAAACACGTAGCACCATTCTCGCGCAGGCAGAAGCCGTTCAGCAGATCAAGTCCATGGCGACTGTCTGTCACTTGTCTCTCTTTGAGGTTATTCACAACCCGTGAAATGCGTACTAATAGTGGGGGACTGTGTCTGAGTGGTGGTACGGTTTGTGACATACTGATCGACTTGTCATTCACGTCCGAACAGGCGTGGCGAATTACTGCAGGGAATGGACGAAACTGCAAGGCATGTGTTTCAACTTTATCAATTCATTGGCATTTCACAGAAGTGGTTTTGCGATTTCGTTCATAGGAAACCTATGAAGAATAGGGAAAATCCACTCAGACCTCCAAAAAGCATGTTACTTGAACCGCGTGAGTTTCTGAATGATACATGGCATTCAGACCCTCAGGAAGCAGATGCAAAGGCAAGATACAAAACAAAGTTCTATGACAAGGGGCAGCTTCGATTCATCGACCTCTGACTTAGGAGACCAGCACACTCTCGCTGTGCCACTCTGCACCTACTCTAGCTGCCGCTTTCCACAGGTCCCTTCAGCCTTTCATCTGGCACGCAGCAGGCTCGTTCGAGCCTGATGTCAAACACCTCCACTGCTGTCGTGTAATATGCTGTTTCGCAGACGTATGGAGACTGTGCAAATAGAAACGTTTTTTCTAAATTCCCACATTCTGTTGGTCGAACTGTGCTTTCATTCTGAATTACAACATGTGTCATAGCGCAGACGGAGGCCATGCGGCCCACCTTCGCTCTGCTGGTTCGAAACAGTAAGTAAATGTGCGTGTCTATTCGTATCATTCTCTTGCCTTCTCCATGTAATTCTACACATTGTTACTTTAAACATGACCACCAATTTCCCTTTTGCGTCTCTGCCTCTGTGTAAATGTCAGATCGGGATTTTCTGACCCCAACCACTCCCTGTACGAAAGCATTCTTCCTAATGTCACTTTTAGTTCTTTTCCTCAAGACTTTAAAACCCAGCCGATCCTTTCAGGTGTGGGAGCATTTTGACTACATTACTTTCTCTGTCGAGAACCCGCATGACTTGGTAAAGTTCCTTCAGGCCAGATTTCAAACTTCCGTTCTCCGAGGAGAGCTGTTCGCATTTTCTAATCTAGCTTTATCACTGACATTCCTCAAATATCGCACCACTCACGTCAACCTGTTTAACGCTATCTCCAATCATTTCACTTCCTTGCTTTCTGCACCACCCGTACTCCAAGGAGCCCAATCTCGTTTAACGAAGGTACTTCTTGTGAAATTTTTGAAAGCACTTTGGTACAAGCCATGAAACGCGGGCTCGTCCGGGATCTCTCGCAAGTCTGTGTAGAAAAAGACCCAAAGGGAGAATCATACCCCGAGACCAACGAGCGACACATCGAACCCCCATCCATCCCCGCCCTACCTCTTGAACCAGCTGAGTCTTGCTCAGTGTGAAATACATTTGACATTGCTCTCAGAATTGCAAGCGGCAAAGAGTTTCCCGAACAGCTGCTTCTCATTCTGTCTCCCTGCTGCTGTTTGCCCGTCCCCAGGAACCGGGCCCTCTCTACCGGCAGAAAATTAAACCGTTTTGTTTCTAAACTTTTCTCTGACCCCGGAGTGACCAGTGACAAGCATTGCCCTCCTCGACATAGGATACACAGAAAAGGAGAAGACCCCGCAGACCTCCACGAGTGTGCCATCTCACCTGTGCACATTGGGCCAGTATATCAATGTGAAATAATTATGTCGAAGATCTTTGGAAAGCAGATCAGAAGACGAGGTGCTGAACAGTGCGCCGTCATACGGGAAAGCTGCTAAAGATGACATTTAGTGAATGTGACAGATAGTTTCCCTCCTGGGTTATGCTCCCATCACGCACCCGCAGACATATCTCCGACGTGCAAATCGTACAAACTCTGTCGAAGTTCCCACATTCTGTTTTTCGAACTGTGATTTCGCTCAGAATCACACAATTTCAACACTCGCAATGTTCACACTTTAACAATATGCTTTTAGATATACCGCTGCCCAGATTCGATTTCCGGGCAGGGAAGAAATTTATAGTAGAGCTGTCAGCCAGTACCTGCGTCTCCCTGGTGGTCTAGTGGTTAGGATTCGGCGCTTTCACCGCCACGGCCCGGGTTCGATTCCCAGTCAGGGCAGCAGTTTTCAATGGACTTCTTGGCTACCCATTCTCCTTAAATGTGCTGTACAGTTACTTGTTGGTCTTCGTAGTGACTGGCTGCTACAGTGTGTATGGCTCGTTGAAATAGTGTCCTGATTCAGGATTGTTTGTATGTTTAGGGATGATTGCTCCTGTAGCTAAGTTCTTGGTTCGCATGTGTTGTCTTCCTGTAGACGCTGTTTTGAATATTACCATTGACTGTTCGCTCTACTGTGATATCTAGAAATGGCACTTTGCTGTTGTTCTCCTATTTTGTGAATTTTATGCCAGTAAGGAGATTGTTGATGGTGTTGTAGGTTTCTTCTAATTTGTTTCAGTTTTTGATGACTTTGTCATCGCTGTAGCTGACCCAAAGTTTGGGTTGGGTCTTTGGAAGGGTTGTTTGTTCGAGTCTCTGCATTATTGCTTCTGCTAGGAATCCTGATACTGGTGGTTTCATGGGTGTTTCATTGATTTGTTTGTAGGGCTTGTTACTGAATATGAAGTGTTTGGTTAAGGCACAGTTCCATGCGCTTGACAGTGCTATCTTTGCTGATGAAGTTGGTGCTGTGTTTGTGTCTTTGGTTCTTCAAATAGTTTCTTCAGTTTTCTTTGGCCACGTTGATGTTAATGGATGTGAACCGGGCTGCTTTGTCAACTGACATCATTATTCCATCCTCTTCTATCTTCGGGTCATTGATGTTCAGGAATTCTTGGGTGGAGTAAATGGAGTGGCATGAATCTTCGACTTGGTGTTTTAGTCTTCAGTGAAGGTCTTTGACTAGTCTGTATATTGGTGTTCCAAGTAGTGAGACTATGGCCTGAGGGGGTCTCCTGGTTTGAAGAGGAGGAGAACAACAACAAAGTGCCATTCTTAGATGTCACAGTAGAGCGAACAATCAATGGGGAACTTCAACTAGCATCTACAGAAAAACAACACACACAAACCAAATACTTAACCACAGAAGCAATCATCCCAACACCCACAAACGAAGCTGCGTCAGGACATTATTTCAACGAGCCATGACACACCGCAGCACAGAGAAATTAGGAAGAGCACAAGAGAAATACGTATATAGTGTATTTTAGGAGAATGGGTATCCAATAAACCCAGTCCGCCGATTTCTCAGTGATGCTTCCAAGCTGACTCTCAAAAATTCGGTTTGTCCTCCATTCTTTCCTGTTTGTTTTTTGTGGGTTTTGAAAGCTTTTGGAATCCTCTGACTGAGTATTGGAGTTGGGAAGTTATGTTGTGGTTGTAGAGGACATTGGTTAGACCACTTTGGGTTAATATTGAGTGCAATTCTGGTCTCCCTCCTATCAGAAGGATATTGTGGAAATTTGAAAGGGTTCTGAAGCACCAATGGGTCCACAGAGGGGAAAAGGCCCTTCTGCTGCCCTGAGTGTGGGAAGGCCTTCAGTGATTCCTCTGCCCTGCTGACGCACCAGTTGTTTCCACACCGGGGAAGGCTGTTCTCTGGCCCTAAGTGCGAGATGGCCTTCAGCAGTTCGTCCCACCTGCTGAGACAACAGTGGGTCCACACAGAGGAGTGGCCTTTCTTCTGCCCCAAGTTCAGGAAGTGTTTTGCTCTTTCTTCCGACCTGCTGGCCCATTGCTGGGTCCACATGGGGGAGAGGTCGTTCAGTTGCCCTAAGTGCAGGAAGGCCTTCAGCAATTCCTCAGCCCTGCTGACGCACCAGTCCGTCCACACCGGGGATAAGCTGTTCTCCTGCCCCGAATGTGGGAATGGCTTTACCTGCTCCTCCACACAGCTGATGCACCAGCTGGTCCACACGGGGATGGGGGTGGGGTGGAGGGAGGAGGCCATTTTGCTGCCCTGAGTGAGGGAAGGCCTTCAGCAATTCCTCCTCCCTGCTGAAGCATCAGTGTGTCCACACTGGGGAGATGCCCTTCAGTTGGCCCGAGTGTGGGAAGAGATTCATGTTTTCCTGCAACTTGCAGAAGCACCTGAGCGGGCACCAGTGCTCCCAGCATTCAGATCCCACCCGTGACGCTGCCTTAGGTCACCTCCCAGGACTGAACCTTCTGGCAGTTCTGACACTGGGTGCAGTGGGAGAGTAGGTGGGCTGTTTTTGTTTTCTGCTGGACTGCAATTGCCTCCCCTACACCCAACAACCACTCGGACTAGGTTAATTTAGGATATCAGGTCAGCATGGATAAGTTGGACGAAAGGTCTGTTTCAATGCTGTACGTGTCTCTGACTACTGGTCCTGATGTAAGTTTAAAATAGACTCCAAGTAACTTGGAATTTTTCAATCTTGTTGAGCTCACCTCCTGAAAAGTTTCAGATGAATGCCTCTGAGCGATACTGTTTAAACATGCTAAGTTAGACAAAATATCCCATCAAGTTCAACACAAACGCAGAGTTGAAGAAGTCAGAAGTCAGAACACCAAGGGGACCAAAACTGGTCACAATATTCCAGGTGCAGCTTCATCCACGTACTGTATAACTGCAACATAACTTGCCAACATCTATACTCAATTCCCTAACTGATGAAGGCCAGTGTGCTGAAACCTTTCTTCACTGCCTTGTGTACCGATGTTGTCAGAGATATAGGATCGACTTTAAACTGATCCACAATCCAGCTGCTGGGAGCACAGAAGCAGAGTAGTGCTGCGTGAGTGTGCTGGGCAGATAACCTTGAGGTCGATGACTAAAAATCATGTGATGTCTCTGTAAGCTGCTTTCATTTGCAAAGGTGCTCTGTTCTGTATCTTGCCTTTGCATCTGTTTCCCAAAAGCTTCTTCAATGGAGGAGTGGCAGCTGGAGCCCAGGGGTTCAACTACCCCCCGGAACTGGAGGAAGGTCCAAGCACCAGGAAGCGGGGGGTAAGGCTGGAGGCTGGATTTGCTCAAGGCTTGCATTTTTTACTCATTTAAATGGTACCTACTGTATGGGGCTATGGTTTACATTAAAACTGGAGGATCATATCAGAGTGTTTATATTTAGCTGTGGTAGTTGGTAAAATACACTCCCTGGAGGAGCACCTTCTATGATGCTGCATTTCTTGCCTTCTGCCCTTCCTCCATTTCTTATCTCCCATCTTGATTTTAGATTTGTTTGGTCAAATTTAATTTCATATTAATCAGACTTGGTATTCACTGTGTGCTATTAATTTGTTTGTTCGAATATTGTAAGTCAAAATTAATGGTGTAATTTCATTTCTGATGTCAGAGTTTGACATTGAATGTGCAGGTGTGAATACCAGTAAGTTGTGAAAATAAATCAAGAACTTGTGGTTTTTAACAAAAAGAGCAGTTCACTGATATTCATGGCATTGTCTCATTTGGGTGTGATGATTCAAATCTGACCATCAAACCGTTTCATGCAGTCACACAATTTAATAAAATTTTTCTTTAATTTAATGAAAGAAAATAACTCTGGCAGGCTAAGATTTATGCAATCTATTCATAAGTTAATGGCCATTGCTCGCAATATGGTCTCATCCACATTGGGGACACTGGATGCCAACAAGCGTAACGTTTCAGGGAACAGCTCTGGGTCACTGACACTAAACGACCAACCGCCCTGTGGCTGAACACTTTAACTCCCCCTCCCATTCCACCAAGGACATTCAAATCCTGGGCCTCCTCCACTGCCAAACTCTTGCTCCCCGACTCTTGTAGGAAAAACACCTCATCTTCTGCCTTCGGAACCTCCAACCACATGGGATCAATGTAGATTTCATCACTTTCCGCATTTCCTCTCCCGTACCTTGTCTCAGATCCAACCTTCCAATTCCCCTTGGGCCACCCTTTATTCTTGATCAAGAGCTTATGCTCTAAACCAAGACTGTGATGAAGCAACATCCTCAATAAATAAGAAATAGCTCCCAAGTCAGATTTCATCCCCTCTTCTGTTTCCCAGTTCTTTCAGAAATAAGAAATGTCTTTTTCTTCCACTAGAAAGTAGTCTTCCACTTTGCGCTGTCTGAAGTGTTAAGCCACACCATTACTTCAGCCACCTTTTAAGAATCCTTTCAACCTGTTTTTCTAACAATTGTGGAGGTGACCAAAAGCAAACATTTCACTCCTCCTCAATGTCCCATTTCTCCTCCTATCAGCCATTTTGTCATGTTGTCTATGTTACAAGCAGCCGAGTGCACTTGGTTTCTGAATTGAAATTGGCCATTGAAGTGAACAGGATTAATATTTATCGATGGCTAGCAGTGTTTGCACTAACTGTAATTATCCACCAGTACAATGTCTTTTGTTCCACCAAAACTGGAAACAATGATCTGTGTTTATATTGCAGTCGGGTGTAGAAAATCATTCCAGCGATCTTCCCGTTATTATAGTTTACTGAGGCCATAACAGCATTGCGTGGCAGTTTGATGTGACTAAAACTTGGATGGAAAGAATGTAGATTTATGAGATGTCAAAATGGCCGAGTCTCTGGCCACAATCGATCTGTCTGGCTTGGTTATATGAGTGGCGGCTCTTCAAGAGCAACTTCCACTCCATCACTTCAACCAGCAAGAGGAGATAAGTGTGAACACAACATTCCAACTGTGACATATACGCATTGCTTCAATGTTATTGATCAAAATCCTGGAACTCGATCCTGAACCTTCATTATAGACCACAACATATTTGTGAAGCAATTTAAGAGGCAGCTCATCACCACTTTTTCAAGGACAGTTTGGGAAGACTTGCTGGCAGAGCCAATGATATTCACATGATATTGGAGACATTCTAATTGTATGGGTAGATGATTGGCTAACCAATGATGCAGCAGGGATAAGAGGCATGTTCAGGATCGCAACTTGTAACTAGCAATGTGGCACAGGGATCAGTGCTGGGGCCAAAATTATTTACAATATGTATATGAATTACTTGGAAAAGTGAAGTGAATGTACTATTGCCAAGACTGCAGTAGAGACAGATGATGGGAATGCAGGTGGTGAGGATGACATGGAGAGGGATATCGACAGGTTAAGCAAAAGGTCTGGGCCTTTTAGCTAAGGGAAGATATACTGGCATTGGAGGCAGACTAGAGAAGGTTGACCAGGACGATATCAGGAATGGAAATAATGTCTTATAAGGAGAAATGAATAGGTTGGGCCTGTGGTTGTTAGAAGTTAGAAGATTTCGAGGTAACATTATTGTCACAAACAAGATGCTGAGGAGATGTGACAGGCTAGATGTGGGAATGTGGGCGGCACGGTGGCACAGTGGTTAGCACTGCTGCCTCACAGCGCCTGTAGACCTGGGTTCAATTCCCGACTCAGGCGACTGACTGTGTGGAGTTTGCACGTTCTCCCCGTGTCTGCGTGGGTTTCCTCCGGGTGCTCCGGTTTCCTCCCACAGTCACAAAGATGTGCGGGTCAGGTGAATTGGCCAAGCTAAATTGCCCGTAGTGATAGGTAAGGGGAAAATGTAGGGTTAAGGGTGGGTTGCACTTCGGCGGGTCGGTGTGGACTTGTTGGGCCGAAGGGCCTGTTTCCACACTGTAAGTCTAAGTCTAAGTTAACCCTTGTGGGTGAGTTTAGAACCTGAGGGAATAAATTGCAAATAAGGGATTGCATGTTTAAGACAGCTGTTGAGCCTGGATTGTTAAGTGCATTCAAAACTAAGATTTTTTTTAATCAGAAAGGGAATTGAGGATTATGGGGAAACAGCAGGAAATTGAAGTTGATGTTTCCCAGAATAATAGTGGGAGACAAAGTGCGACATCCCATGAATAAATAAAGAGAAATATTCAGGAGAACACTTTCATTGAAAGGAAGACTGGGATCCAGTGATAATGATTGAGCAACCCAGAGATCAAGGTCTTCTGAGATCACAAATTGAAATCCTATCATGGCTTCTGGTAGAATTTATGTTCAACTAATTAAAAGATCTGGAAGTGAGAGTTTCTCTCGGTCTTGGCAAACAGGAAACAGTTATTCACTAAAATAATGAATTGCAGATGTTGGAGATCAGCAACAAAAGGCAAAATTGCTGGGGAAACTCAGCAGGTTTGGCAGAATCTTTCGAGAGATGTTTTGAATCCAGTCAAGTTTTGAAGGACCACTGGACTCAAAGCAGTAACACTGTTGTCTCTTTATAGTTGCTACCAGAACTGTTGTGTTTCTCGAGAAACTTTCTTTTTTAAGGCAGGAAACCTACCATTCATGAACCCTGCATGCATGTATGCACGTGCGTGCGCACACACATACACACACACACACCTTGTGACTCCAGACCGACTATAATGTGGTTGACTCTCAACTGCCTTCTAGCATGTAGTCACAATTACTCTGTCCAAGGGCCATGAGGGTTAATGAGCAAATGTTGGATGTGGTCACAATTATCACATCCCACAGAATATTTTCTCATAACTGAAGAAAAACATAGATTAATGAAGGACAGCCAAAACAAACTGCTATGTGAAAGTCATGCCCAGCTAACCTGATTTGCTTGTAGGTATATTTTTTTTAAATCGTCTTCAGAGAGGACATTGATTACACCACTGTTGGAATACTGCATGCAATTCTGGGCTCTCTGCTACAGGAAGGACGTTGTGAAACTTGAAAGGATTCAGAAAACATTTACAAGGATGCTGACAGGGTTGGAGGGTTTGAGCTACAGGAAGAGGCTGAATCGACTGGGGTCATTTTCCCAGAAGTTTTGAAGGATGAGGGGTGACTTTATAGATGTTTATAAAATCATGAGGGCATGGATAGGGTAAATTGAAAAGGTCTTTTCCCTGGGGAGGGCGAGTCCAGAACTAGATTGCATAAGTTTAAAGTTATTGGCAAATGGAGTTTAATATAGCTAAGTATGAGGTCTTACATTTTGTATAGTCAAACCAAGTTCGGATTTACATGGTGAATGGTAGGACCTTGAGTGTCGTTGAACAGAGAGATTTTGAAGTTCAGGTTTTGGCACACTGGACTTCATCAGTGATGGCATTCATATAAGATACCAAATTAGAGGAGAGACATGCACCAAATATTAACGTCTACCAACAAGCAGCAAATCTTTTTCATATGCAACATTTTGAATCAAGAGATCTCGGGTTACGGGTTTTTAGTTCCTAGAAAATGGAGTCGAGGGTAGACAGGGTGGTGTAGAAGGCTTTTGGCATGCTTGTTTTCATTGGTCAGAACATTGAGCACAGGAGTTGGGACGTCTTGTTGCAGCTGTCACACATGCCGCACAACAACGAATCGCATGGCCTTGTCCCCCCTCTGAGTGGTTGTCACTTTGAATATCTGGGGGAAGATTAGATCCACACTCCTGTGTTTGGCTCATATGTACTTATCCAAATAATTTTAAACATTGTAACGTTACCTGCATCCACCACTTCCTCTGACAGTTCATTCCATACACGAACCACCTTCAATGTAAAAAGAGGTTCCCCCGCCCTCGTCCATTTTAAATCTTCTCCCTCTCATCTTAAAAATATACTCCCAAATTTTGAACTCCCTGGTTATTCAACTTATCTTTGTCCCTTATGATTTAACAAACCTCCATAAACTCCACCCACAACCTTCTACACTCCAGTGAAAAAAAAGTCCCAGCCTATGCCGTCAATAAATCATTCTGGCAACATCATAGTTAAAAAAAGTGAGCTTTAAGAATTGACTGAAAGGGCAGTGAAGATTCAACCAGCTGACAGCGGATCTGAAATCACATGTAGATCAGATCAGATCAGGTTTGGACAGCAGGAAACCAGATAAGATTTTTACAATAAACCACAACGGTTTCATCATTAGACTTTTAATTCCAGATTTCTATTGAATTCAGATTCCACCATCTGCCGTGGCAGCTTATGAACCCAGGTCCCCAGAACATTACTTGGGTGAATAGTCTGCTGACAATAACGTCGGCCATTGCCTCCCCTGAACACATTGGCATATTGTGTTATTGTGTTGAGAGGTAACAGAGGAGCAAGAGATTTCAGCAGCTGCTAAGTTGTTGATATTACACAAGAGAACATCAGCGCTCTCAGTAATGGCACATACTGAAGCCAGGACAATGTATCAGAGTTGAGGGCTCGGGAACCATAAGCAATAGGAATAGGAAAATGCCATTCAACCCCTTGAGCCGACTTCTCCATTCAATAGAATTGTGGCTGATCTGACATTCCCCACATGCACTCTCCTGCCCTTTTCCAGTAACTATTCATCCCCCAACTGATCATGAATCTATCGATCCTAGTTTTAAATGTAACATGAAGGCTGTCAACAGAGTTACTGGGATGGAGGAAGGGTGGCCTCAGGTCGAACTTGGGGACGAACACAATGCCTTCACACTTCACAATATATAACTAAGGGAATTTTTATAGTTTATAGTTAAAAATTCCTGAAGAAGGGCTCATGCCCGAAATGTCGATTCTTCTGCTCCTTGGATGCTGCCTGACCTGCTGCGCTTTTCCAGCAACACATTTTCAACTCTGATCTCCAACACCTGCAGTCCTCACTTTCTCCTCGTAAATTACAAAAGAAACCTAGCACAAAATACCAAAGCTTCCATCAACACCCTCTGTCTTCTACCTTCTATCAAGTTCTGTATCCAAATGGCTAGTTGTCCCTGCATTCCATGCGATTAAACCTTGCTCACCAGTCTCCCATGAGGACCCTTGATGAACGCCTTCCTGAAGTCCATATAGATCACGTCCATCGCTCTGCCCTCATCAATCCACTTTGTACTTCTTCAAAAACTCAATCATGTTCGTGAGACATGATTTCCCAAGCATAAAGCCATGCTGGCTATCCCTAATCAATTTTTGCCTTTCCAAATACATGTAAATCCTATCTCTCAGGATTCTCTCCAAAACCTTGCCCTTCACTGATGTCTGGCTCACCGGTCTATAGTTCCCTGGCTTTTCCTTACCACCTTTCTTAAATAGTGGCACCATGTTAGCCACCCTCTAGCCTTCCGGCACCTCACCTGTGACTATTGATGATACAAATGTCTCAGTGAGAGGCCCAGCAATCACTTCCCCAGTTTCCCACCGAGTTTTAGTGCACTCCTGATCAGGTCCTTAGGATTTATCCGCTTCAATGCTTTTCAAGATATGCAGCAATTTCCCATCTGTAATATGGACACTTTTTCAAGATGTCACCATCTACTTTCTCACATTCTATATCTTCCATGCCCTTGTCCATAGCAAACACTGATGCACAATATCCGTTCAGCATCCACCGCCACCCCCCCCCCCCCCCCAATCTCCTGCAGCTCCAAACAAAGGCCGTGTGTGGAAGGGCCCTATTCTCTCTCTTGTTATCCTTTTGTCCTCAACGTATATATATTAAAAAACCCTTTGGGTTACCCTTAACTCTATTTTCCAAAGCTATCTCATGTCTCCTTTTTGCCCTCATGATTTCCCTCTTATGTATGCTTGTACTGCCTTCATACTCTAAGGATTCACTCGATCGCTCTGTCGATACCTGACGTATGCATCCTTCTTTATCTTAACCAAAATCTCAATTTCTCTAGTCATCCAGCATTCCCTACACCTACCAGCCTTTCCTTTCACCCTAACAGGAACATACTGTGTCTGGACTCTTGTTATCTCATATTTGAAGGCTTCCCATTTTCCAGCAGTCCTTTAACCTGCTAACAACTGCCCCCAATCAGCTTTTGAAAGATCTTGTCTAATACCTGAGTCTTCATCCAATTTAGAACTTCAACTTTTAGATCGGCTATATTATTTTCAATCACGATTCTAACGTTAATAGAATTATGGTTGCTGACACTTAGGTTTTGTGCCCTCGCCAGTCTGTACATCCACATTTAGAATTAGAAAATTTCCTTGTACAGACTTAACAAATTCCTCTATTTGGCGGATAATTAAATGGGCAGGAGTTATACCTGGGGTCAACTCTTCCTTCATTCCCATCAACCCAACCCCATTCCCACCCCAATAGTCCAACGGCACTTTCCACTGCAACCACCGAATGTGTGACACCAGCCCATTTATCTGCACCCTCCTCACTCTCCAAAGGCCCAAACGTACCTTCCAGGTGAAGCGGCACTTTACCTGCACTACCCACAACCCAGTCTACTGCATTTGCTGCTCACCTTGTGGTCTCATCTACAATGGGGAAAACGAAGCCTAAACTGGGTGACTGCTGCACAGAACATCTACGTTCTGCCTGCAAAAAGGACCCTGAGATTCCAGTTGCCTGCTAATTCCACACCCCACCCTGTTCCCTGGCCGACATCTCTGTCTCAGGTTTTCTGTAGTGTCGCAGCGAAGCTCAGCACCAGCAGAACGAAGAGCACCGAATATTACACTTGGAGACAATCCATCCCTCCGGTCCCAATATCGAATTCAGTAATTCTAGGGCCTGAACTCCATAGTGTCCTCGTCCCTTCCATACAAACCAAGCCTTGTTATCACATAGTCTGTCATTACACACTACTTATTCCTAGCCACGAACAGTCTCCATTCACCCTCCCACGTGGATCGTTATCAACTCCCTTTCCTGTTCAACAGTTCTTCCCTCGCTTTAGGGTCTGTCCTAATTTATGATTTACTGCATCCGCCTTCCTCCCACAATATCTCCTGCATATAAACTAACGTTTTTCCAATCACCATCAATTCTATGGAAGGGTCATTGGCAAATACTGTTTATTTTTTGTTTCTGATCTACAGCATCCACAGTTCTTTCAGCTTTTTATTGACGTCGAGTTGGAAATTGTTTCGAGAGACAGAATGGGAGGGAGGAGAGAGAGAACAGACATGAACTGTTGATCTCCGTTGTTACTCATAACATAAAATCATTGTAGTGCGATCAATTCCCTTAAGCATGAATAGAGTTCCTGAGCTGTCTGTGAGTTTGTGGCACAATGGTAGCGCATCTAACTCCAGACCAGAAAATTGCGTGTTCAAATCGCATCAAGCTGATTGAAGCTGAAAATTTGTTGCTGGTTAAAGCACAGCAGGTGAGGCAGCATCCAAGGAACAGGAAATTTGACGTTTCTGGGCGGCACGGTGGCACAGTGGTTAGCACTACTGCCTCACAGCGCCAGAGACCTGGGTTCAATTCCCACCTCAGGTGACTGACTGTGTGGAGTTTGCACGTTCTCCCCGTGTTTGCGTGGGTTTCCTCCGGGTGCTCCGGTTTCCTCCCACAGTCCAAAGATGTGCGAGTCAGGTGAATTGGCCATGCTAAATTGCCCGTAGTGTTAGGTAAGGGGTAAATGTAGGGGTATGGGTGGGTTGCGCTTCGGCGGGTCGGTGTGGACTTGTTGGGCCGAAGGGCCTGTTTCCACACTGTAAGTAATCTAATCTAATCTAGTTTCGGGCCAGAGCCCTTCAGGAATGAGGAGAGTGTGCCAGGCAGGCTAAGATAAAAGGTAGGGTTGGGGGACGGGCGATGGAGATGTGATAGGAGGTCAAGGTGAGGGTGATAGGCCGGAGTGGAGTGGGGGCGGAGAGGTCAGCAAGAAGATTGCAGGTTAGGAGGGCGGTGCTGAGTTCGAGGGAATTGACTGAGACAAGGTGGGGGGAGGGGAAATGAGGAAACTGGAGAAATCTGAGTTCATCCCTTGTGGTTGGAGGGTTCCCAGGCAGAAGATGAGGCGCTCTTCCTCCAACCATCGTGTTGTTATGTTCTGGCGATGGAGGAGTCCAAGGACCTGCATGTCTTCGGTGGAGTGGGAGGGAGAGTTAAAGTGTTGAGCCACGGGGTGGTTGGGTTGGTTGTTCCGGGCGTCCCAGAGGTGTTCCCTGAAGCATTCCGCAAGTAGGCGGAATATAGAGGAGGCCACATCGGGTGCAGGGGACGCAATAGATGATGTGTGTGGAGGTGCAGGTGAATTTGTGGAGGATATGGAAGGATCCCTTGGGGCCTTGGAGAGAAGTAAGGGAGGAGGTGTGGGCGCAAGTTTTGCATTTCCTGCTGGACGTTGGGTTGGTGGGGGGTGTGGACCTGACGAAGGAGTCGCAAAGGGAGTGGTCTTTGTGGAACGCTGATAGGGGAGGGGAGGGAAATATATCCCTGGTGGTGGGGTCCGTTTGGAGGTGGCGGAAATGACGGCGGATGATACACTATATACGGAGGTTGGTGGGGTGGTAGGTGAGAACCAGTGGGGTTCTGTCTTGGTGGCGGTTAGAGGGGCGGGGCTCAAGGGCGGAGGAGCGGGAAGTGGAGGAGATGCGGTGGAGGGCATCGTCGATCACGTCTGGGGGGAATTTGCGGTCCTTGAAGAAGGAGGCCATCTGGGCTGTACGGTATTGGAACTTGTCCTCCTGGGAGCAGATGCGGTGGAGACGAAGGAATTGGGAATATGGGATGGCGTTTTTACAGGGGGCAGGGTGGGAGGAGGTGTAGTCCAGGTAGCTGTGGGAGTCAGTCGGTTTATAGTAGATATCTGTGTTGAGTCGGTCGCCCGAGATAGAAATGGAAAGGTCTAGGAAGGGGAGGGAGGAGTCTGAGACAGTCCAGGTGAATTTGAGGTCGGGATGGAAGGTGTTGGTAAAGTTGATGAACTGTTCAACCTCCTCGTGGGAGCACGAGGCAGCGCCGATACAGTCATCGATGTAGCGGAGGAAAAGGTGGGGTGTGGTGCCAGTGTAGTTGCGGAAGATGGGTGACTGTCTGTGAGGAGTTTGCACATTCTCCCAGTGTCTGCGTGGGCTTTCTCTGGGTGGTCCTGTCCAAAGATATGCAGGTCTGAGGTTTGATGAAGGCCTTCCTGCACTGAGAGCAACTGAACAACCTCTCCCCCATGTGGACCCACCAGTGGGCCAGCAGGTCAGAAGAAAGAGCAAAGCCCTTCCTGCACTCGGGGCAGAAGAACGGCCTCTCCTCGGTGTGGACTCACTGGTGTCTCAGCAGGTGGGAAGAACTGCTGAAAGCCATCTCACACTCAGGGCATGAGAACAGCCGTCCCGGGTGTGGACCAACTGGTGTGTCCGCATGGCAGAGGAATCACTAAAGGCCTTCCCGCACTCAGGGCAGCAGAAGGGCCTTTCCTTTCTGTGGACACATTGGTGCTTCAGAACCCTTTCTAATTTCACAATATCCTTCTGAGAGGAGGGAATCCAGAATTGCACACAATATTCCAAAAGTATTCCACAATATTCCAGTGTCCTGTCCAGCCACAACGTAACTTCCCAACTCCAATACTCAAGTCAGAAGATTGCAGAAGTTTTTAAAACTCACAAAATCAAACATGAAAAAAATGCAAGGACAAACCGAATTTTTGAAGTCAACTTGGAAGCATCATTGAGAAATCGGCGGACTGGGTTTATTAGGTACCTGTTCTCCTTAAATACACTATATACATCTTTCTCATCGGCTCTTCGTTGTTCACAAAACCAAGCTGAGTATCCTTGATCACATTATTCCTATCCAGATGTTAATAAATCCTATCCCTTACAATTCTCTCTGAGACTTTGTCCATAACAGAAGTGAGACTCACCGGCCTATTGTTACTAGGGTTATCCCTACTCCCGTTCTTGAACAAGGGAACCACATTTGCTATCCTCCAGTCTTCTGGCACTATTCCTGTAGACAACGAAGTCATAAAAATCAAGGCCTATGGCTCTGCAATCTCCTCCCTTGCTTCCCAGAGAATCCTAGGATATATGCCATCAGGCCCAGGGGACTTAACTATTTTCACCCTTTCCAGAATTTCCAATACCTCTTCCCTGCATACCTCATAGCCATCCACTTTAATTAGTTGTGACTCAATATTCACATCCGCAACAATGTCCTGTTCCTGAGTGAATACTGATGAAAAGTATTCATTCAGTGTCTCCCCAATCTCTTCGGCCTCCTTGCGCAACTTCCCACTACTATCCTTGACTGGACTTATTCCTACCCGAGTCATTCTTTTATTCCTGACATACCTATAGAAAGCCTTTGGGTTTTCCCTAAACCTACCAACCAAGGACTTTTCATGTCCCCTCCTTGTTGCTCTTAGCTCTCTCTTTAGATCCTCCCTGGCTACCTTATAACTCTCAATCGCCCCAATTGAACCTTTCACGCCTCATCTTTACATAGGCCGCCCTCTTCGCTTTAACAAGGGATTCCAATTCATTATTAAACCACGGGTCCCTCACACGACCCTTTCCTCCCCGCCTGACAGGTACAAACTTATCAAGGACACTCAATAGTTGATCCTTGAACAAGCTCCACATATCGATTGTGCCCTTCCCTTGAAGCCTACTTTTCCAAGCCACGCATCCTAAGTCATGCCTCACCGCATCATAATTTCCCTGCCCCCCGCTATAACTCTTGCCCTACAGTGCACACGTAACCTTCTTCATCACCAGAGTAAAAGTCACCGAATTGTGGTCACTGTCCCCAAATTGCTCACCTACCTCCAATTCTAACACCTGGCCTGATTCGTTACCCAGAACCAAATCCAGTACGGCCTCACCTCTTGTTGGCCTGTCAACATATTGTGTCAGGAAACCCTCCTGCACACATTAGACAACCACCGACCCATCTAAAGTACTCAAGCTATAGCTTTCCTAGTCAATATCTGGAAAGTTAAAGTCCACCATAAAAACCACCCTATTACTTTCGCTCTTCTCCTGAATCACCCTCACAATCCTTTCTTCTACGTCTCTAGGACTATTAGGCCTGCAGAAAACTCCTAACAGGGTGACCTCACTTTTCCTATTTCTAACCTCAGCCCAAACTACCTCAGATGGCGAGTTTTCATCCATCGTCTTTCCACCGCTTAATACTATCCTTGACAAGCAGTGCCACACCTCCCCCTCTTTTACCCCCACCTCTGACACTACTAAAACATTTAAACACTGGAACCTGCAACAGCCAGTCCTGTCCCTGTTCTACCCATGTCTCCGTAATAGCCACAACATCGAAATCCCAGGTCCCAACCCACGCTGCAAGTTCACCTATCTTATTTCGTATACTTCTCGCATTGAAGTATATACACTTCAAGTCACGTTCCTGTTTAGAGGCACCCTCCTTCGAGATTGATGCCATGTTCCTAACCTCCCTACACTCAAGGTCCTGCACCCTAAAGCTACAGTCTGGGTTCCCATGCCCCTGCAGAATTAGTTTAACCACCCCCCACAAAGAGCACTAGCAAACGTCCCACCAAGGATACTGGTGCCCCTCAGGTTAAGGTGTAGACTACCCTGTTTATAGAGGTCCCACCTTCCCCAGAAAGAACCACAGTTATCCAGATACCGGAATCCCTCCCTCCTGCACCATCCCTGTAGCCACACATTTATCTGTTCTCTCTCACTATTCCTCAACTCTCGATCAAGTGGCACGGGTAACAAACCAGAGACAACAACTCTGTTTGTTCTAACTCTGCGCTTCCAACCTAACTCCCTGAAAGTATGCATAACATCCTCATCCCTCTTCCTACCTATGTCGTTGGTGCCAATGTGGACCACGACTTCGGGCTGCTCTCCGACCCCCTTAAGGATCCGGAAAACACGATCAGAGACATCACGTACCCTTGCACCTGGAGGCAACATACCAATCGTGAGTCTCTCTCGCCCCCACAAAACCACATATCTGTGCCCCAAACTATCGAGTCCCCAATAACTATTGCTCTGCTCTTTTCCAACCTTCCCTTCTGAGCATTGGGAACAGGCTTCGTGCCAGAGGCCTGAACCCCACTGCTTACCCCTGGTAAGTCGTCCCCCCTACAAGTATGCAAAATGATACACTTGTTCTTCAGGGGAACGACTGCAAGGGGTCGCTGCACGGGCTGCTATCTCCAAGTACCCCTCACTATCACCCAGCTGTCTGCAATCTTTGGAGTTGCTACTTCCCTAAAGCTCCGATCCATGACCCCCTCTGTCTCCTGAATGATTCTAATTTCATCCAACTCCAGCTCCCGTTCCCGAAGACGGTCTTGGAGGAGCTGGAGATGGGTGCACTTATGGCAAGTGTAATCAGCAGTGACGACCATGCCATCCCTCAACTCAAACATGTTACAAGAGGAACATTGCACTGTCTTCACTGCCATCCCTCTAAAAGTAACCTTTAAAGAAAACTAGGTCTGAAGAATAGAACAAGCAAAATGCAGCACTTACCTGCTTACCATAACGGATCTTATTATAAGGTTAGAGGAGGAGGGCGGATGGGAGGGACTACCCCTGTAGTGCCTCGGGTTACTCTCCTGCGCGTATAGGAAGAGAAACCTACCCAGGTTAGCATGCGCTACACCAGCTTCCGGGTCCACTCCGCGCTTTTTTCCAATAAAGGCGCGCAGGAGAGTCCCGGAGATGTGACATGACTCTCCAGTCTCCCCAATGTTATAGAGCTCGCATCGGGAGCCATGGACACAAAAAAATTACATCGATGGATGTTCCGGTGAAAGTCTTCTTCCTGCCGCAGCCCGGGTTTGATTCCCGTGCAGCGAGGCAATTTTCAGCACAGCTACAAGGACGGACCCATGTCTCCCTGGTGGTCTAGTGGTTAGGATTTGGCGCTTTCACCGCCGCGGCCCGGGTTCGATTCCCGGTCAGGGAAGCAGATTTCAGCTGGCCTACGGGCTGTTCATTCTTCTGAAATGCGCTGTACGGTTGTTTATTGATTTTCGTCGTTCCTGGGTGCTGCAGGTCACATCTCCGCGACTCTCCTGCGCGCCTTTATAGGGAAAAAAGCGCGGAGCGGACCCAGAAGCTGGTGTAGCGCAAGCTTACCCGGGTAGGTTTTTTTTCCCTGCAGAGGCGCGCAGGAGAGGAACCCCAGGCAGTACATGGGTAGTGCCTCCCAGCCGCCCTCCTCCTCTAACCTGATAATAAGACCCGTTGTGGTAAGCAGGTAAGTGCTGCGTTTTGCTGGTTCTATTCTTTAGAACTAGCATTTTTTAAAAGTTACTTTTAGTGGGATGGCCGTGAATGCAGTGCAATGTTCCTCTTGCGACATGTTTGAGGTGAGGGATGCCATGGTCGTCCCTGCTGATTACACTTGCAGGAAGAGCTCCTCCAAGACTGTGTTCGGGAACTGGAGCCTGGAGTTGGATGAACTTCGAATCATTCGGGGGCGGAGGGGGTCATAGATCAGAACTTTAGGGAACCAGTAATTCCAAAGATTGCAGACAGATGGGTGACAGTGAGGGGAACTTGGAGAAAGCAGCCAGTGCAGCGACCCCCTGCGGTCGTTCCACTCATGAACAAGTATACCATTTTGGATAATTGTGGTCGCGGGGGGTGACTTACCAGGGGTAAGCAATGGGGTTCAGGCCTCTGGCACGGAGCCTGTTCCTGTTGCTCAGAAGGGAAGTTTGGAGAAGAGCAGACCAATAGTTATTGGGGACTCGATAGTTTGGTGCACAGATAGGCGGTTTTGTGGGGGCGAGAGAGACTCACGATTGGTATGTTGCCTCCCAGGTGCAAGGGTAAGTGGCGTCTCTGATCGTGTTTTCCGGGTCCTTAAGGGGGTGGGGGAGCAGCCCGAAGTCGTGGTCCACGTTGGCCCCAAAGACATAGGTAGGAAGAAGGATGAGGATGTTAGGCAGGCTTTCAGGGAGCTAGGTTGGAAGCTCAGAGTTAGAACAAACAGAGTTGTTGTCTCTGGTTTGTTACCCGTGCCACGTGATAGCGAGTCGAGGAATAGTGAGAGAGAACAGTTAAATGCTTGGCTACAGGGATGGTGCAGGAGGGAGGGATTCCGGTATCTGGATAACTGGGGTTCTTTCTGGAGAAGGTGGGAACTATATAAACAGGATAGTCTACACCTGAACCTGAGGGGCACCAGTATCCTTGGGGGGACGTTTGCTAGTGCTCTTTGGGGGAGTTTAAACTAACTCTGCAGGGGTATGGGTACCTAGACTGTAGCTTTAGGGTGCAGGACCTTGAATGTAGGGAGGTTAGGAACATGGCATCAATCTCGAAGGAGGGTGCCTCTAAACAGGAATGTGACTTGAAGTGTATATACTTCAATGCGAGAAGTATACAAAATAAGGTAGGTGAACTTGCAGCGTGGGTTGGTACCTGGGAGTTCGATGTTGTGGCTATTACGGAGACATGGGTAGAACAGGGACAGGACTGGCTGTTGCAGGTTCCATGGTTTAAATGTTTTAGTAGGGTCAGAGGTGGGGGTAAAAGAGGGGGAGGTGTGGCATTGCTTGTCAAGGATAGTATTACAGCGGTAAAAGGACGATGGATGAAGACTCGCCATTTGAGGTAGTTTGGGCTGAGGTTAGAAATAGTAAAGGTGAGGTCACCCTGTTAGGAGTTTTCTACAGGCCTACTATAAGTCCGAGAGACATAGAAGAAAGGATTGCGAGGATGATTCAGGAGAAGAGTGATAGTAATAGGGTGGTTGTTATGGGAGACTTTAACTTTCCAGATATTGACTGGGAAAGCTATAGCTCGAGTACGTTAGCTAGGTCGGTGTTTGTCTAATGTGTGCAGGAGGGTTTCCTGACACAATATGTTGACAGGCCAACAAGAGGTGAGGCCGTACTGGATTTGGTTCTGGGTAACGAATCAGGCCAGGTATTAGAATTGGAGGTAGGTGGGCACTTTGGGGACAGTGACCACAATTCGGTGATTTTTACTCTGGTGATGGAGAGGGATACGTGTGCACTGTAGGGCAAGAGTTATAGCTGGGGGCAGGAAAATTATGATGCAGTGAGGCATGACTTAGGATGCGTGGCTTGGAAAAGTAGGCTTCAAGGGAAGGGCACAATCGATATGTGGAGCTTGTTCAAGGAGCAACTATTGAGTGTCCTTGATAAGTATGTACCTGTCAGGCAGGGAGTAAAGGGTCGTGTAAGGGAGCTGTAGTTTAATAATGAATTGGAATCCCTTGTTAAAGTGAAGAGGGTGGCCTATGTAAAGATGAGGCGTAAAGGTTCAATTGGGGTGATTGAGGGCTATAAGGTAGCCAGGGAGGATCTAAAGAGAGAGCTAAGAGCAGCAAGGATGGGACATGAAAAGTCCTTGGTTGGTAGGATTTGGGAAAACCCAAAGGCTTTCTATAGGTATGTTAGGAATAAAAGAATGACTAGGGTAGGAATAGGTCCAGTCATGCATAGATGTGGGTAGTTGCGCGTGGAGGCTGAAGAGATTGGGGAGACACTGAATGAATACTTTTCATCAGTATTCACTGAGGAACAGGACATTGTTGCGGATGTGAATATTGAGTCACAATTAATTAGAATGGATAGCTTTGAAGTATGTAGGGAAGAGGTATTGGAAATTCTGGAAAGGGTGAAAATAGATAGGTCCCCTGGGCCTGATGGCATTTATCCTAGGATTCTCTGGAAAGCAAGGGAGGAGATTGCAGAGCCATTGGCCTTGATTTTTATGTCCTTGTTGTCTACAGGAATAGTGCCAGAAGACTGGAGGATAGCAAATGTGGTTCCCTTGTCCAACCCTGGTCTTTCAATTGATATCCTTCAGAAAAATTAACAAAGTAAGTGTGCTGTTAAATGAACATAGCATAGGCACCAAATTCCTGTAACTGCCAGATGCCTTCTGATCACACGTTATCCAGGACACCAAAACTGAAAACTGTCATGCAGTCAGCCAGCCTTAAGAATCACCTAAGTGAAGCTTTCCTCCATACACAATGGCATAGAACAAAATGCTGTCAAAGATGCTGTAAATGGAGCTGAATCAAGGACATGAAAATGAAATATCAAGGCCGCTTGAGAGAAGAAAGCTATTTAAGTTGCTGAATGACTTCCTTCTATTCTATTAAATGAAAAAGATGACAAGAAATATAGAATGTTATTAGAAGGTGAAACATATTAGCCATTAAACTTTTACAACGGTGAATAATATTAGATATACTCAAAGTGAAGCAACACATATGTACTGTTTATAACAATGTGCTAATCCCTTAAATGCTGCTCAGTTCCATGATAAACTACCCTTTTAATTGTGTACGTGAGGAAAGAAGCTATCCGTTTCTAGGGTGCAAATTGTATTCAAATGAATGTGTCAAATTAAGGAAAAAAGTGAAAATACATTTAAGAGGGACAGAGAGCATTGAGCACCTTTGCAGAGTCTTGTACCTCCCTGGATTCACTGCAGTTGCAATAAGTGAACAGTTTCCCCCCATCTCTCCCTCCCAAGATGAAGAATGGAAAAGGGGAGACATTGCTATGCTCCTCGGTGTTGTCTAGAGGAGGGAGTTTTACACTGAAATTGAATGAAGACAGAGCTTCATTCCGGACTGCAACTTCCTTCCATTGTCCAACATGTGAGTACGGCACTTTCTGAGGAGGGGAGGCTTGTCAGGATAGATGCCAATAAAATGCTTCCTTGTCAGAGAATCTAGAACTCGATGACACAGATTATAAATAAGGGCTTTCCCATATCAGGCAGAGTGAGGAATTTATTCCCTCTTCTTTATTGCAATGCTCCCACACAGAGAGTAATAGCGACAGGCTCTTTGAATGTATTTAAGGCTGAACTGAACTGAATTTTGAGTGACAGGGAATGAAACGTTATTGAGTACAGGTAGCAAATGAAGTTAACTCTACAGCAGGACATGCATGATCTTCTTAATTGGAAAGTAAGCCTGATGAATGGCAGTGGCAAGAGATTTAACACGTTCCATGTGTGAGTGGTCCTTCAAACAGTTGTCGAAGCTGGACAGAGACATGGATTCCCACATCATAGAGAAACCGTGGAAATGTGAGGACTGTGGGAAGGAATTCAAAATTCCATATTTGCTTGAACGTCATTGCCATGGTCACACCGGGGAACAGCCATTTGCCTATTCCATGTGCAGCAAGGGCTTCATTCATTTATCCACCCTGGTGATCCACTGGTAGAGTTTCACGAGGAAAAGACCTTTCATCTGCTTCGTGTGTGGGAAGGAGTTCATTTATTTATCACCCTGGTGACCCACCAGCCGGCTCACACTGGAGAGAGGCCGTTCGCCTGCTCTAAGTGCATGAACGGATTCACCCAGTCATCCGCCTTGCTGATCCACCAATAGGTCCATACCAGGGAAGAGACCATCCTGCTGCTGTGTCTGCATGAAGGTATTCATTAATTTGTCTGCCCTGCTTATGCATCTTCGAGTTTACACCAGGGAGAGACTGTTCTCCTGGTCCGTGTGCAGGAAGGGGTTCATTCATTTATCCACCCTGGTGACCCACCAGCAGGTTCACACCGGGGCGAGGTCCTTCACTCGGTCCAAGTGTGGGAAGGGATCCACTAACTCCTCTGACCTGCAGACAAACCGGCACATTCACACCAGGGAGAGGCTGTTCACTTGCTTCGTCTGTGGGAAAGGGTTTAGCCATTCATCCATCCTGCTGGCGCACAGGCGCATCCACACTGAGGATAGACCGTTCTCCTGGTCTGTGTATGGTAAGGGATTCACAGATTAATCCAGTTGCAGGGACACCAGCGGGTTCACACTGGGTAAAGGCCTTTCACCTGCTCCACGTGCAGAAAGGGATTTAGTCAGTCATCCCATCTGCTCAGACACCAATCCAGTCACACCAAGCAGAGCACGTTTGCATTCTTTGTGGGTGTGACTTGTATTAGTATCAAGAGGAAGGGGAGTATTGCTAAGGCTGGACTGACTGCAGGGAGAGTAGGTGGCGGTGTGTGGCTGATAGCATGGAGCAGAAGATCCGGAAAAAGAATTGTTGCTGAAGGTTTTGAATTTGTAGGTTTACTGGGTATTCTGATCAGGTTCAAACTGTGTTGGGCTGAATATGGTCCGGAGTCCATGTGAGATCAGATGGTTCCATAGGCAGTTCTGAGGAATAGCTGATTTTGATGAAGGGCTTCTGCCTGAACATCGATCCTGATGAAGGGCATATGCCCAAAACATCCATTCTCCTGCTCCTGGGATGCTGCCTGACCTGCTGTCCTTTTCCATCAACGCATTCCCGACTATTAATACTCAAGAATGCTGACATTCACTGGTCAGTTGAGCACCTATTAAGGCACACTTACTGATTTGGAACATGCAGCGGAGTCGGGAGATGTAAACCTTTTATGTTTGACTCTGTGAAGAAATCTATCCCATGGAAAGATTGGCTCCAGTTTGTCCCTTCCCCAGGAGGCTGTCAGGACGATAACATGGGAAACAGAGAATGCTTGTCCATTACTGAAGGTTGAACAAATTGGAAAAATGAGAGTTTCTGATAATGTCTTACAATCCTGGTGGCTTTTGGAGGTATTTTTTGAAATTGTCATGGTCTGTGTGACCCACTGATGTTCCCGGGGCCGGGCCACACCACAAATGGCAGGATGGAGAAGGGAATGCAGACATGGGTTATATCCCTACCATAGAGTCATAGAACCTGACCGCATGGAAACAGACCTTTCTGTCCAACTCATCCATGCTGACCAGTTATCCCAAATTGGTGAGGCCACTTCTGAAATATTGTGTTCAATTCTGGCCTTCTTGCTATCAGAAGGATGTTAAAGTTGAAAGGGTTCAGAAAAGATGTACATGGATGTTGCCAGGCTTGGAGGGTTTGAGCTTCAGGGAGAGTCATAGAGCCTTAGAATCATGGAGATGTACATATGGAAACAGACAATTCATTCCAAACTGTCCATGCTGACTAGACATTCAAACCGAAACTAGTCCCATTTGCCAGCACTTGGTCCATATCTCTCGAACCCTTCCTATTCGTATACCCATCCAGATGCCATTTTGAATGTTGTCATTGTAGCAGCCTCCACCAGTTTCTTTAATAGCGCATTCCATACATGCACCACCCTCTGTGTGAAAAAGTTGCCCCTTAGGTCCCTTTTCTCACCGTAAACTTATGTCTGCTAGTTCTGGACTCTCCCATCCAGGGAAAAAAAACCTTGTCTATTTCCCCTATCCATGTCCCTCATGATTTTATAAACCTGTATAATGTCACCCCTCACCCTTTGACTCTCCAGAGAAAGTAGCCGTATATTGGTCAGAGCATTGAGTATATGAATTGGGAGGTCTCTGTCCAATGGTCACTTACTGTTCCCTTCAATATTTCTATAATTGGAAATATATGACATAGCTAAAGGACAAAAATACAACAGATAATTGTATTTGAATCTCGGAGGCTAGCATATTGAATACATAATCATTTAATAACACTAGGTAGATCTCTGTCCCTTCTCAAGTTCCAGTCCTGATAAATGCCTTGCAGATCTGAAAGCCTTGGGAGACAGAGAATCTGAAACCCCTTCTATTTGATTCACTTCCTCTTTTTCCAGCTGCTATATTGAATAGTTTTACACCTCCCCCTCTCATTCCCCGTCTCCAAGCCAGGATGACGATTGGAAAGGGGAGACATTGATTTGTTCGCAGATGTTTCCCAGAGGGAGGGAGTTTCCCTCTGAAACTGGCCTCGTCCCGCGTTGTGACGTTCACGATGGAGGGCGGGGCGTCGTGAAGGAGCCAATAGGAATCGCAGCGCCGACCGGTGACGTCGCTGTGTTCTACGTCCTTTTGGCCAACGGCCCGTACGTCGCACAATGACATGAACCATACTTGGCGACTGACCAATTGCAAACCCTGGAGAACCCGAAAGGAGTCTGGTCCTCCTGCCAATCAGAGCTCACCTACTGTCACAATGAGCTCGGGAAGCTGTTACGACTTCTCTGAATGAAGATAGAGCTTCACCCCAGACTGCAACTTCCTTCCTCTGTCCAACATCTGTGAGTACGGCACTTTCTTTCTACACCCTTCCCATCCTTTTCAATTTCTTTTCTCATTCTGGGGTTAAACTGATATCCCTGCCCTACCTCAGCTCCTCAGAGCACATCTCTGTTATGCTAATCCCAGTATACAGGCGTGTCAGACCGGTTCTGAAGCAGGTAAAACCGGGCCAGTTGGAGCCATTTCTGCTCTTCAAGACTGTTTTGAGCGCACTGACTGGTGGGTGTTCAGGGAGACCACAAATGATAGCGATTCCATCAATTTAGAGGAGTACATGGTGTCGGCGATTTCCTACGTTAGCAAGTGTAGTGACGGTGTAATTGTGTTCAAGACCATCACTTGTTGCCCCAACCAGAAGCCATGAATGACTGCAAAGGTGTGTGCAGTGCTGAGGACCTGTGATTCTACCTTCAAAGCAGATGACAAGGTGGGCCTAACAACAGTGACGGCCAACCTGACCCAGGCATCAAAGAGTCAAAATGTGCATACACACAGAAAATACACAGCCACTTTCAGGACAGCAGTGATAAACTGAGCATGTGGAAGGGCATCCAGGCCATCACTAGCCACCGAACAGCATTGTCTGGTTGTGCTGGTGGTGCCTCCCCACTGCTGGATGAGTTGAACAACTTTTTATGAATAGTTTGAGGCGCAAAATTATGTGGCAGCGAGGAACTCCAACCCCCCCCCCTCCCCACAACCCACCTCCCCACAACCCACCTCCCAATTCAGTCCCTCACGACCAGATTGTGCAACAGTTTCTTCCCCCAAACCATCTGACTCCTTAACACTGTATGATTGGACTCTTTTTCTATCTGAAATTTTTTGCACAACTTCGAATTGCTGCTAGAAAAATGTCTATTGTTTATCATTCTTTTATTATGCTGTAACTTGTGTGTTTTGCACTTCTGGTCCCTCGAAGTAGAGGAGATGACAGAAACATTGGAAGCTGCTGAGAGAGCGTTCTCAAAATTAATCCTGGGAATTGACATGTTTGCAAATGATGCAATGTTGAGAAGCTTAGTTGAGCATTCGTTCAAGTTTGGAAGAATGAAAGGAGATCGTAATGAATAAAAAGCAGAATCTTAGTGGGCCTAAAAAGTTCGTTGCCAAAAAGGTAGTGTTCATTTGTGGGAGAGTCTCAGATCAGAAGGAATAGCCTCTAATCTTAAGTGTTAGCATATGTATTATGGAGGTGAGGTGGATATCTTCTCTCAGAGGGTAATGAATGACAGGGCTATTTAAGTTCTATCACTAAGTATAGTCAAGGCAGATGGTGGGCAGAATTTTAATCAATAAGGGAATCAATAATAAGGCATGAATGTGGATTTTTGGATTATAATATTAGACATTATGGTAATAAATGTTGGGCAGATTCAATGGGCTGAATGGATTATTTTGGTCAAGATTTTATAAACATCCTGTGGGATCTTGACAGGGCAGATATGGATAAAGTGCTTCAACCTATGCACGATATTCAGACCGAGGGTTCCACAGCAACCAGAATTGTCTGTTTTGAATTTCTATCCTGTGCAGATGGTGATGCTTCCTGTAATCTCCTTTTACAGGATATGAGAAAGGGAAGGAATTGCAGCCAGAAATATCAAAACAAGATCTGATAGAGACAATCATCATCAGCCTTTGAATCTGTCAGGATTTATTATTTCTCTGTTGCCCTGTCTGCTTCTAAAGGATTCAAACATCAGTGAGACTGAGGCACACAGACCTGAGTGAGAGTGTCCCAGTGAACTGACTGTAGGAAGAGCTCTAAGCGGATACACAGCCTGAAATAGCAACATCCCATTTGCAGTGACAAGAGACAGAACATATTCCGTATGTGAGTGGTCTTTCAACCGATTGTCAAACCTGGAGAGAGACCAGGACTTCCACGTGATGGAGAAACCATGGAAATGTGAGGATTGCAGGAAAGAATTCAAATTCCTGTGTCTGCTTGATTCCCATCATCGTGGTCACACTGGGGAGAGGCCATTCACCTGCTCAGTGTATGGGAAGGCATTCATTCACCTATCCACCTAGTGACTCACCGGTGGGTTCACACTGGGGAGAAGCCATTAATTTGCTCAGTGTGTGAGAAGGTCTTCACCCATTCGACTTCTCTGCTAACTCACCAGCACATTCATACCAGCGAGAAGCCATTCTCCTGCTCCACCTGCAGGGAACACAGATTCCTCCGCCCCGCAGATACACCAGTGTGTTCACACCGGGGAAAGACCATTTACCTGCTCAGTGTGTGGGAAGGCCTTCAGTCGGTCATCCCATCTGCTGAGACACCTCTTCAGCCACACTGAGTAGAGAGTTTTGAAATTCTTTATGTAGGCGTGACTTGCATTAGTATTCAAGATAGCACACATTTACTGGTCAGTTGAGCATCTATTAAGAAGCTCTTAACAATTTGGGACATGCAGTGACATCAGGAAATATATACCTGAAATGTTTGACTCTTTGAAGAAATCTGAGTTGGAAAGTGTGGCACTATAAGAAGTACAGCAGGTCAGGCAGCATCCGAGGGGCAGGAGAGTTGATGTTTCGAGCATAAGCCCTTCATCACATTCCAGTGCCATATATTTTGACCCTGAATTTCTAGTATCTGCAGTCCTCGCCTCCTCTGAGTCTGTGACGAAATCTGCCCCTTGTAAAGATTAGCTCCACTTTCTCCCTTCCCAGTGAGGCTGTCAGGATGATTACATGGGTAAAAGAGAGAGCTCTTCCAGTGCTGAAGGTTGGACAATTAAAATTAGGAAAAATAAAGTTTCTTACTGCGGCTACAATCCTGGTAGCTTATGTGAGAAATGCCTCAAGGTATTTGGACATTGTCAGAGTCTGGTGACCAACTGAGATCCATGGTTTGAACCACACAACAAGTGGCAGGATGGAGGGGGGAAATGTAGCCATGGGTTATGTCCCTACCATAGAGCCATAAAACTCCACTGCACAGAAACAGACCTTTCAGTCCAACACATCCATGCTGACCAGATATCCCAAATAATTGAGGCTATTTCTGGAATACTATGTTCAGCTCCAGTCTCTCTGTTTTGGGAAGGATTTAACACTTAAACGATTCAGAAAAAGTTTACAAGACTGTTGCCAGGGTTGAAGGGTTTGAGGTAAAGAGAGAGGATGAATAGGCTGGGACTGGTTTTCTCTGAAGCCTCAGAAGTTGAGGGGTGACCTTATAGAGGTTAAAAAAATCATGAGTGGTATGGATAGGGTGAATACTGATGTTGCTTCCCCAGTGTGGGCGAGTCCATACCCCGCCCCCCCCGCCCCACCGCCCCCGGATAAGGAATGGAAAGAGGGAGACATTGCTTTGTTCCCAGATCTTGCCCAGAGGGAGGGAGTCTCCCTTTGAAACAGGTAGATAAGATAGTGAAGAACATGTTTGGTATGCCTTCCTTTTTTGGTCAGAGCATTCACTATAAGAGCTATAAGTGTTGCGGCTGTACAGGACGTTGGTTAGGCCACTTTTGGAATATTGTGTACAATTCTGGTCTCCTTCCTATTGGAAGAATGTTATAAAACTTGAAATGATTCAGAAAAGATTTACAAGGATGTTCCCAAGGTTGGAGGATTTGAGCTATATGGAGAGGCCGAAAAGTCTGGGGCTGTTTTCCCTGGATCGTCGGAAGCTGAGGGGTGACATTATAGGGGATTATAAAATAAGGGGCATGGGTAGGATAGAAATATTGGAACACAGACTTTAACCTCATACTTTCAATGCATTATCTGAGCTGAGATGGCACTGATTGTTAAAGCTATCTTGAGAATGTAACTTTCGAAAAGTTGTGGGATTTACATATGAAGGAACCAAAACTAATGTGAGCTTTTGAATTAGTGGAGGTAAAAGACATCTGATTGACTCATATCCTTTTTAGGGAAGGAAATTGCCATTGTGGGAAAGGATTCACTCAGTTGTCCTAGCTGCATTCTTTACCCAGTCTGGCCTACATGTGACTTCAGACTCATAGCAGTATGGTTGACTCTTGATTGTCCGTCCTCCCCCCGAGGAGAAATTTACTTGAATGACAGCACGGTGGCTCAGTAGTTAGCACTGCTGCTTCACAGCACCAAAGTTCCAGGTTCGATTCCAGCCTCGGGTGACTGTCAGTATGGAATTTGCACGTTCTCCGTGTCTGCGTTGGTTTCCTCAGAGTACTCCGGTTTCCTCCCACAATACAAAGATGTGCAGGTCAGGTGAATTGTCCATGTTAAATTGCCCATTGTGTTAGGTGCATTAGTCAGAGAGAAATGGGTCTGGGTGGGTTACTCTTCGGAGGGTTGGTGTGGACTGGTTGGGCTGAAGGGCCTGTTTCCACACTGTAGGGAATTTAACTGATTTAACCATATCCCTCTAAACCCTTCCTATTCAGATTCCTATTAAACATTGTAAATGCACCAGCCTCCACCACTTCGCCTGGCAGTTCATTCCGTACACACACCACCCTCTGTGCGAAAAAGTTGCCTCTTCGGACGATTTTAAATCTTTCTCCCCTCACCTTAAACCGATGCCCTCCAGTTCACAACTTCACCTGCCCTGGTGAATAGACTTACAATAGTTGAGCAGCCAGACAAAATGCAAAAAGAATAAAACGTCGAGCCACAGGGAAAAATAAAATTGTGGCTCCAGCCGTTTTTTCTCCTTTTGGCCTTTAGATTCTTTACATCTGTCAGAAACAGTAGTCACCAAAGCGCACACTGCGCATGTTCCGAGGTGTCAGCGAGGAAGGCGCATGCTCACCCGTGTCAGCAAAGTAGTACGCATGCTCCTCGAAGCCCGAAGAATTGCACGCGACTTCCTGTAGATGGACCAATGGTAAAGCCTGGAGGACCGGATGGAGATTGGTCCTCCTGCCAGTTAGAGCACCCCTATTGTCTGAATGCAGAAGGAGGAGAATAAGCTTTTGTCGCTGCTGTGAAGATTGAGCTTCACCCCAGACTGTAACTTCCTTCTTCTGTCTAACATCTGTGAGTACAGCACTTTCTTTTCTCACCCCCTTTTCCATTTAGTTTTCATTTTGGTGTTCAATTATAGTCATAGAGATGGACAGTACGGAAACAGACCCTTCGGTCCAACTCGTCCATGTCGGCCAGATATTGCAACCTAATCTAGTCCTGCTTGCCAGCACCCAGCCGATATTCCTGTTCATGTAGTGTTGGTTTGCAGCAGCTGAAAGGAAAGGGAGTGATTCTCGGGTGCAGACAGACTCTGGAAATGCTGGACAAGGTCTGTGTCACAGTTGGCAAACACATGGCAAATGCAGTACCTCAATGTGAAGCTATAGCCTTTGTTATGGCAAAAAAAAGAGCAGAAAGGAGGTGCGTTTTTAAATGTGATACATTGGGATGTGGAGAAAGTGAGGATTGCAGATGCTGAAGATCAGAGAAGCAGTGTTGCATTGGAAAAGTACAGCTAGTCAGGCAGCATGAGAGATGATGTGTAGATGTACAATGGGACCTTAGTGTCCTTCTGCACCAGTCACTGCCAGTTGTCAGACAGGTGAAACAAGCAATCAGCAAGGCAAGTGGTATATTAGCAAGAGGAATTGAGTTCAGAAGTGGGGATGTCTTCCTGCAGTTAGGGGGTCATAGAACGTATTCACTGCTGAGTTCATCTGATATTTTGAACAACAGTGAAATGGATGTTTATGGGCGATGTGAAGAAAATGGTTTCAAGACCAGTATAGAACTGTTCCAGTGTCAGACAGCACAGAAACAGCCCCTTCAGTCCAACCAGTCCATGCTGACTATGTTCTCAAACTAAACTAGTCCCACCCACCAGTATTTTTTGTCCATATTCTCTGAATCTTTCCTATTCAGATACTTATCCAAATGTCCTTTAAATGCTATAACTGCACCTGCATCCACCACTTCCTCTGAACATTCATTCCACACATGAACCACTCTCTGTGTAAAATGAAAAATAGTGTCCCTCATGTCTTTCAAATCTTTCTCCTCTCTCCTTCAAAATTTGCTCCCTAATCTTGAAACCCCCACCCAAGGGAAAGGACACCTGCCATTCACGTTAGCTATATCTGTCATGATTTAATCAACTTCAGTAAGGTCACCTCTTAACCTCCTATGCTCCACTGAAAAATGTCCCAGCCTATCCACCACAATGTAGGTATTTTCATATCCAGTTATGATCGGTGCAATACTGGTCCAGGCTTGAAAGACCAAATGTCCTAGTCCTGCTCCAATTCTCACCCTCTGTGTCCAGGACAGCAAGAGACCATAAGACATAGGAGCTGAGATTAGACCATTCAGCCCATCAGGTCTGCTGATAGCACACAATCGCAGCTGATAAGTTTCTCAGCCCCATTCTCCTGCTTTCTCCCCATAACCCTTGATCCCATTGATACTCAAGAACCTGTCTCCCTCCATCTTAAATATTCTCAATGACCTGTCCTTTACAGGCTGCTGTGGCAATGAATTCCAAAGATTCACCACTTTCTGGTTGAAGAAGTTTCTCCTTATCTCTGTTCCAAAAGGCCTTCCCTTTACTCTAAGGCTGTGTCTTCAGGTTCTTGTCTCTCCTACCAATGGAAACATCTTCCCAACATCCAGTCTGTCCAGGCCAATCAGTATTCTGTATGTTTCAATTAGAGTGTCGGTCTGTGTATCAGCATGAACCAGATCCTTCAGGATGAGATGCAGCAGGAATTAGGTTCAGCAAAGTGAGAATGGAGGGAGTGTGTGGGATGGAGATTTTCAACTTCGAGGCAATAAGGGAGGAAAGAGAGTTTGCGATCAATGGGAATTAAGCAGATGGGTCATTGGGCCAAGGAGTGGGAGATGGAGTTTAATTCAGACAAATGTGAGTTGTTGCATTTTGGTCAAGCAATCCAGGCAGAACTGACACAGTTAAGGGGAGTATTGCTGAACAAAGACCTTGGAGTGCAGGTTCATAATTCCTTGAAAGTGGAGTCTTGGGTAGCTAGGATAGAAAAGAAGGCGTTCGGTGTGCTTTCCCTTATTGGTAAGAACATTGAGTATGGGAGTTGGGAGGTCATGTGGCCGCTGTACACGAAATTGGTTGGGCCACTTTTGGAACACTACATTCAATTCTGGTCTCCTTGATATAGGAAAGATGTTGTGAAACTTTGAAAGAGGTTTGAAAAGATTTACAAGGCTGTTGCCAGAGTTGGAGGGTTTGACCTACAGGGAGAGGCAGAATAGGCCAGGGATATTTTCCCTGGAGCATCAGAGACTGAGGGGTGATCTTATTGACATTTGTAACGGGCATGGATAGGGTGAATACCCAAGATCTTTTCCCCAGGATGGTGCAGTCCAAAACTAGACGGTGCATATTTGAGGTGAGAGGAGACTGATTCACAAGTGTGGTTGTGAAGACTGGACTTTCAGAGCAGCTGTCAAAGATGTTTGCCCTGACTGGGAGCAGAAGTTGTAATAGTGAAATCTTTCATTTAAGAGCAAACAACTGAGTGAGTCCGTCTATCCGGGATTTTGTTGGAAAGTGGGAATTCGTTGCTGTTGGGTGAGACTAGACCTCAAGATTAGGGGGAGTAGCGTTCAAACAAAGATTAGGAGGAACTGTTTTTCCTGGAGAGTAGTGAATCTATGGAATTCTCTGCCCAGTGAAGCAGTAGAGGCCACTTCAGTATATTCAAGACACAGTTGGATGGGTTATTGCATGGTTGGTGAATTAAGGGTAGCTTTGACAATGCAGGGAGGAGGAACTGCGATGGTGGATCGATCAGCCATTATCTTAATGAATGGCAGAGTAGGCCTGACAGGACAAATGGCCTACTCCTGCTTTTATTACTATGGAACTATAACCCTGCATTTCCCATGGCTAACCCAGCTTCAGGATGACAAGGATTGTATCCTGAATATTGAGGGGTTAGTCAAATGGGAAGCTAGGTAAAGGTCAAGGGTTGGCACTGCTAATCAAAGCATTGATCCCAGGGTAGTCTGGTGTCAGCTCAGATTTCAGGTCCTGATTTCTCTCTCCTCTGTTGATCTCCCTGTTCGCTAAGAATAAGATGTTAGTCTGTCAGCTCTGCTGGATTTCTGCTGAAGCTTTGACACCCATTTTACACCATTTGGAACAGCAAAACATTGAAGTCAATTGAGGCCCAACCCACCATCTCAACCTGTCAACCATCCAGATACAGTGTTGTCGTAGCAGGGAATCAAACAAGAAAAACGAAATAAAATTAGAAATAAATAGATACTTGTGCTTAATGTTTGTTCACTAGTAAGTAAACCAGAATAGGGTTCTCCCAGGTTTCTTATAGTGCCCTATTTTGAGGAATTCTGTCCCTTACATATACTATTAGTACCCAGCTATAAATTACAACAATATTTACAACCACAGAAATAAAGCATCTGTTATCTCAATGTCTGTGTGATATGCAGCACAGAAATAGACTTTTTATTTCTCTCGTGCGTGTGTGTGTAGACACAAGTCCATGGCAGTGAATTTGTGTTTGCGGCAGTATATTTGCCGATACATTTTATTTTGCTCCAAAAATGAACAATCTCCAGGCAATCAATACATGTAGTATTATATAAATTCAACTTTGAAAATAGAACCAGGCTGACTTAAGGTTAGGATAGACAGGCTCTGATCTCACACCTTTCATGTATTGTCTGAGCTGAAATAGAGTCATAGAGATGTACAGCACAGAAACAAACCCTGCGATCCAACTTGTCCATGCTGACTAGATATCCCAACCTATCTAGTCCCACCTTCCCACACCCAGCCCATATCCCTCCAAACCCTTGCTATTCATATATTCCATCCAGATCCCTTTCAAAAGTTGCAATTGTACTAGCCTCCACCTCTTCCTCTTGCAGCTCATTCCATACACATACCACCCTCTTTGTGAAAAGGTTGCCCTTAGGTCTCTTTTATATCTTTCCCCTCTCACCCTAAACCTATGCCTTCTAGTTCTGCCCTCCGGTTCGGGTGGATTAGTCAGAGGGTGAATGTAGAGGAATGGGTGTGGACTCGTTGGGCCGAATTGCTTGCTTCCGCACTATGGGGATTTGTTGAAGGGAAGAGATTTTCCCAACTGTGCAGGGCAGCGCAGGTCCTGCGGCGGCCGTCTGGAGCGGGCGGAATGCGGGTCAGTCTGACACCGACCGCAGCAGGCGCAGTGAGGGCCAGCCAGATGCCGTCCGACCGCAGCAGGCGCAGTGAGGGTCAGCCGGACGCCGGCCGTCTGGAGTAGGCGCAGTGAGGGCCAGCCGGATGCCGTCCGTCCGGAGCAGGCGCAGTGAGGGTCAGCCGGACGCCGGCTGTCTGGAGTAGGCGCAGTGAGGGCCAGCCGGATGCTGTCCATCCGGAGCAGGCGCAGTAAGGGTCAGCCGGATGCTGCCGTCCCTCCGGAGCAGTCGTAATGCAGGTCAGTCCCACGCCGGCGTCCGGAGCCGGTGCAGTGCGGGGGCTGAGTGTTGGCCTGGGTCCACCCTTGTGAATCACTATTGATGTCACAACGCGGAAGTGGCCCTGTCAGTTTCAGAGTGAAACTCTTTCCGTCTGGGCAACTCTTCATCCTGGGGGCGAGAGAGAGAACCTTTGTTCACTTGAGCAACTGGAGTGAATCCAGGGAGGGAGCAAACTCAGGTGTGAATCTTAATTATCTGGGTGAGTGAAGATGGAAGTATAGGATGGGGTTGTTTTCCCTAGTGCGGCAGAGTCTGAGGGGTGACCTTATAGACTTGTATAAAATCATCAGTGATGTGGATCGGGTAAATAGACAAGGTCTTTTACGTGGGACGGGGAGTCCAGGACTAGATAGTACCAAGGTTTAGGGTGAGGGTGGGGTGGACATTTAAAAGCATAAGAAGGGGCAAATTTTTCACACAGAGCCTGGTCATGTTTGGAATGAGTTGCTAGAGGAAGTGATGGAGGTTGGTACAATTACAGCATGTAAAAGACATCTGGATGGGTGTATGAATAGAAAGGGTTCAGAGGGCCAAGTGCTGGCAAATGCAACTCAATTAATTTAGGATATCTGGAAGAGTTTGGCTGAAGGGTCTGTTTCTGTGCTGTATATCTCTATGACTCTGGCTTGCCACTAATGTTTGCCACATCTGTATGTTCAGTTTCTCTCTGGTGTCAGTGTTAATGCCTTGATGTCTCATTTTGTTCCCCTCTTCCTGGGGGCGTTAACCATTTTGTGTCTGGTTGTTCCTCAAGAAGCTGCATGGCGGGTTCACCCTGAATTAACATTTTTATTTGCTTCCCAAAATTAGACCTGCTCGCTCTCAGCAGCATCCCAATGTTGTGGAAGATATTAGCTTTCAGGTGGAGTCATCCAAACTTCAGAGAGATGTCAGTCTTGATATTTTTGCTTCTCTGCCCCTGTAAGATCCTGAATCAGTACCTTCAGGAGAATTAGTTAGAATGGAGTGAAAACAGAGGGAGAGAGTGGGATGGTGCTTTCAATTTTGTGGAATAGTAAAAGAAAATAATATTCTGCAGAAAGTAGAATTGCTTGTTCTGAGTTTCTACTCTGGACTGACAGTGATGACATTTATAATCTTTTCACAGAGTATTTGAAGATAGAAGTTTCAAATCAACAAATGAAGGACTTCTGCCCAAAACATCAACTCTCCTGCTCCTCAGATGCTGCCTGACCTGATGTGCTTTTCCAGCACACTTCTCGACTCACTGTACAGCATCTGCAATCCTTGCTTTGACATCAATATCTGACAGTCACTCAATCCATCAGGACCTCAGCTATTTTCAACTTAAATTCTGTGAGAAGGAGCAAAGCTTTTTGGTTCCTGTTTCAGTACATTTTCAGCATCTGTGGGACTGGATGAGAGACCCGACTGTTGAACCGCACTGAGTGTGGAGCATGGATGAGTGATACGGCCTGCAACGAGGAATTCACGGCGGGGAGGGGCTATACACATGTTTGTGTGCAGGTGAAGCTTTGGCCATGGAGAATCCCGAGGAATCTCGCCCTGTGGAGAAACCGTGGAAGTGTGGCGACTGTGGAAAAGGCTTCCGTGTCCCGTCTGCCCTGGAGATTCATCAGCGCAGTCACACCAGGGAGAGGCCATTCTCCTGCACAGAGTGCAGAAAGGGTTTTACCCAGGCCTCCACCCTGCTGAGGCACCAGCAGGTCCACACGGGGGAGAGGCCATTCTCCTGCCCCGAGTGCAGCAAGGGCTTTACCCAGGCTTCCTCCATGCTGAGGCACCAGCGGCGCCATACGGGGGAGAGGCCATTCAGGTGCCCTGAGTGTGGGAAGGGCTTTACCCGGGCCTCCATCCTGCTGACTCACCAGCGGGTCCACACTGGAGAGAGGCCATTCCCCTGCCCAGAATGCGGGAAGGCCTTCAGCAATTCCTCCCACCTTCTGATCCACCGGCGTGTCCACACGCGGGAGAGGCCCTTCAGCTGTCCCGAGTGTGGGAAGAGATTCAGTCAAGTGGGCACCTTGCGGAAGCACCAGCTGCTCCACGCCGGGGAGAGGCCCTTCAGCTGCCCCAAGTGCTGGAAAGCTTTCAGCGATTCCTCTGCCCTGCTAAGGCATCAGCTAGTCCATACCGGGGAGTGGCCTTTCAGGTGCCCCGAGTGCGGGAAGGGCTTTAGCGATTCCTCTAATCTCCAGACCCACCGGCGGGTCCACACGGGGGAGAGACCCTTCAGTTGCCCCGAGTGCGGGAAGGCCTTCAGCGATTCCTCTAATCTTCAGACCCACCGGCGGGTTCACACGGGGGATAGGCCCTTCAGTTGCCTCAAGTGCAGGAAGGCCTTCACCTGCTCCTCCCTCCTGCGGAGGCACCAGCGAGTTCATTTGTCATCGCAGGGGTTTGAAGGAACGATGGCCTAGACTCACAACCGAGTTCCGGCAAATCCTGCCACGGAAGATGGCGGAATTGGAATTCGGTCAGAAACCTGGAGTTCAGTATTTAACGATGAAACCATTTTTGGTGGTGAAGAAAACCAAAACTCAGGAATTCCTGAAGAAGGACTCATGTCCGAAATGTCGACTCTCCTGCTCCTTGGATGCTTCCTGACCTGCTGCGCTTTTCCAGCAAGATGTTTTCAGCTCTGGTCTCCAGCATCTGCAGTCCTCACTTTTTCCAGTTACAAAGGGATAACTAGGTGCTGACCAATAGTAAAGAAAGTGGGAGGAAGTGTGTGGGTTTTGACCTTGAGCTGTTTAAAAACATATCAGTTACTTTTTTCTATGCCATTTTGCTGAGGGGATCTGAAGCTGTAACAAAGTTGGGTCACAATAAAGGTTACCTGAACTTACCATCGGGCTCAGACTCACATTGAAAGCTTTGAGCTCCAAGTGATTTTTGTTTTAAAGCTGCTCATTTCTTTCAGCTTCACTAAGTTTCCAATGTTGTGTATCAGATGGAGCAGTGAATGAGGAGCTTGTATCATTAGAAATTGTAAATTTTTCAGGAGTGCAGGTACTGTATCATTTCATCAGCATTGTAACGTTTACTGGCAGCACTGGGAGGTGTGGGATGCGTTCGCTAGAAACTGTTTTGAGGAGCCGGTCTTGGACTGGAGTGGATAAAGTTAAAAATCACGCAACACCAGTTTATACTCCAACACATTTATTTGAAAGCACTAGCTTTCGGAGCGCTGCTCCATCATCAGGTAGCTGTGGAGCAGGATCATAACACACAGATTTTATAGGAAAGGATCACAGAGTCATGCAACTGATAGGCTATATTGAACAAACATAGATTGCTGTTAAGTCTTTCATCTTTTCGAATGGGTTGCAGGTTTCCTTAATGTATAAATTCCAGAATTTATTTTAAGTTACAATCTCATGATGACATAAGGTTTTATAAAAATAGGTGACTTCTCAGCTCAGACAATGCATGTCAGATGTGAGGTTTGAGTCTGTCTGTATCCCAATCTTGAATCAGAGTGGTATCATTTCTAAAGTAGGAATTTATAAAATACTACATGGATTGGCTGCCTGCATTAACTGTCTGCAAATTATGTGCTTTTTGAGCAAAATTGCATGTATCTGCAAATGTAATTCTGCAAATGCAATTTCACCACATAGATTTTATATATATGTGTGTATGCGTGCATGTGACCTTGTGCATCAGAGTGCACGTACCATGCTTCGTAAAGTGTGGGTGTGTTGGAGTATAAGCCTCAGGAGTGGAGAGTGTTGGGGTGTGTGTATGTCTGACAGAGTGTGTAAGAGGTATGGATAAAAGTGAGAGTTTGCATTTTGCTAAAACAAAGCAGTGCAGGACTTGTACAGTTAATGGGAGAGCCCTGGGTTGTATTGTAGAACAGAGAGATCTGGGGGTGTTCAGGTACATCTTAGTTTGAAAGTTGCATCATTGGTAGACTGGTTGGTTAAGAAGGCATTTAGCACACTTGCCTTCATTGTTCACACCATTGAGTATTGGAGTTGGGACATAATGTTGAGGTTATACAGGATGATGGTGAGGCCACTATTAGAGTACTGAGTACAGTTTGTCCTGTTATAGGAAGAATACTATTGGAGAGGGTTCGGAAAAGATTTGCCAGGACTGGAGGGTTTGAGTTATAAGGAGAGGCTGAGACTTCTTTCACTAGAGCAGAGGAGGTTGAGGGGTGACCTTAATGAGATATATAAAATCATGAGAGGTGTAGTAAAGTGATTAGCAAAAATAGCAAGGCGCACATGTTAAGATGTCAAGCTATGGGGGGGTGGGGGGGGTGAAAGGATGGGTGCGGCGGGGCGGGAGTGTGGTGGTGGTCATTGTGGCTCTATCTTTTTTTTTCTCACATTGGCCTTTGGACAGTGAGAAACTGTCAGTAACTCCATCTCCACAGAGACTACTACGCGTGCTCCTCGGTGTCAGCAAAAAAAACCGTGCATGCTTGTAGCTGTCCGCAAAAACGGCACTACATTGTTTTGATGGACCAATGATGAGTACTGCAGGACCAGTAGGAGTCTAGTCTTCTTGTTAATCACAGCCTCTCTATTGTCTGAAGGTGTCCTTCCTCATGTATATGTAAGGATGCTAGGGATAGTGGGTGATGTCTTTTTGTGGCTAGTTGATGTTCATATATCCTAGTGGCTAGTTTTCTGCCTGTCCAATGTAGGGACGCCGCATCCATCCTCTGATAAGGGTCTGTTTCTGTGTTCATTTCTGCAGAAAGTAGAATTGCTTGTTCTGAATTGTCACCCTGCACTGAATGTAATGACTTTTGTAATCTCCTTTTACAGAGTATTAGAAGATCTGAAGATGGAAATTTCAAAATCGACAGATGAAGGCCTTATGCCCGAAGCATTGACGCTTCTGCTCCTTGGATGCTGCCTGACCTACAGTGCTTTTCCAGCGTCACACTTTTGAACTCTTAACTCTCCAGTAACTGCAATCCTCACTTTCACATAAATGTCTGACAGTAACACTGGGATATCGGGACTGCAACGATTTTTGACTGTGATTCTGTGAGAGGAGCAAAGCATTTGCTTCCTGCTCAAGTACATTTTCGGAATCTGTGGTACTGGATGAGAGACCCTACGTTGCAGCGCAGTGAGAGTGGAGCCTGAAACAGTTATACGGCCTGGAAAGACAAATTCACGGCAGGGTGGGGCTGTACCCACGTTTGTGTGCGGCTGAAGTTTCGGCCATGGAGAAACCCGAGGAATCCCGCTCTGTGAAGAAACCGTGGAAGTGTGGCGACTGTGGGAAAGGCTTCTGTGCCCCGTCTGCTCTGGAGACTCATCGACGCAGTCACACCGGTGAGAGGCCCTTCAGCTGCCCCGAGTGCAGGAAGGGCTTCACCCAGGCATCTGCCCTGCTGACCCACCGGCGGATCCACACGGGGGAGAGGCCTTTCAGCTGCCCTGAGTGTGGGAAGGTCTTCAGCAATTCCTTTGCCCTGCTGAGGCACCAGCGAATCCACAAGGGGGAGAGACCACTCTCCTGCCCCGACTGCGGGAAGGCCTTCAGTGATTCCTCCCACCTTCTGACACACCGGCAGGTCCACACAGGGGAAAGGCCCTTCAGTTGCTCCGAGTGCAGGAAGGCCTTTACCCAGGCCTCTGCCCTGCTGATCCACCAGCGGCTCCACACAGGGGAGCGGCCCTTCAGCTGCCCAGAGTGCGGTAAAGGCTTCAGCGATTCCTCCACCCTGCAGACCCACCAGCGGGTCCACACGGGGGAGAGGCCCTTCAGCTGTTGTGAATGTGGGAAGTGCTTTACCCAGGCCTCTGCCCGGCTGAGACACCAGCGGTCCCACACCGGGGAGAGGCCCTTCAGGTGCCCCGAGTGCGGGAAGGGCTTTGCCCGGGCCTCCAACCTCCAGACACACCAGCGGATCCACACGGGGGAGAGGCCCTTTAGTTGTCCCGAGTGCGGGAAGTGCTTTACCCAGGCCATCACACTTCAGAAACACCAGCAGGTCCACATGGGGGAGAGGCCCTTCAGTTGCCCCAGGTGCAGTAAGGTGTTCACCTGCTCCTCCCAGCTGCAGAGGCACCAGCAAGTTCACGTGCCATAGCAGGGCATTGAAGGAGTGATAGCTGAGTGCCATTATCGACTGGAGTATTAACCCAGTTCCGGGGTCTCCTGGGTTTGAATCCTGCCCTGGCAGATGGTGAAATTGGAATTCAGTCAGTAATCTAGAGTTCCAAGTCTAACGATGAAGCCATTTTTTGGGGGGGGGGGAAGTTGGGGTGGGGTGGGGGTGAAGGGCGATAAAACCCCCATCTGATTCACTCACGTCATTTTTCGGGAAGGAAACTACCGTTGTGGGAAAGGATTCACTCAGTCGTTCCAGCAGCATCCTTTACCCTTTCTGGCCTATGGTTGGCTCCACACTGCACCCCCCCCCCCACCCCCCCACCCCGTTCTCTCCACCACTGGGCCCCTCCCTCTCCCCAGCAAATGAACAGGGAGAAACCTACTTGGATACAGAGTATACGTTGAAATTGCTGAATGAGGCAATACTTCCTACAGGCTAAGAAAGGGCGTGTGTGCGCTTTGACTTTGAGCTGTTTTTAAATAAAAAGCTACTTTTTCTACGCCTTTTTTCTGGGGACATTCTGAAGCTGTAACAAAGTTGGGTCACAATAAAGGGTTACCTGAACTTACCGCCGGGCTCAGGCTCTCATTGCAGGCTTTGAGCTCCAAATGGTTTTTGTTTTAAAGCTGCTCATTTCTTTCAGCCTCCTGCACTAAGTTTCCAATGTCGTGTATCAGATGGAGCAGTGAATGAGTAGCTAGTATTGTTGGAAATTGCAAATATTTCAGGAGTGCAGGTACTGTGTCATTTTATCAGCATTGTAAAGTTTACTGGCAGCACCAGGAGGTGTGGGCTGTGTTAATGAGAAATGATGTGGAGTTGCTGGTGTTGGACTGAGGTGGATAAAGTTAAAATCTACACAACTCCAGGTTATAGTCACAACAGATTTATTTGGAAGCGCTAGCTTTCGGAGTGCTGCTCCTTCATCGGGTAGCTGTTGAGCAGGATCGTAAGACATAGAATTTATCACAAAACATTACAGTGTCATGCAGTTGATTTCCTGAACAAGTCCAGTTGCAATTCAGTCTTTCATTTTTTAGAATGGGTTGCAGTTTCGGTTCATTAACATGTATATCCCAGAACTACTTTTAAGTCACGTTCTCCCGATGACATAAGATTTTATAAAATTAGGTGACATCTCAGCTCAGACAATGCAAGAAAGGTGTGAGGTTCAAGTCTGTATCCCAGTCCTGAGTCAAGTTACTCCTTAGGTCCGTTTTAAACCTTTCCCCACTCACCCTACACTAATGTCCTCTAGTTCTGGCATTTCTTGAGGCAAATTAAATGTCTCACGTTTTTTCTAATCCTTTGGTCCCTCATCTTTCCAGAAGATTTTTCCCTCCTGATTCCTGAAGAAGGGCTCATGCCCGAAACGTCGATTCTCCTGCTCCTTGGATACTGCCTGACCTGCTTCACTTTTCCAGCAACACTTTTTCATCCCTCATCTTTCCCCACTCAACCTAAACCTATGCCCTCCAGTTAGTGATCGACATGTGGACACTTCAAACCTGTCAGTAACGTAAGCATCTCTGAAGAGCATAATGCGCATGCACCTCGGTGTTAGCAAGCAGTGCGCATGTCCGCTGGTGTCAGCAAAAGACTGTGCACGCTCCTGGCTGTACGCACAAACGACTCATAACCTACTTTTGATGGACCAATAGTGAACTCGGGAGGACAGGAAGGTGTCTTGTCCTCCTGCCAATCAGAGCACCGCTATTGTCTGAATGCGGAAGTTGGACAATGAGCTTCTGAAGCAGGTGCTGCTCCTGTCTCTCTGAATGAAGATTGAGCTTTACCCCAAACTGCAACTTTCTTCCTCTGTCCAACATCTGTGAGTACAGCACTCTCTTTTCTCACCGCCTGTTCCACTTTTTTTTCATTCTGGCGTTCAATTGTTGACTTGCAGCAACTGAAAGGAAAGGGAGTGAATTCAGGGAGGGGGACAGAGTGTAGAAATATTGGTCGAGAGTGTGGAGCTGGAAAAGCATAGCAGGTCAGGCAGCATCCGAGGAGCAGGAAAATCGACGTTTCAGGCAAAAGTCCTTCATCAGGAATTTTCCTGCTCCTCGGATGCTGCCTGACCTGCGTGCTTTTCCAGCACCACACTCTCGACTCTAATCTCCGGCATCTGCAGTACTTACTTTTGTCTAGAAATGTTGGTCCAGATCTGTGTCTCAATTGGCAAATGCATGACCACAATGTGATAATGTAACCTTTGCTGTGGGAAAACAAAAGCAGAAAGGAGGTGCATTGTTTTAATGGTGATATGTTGGGATATGGAGAAAGTGAGGAGCGCAGATGCTGGAGATCAGAGTTGACAAGTGTGGCCCTGGAAAAGAACAGCGGGTCAGACAGCATCCAAGGACCAGGAGAGTCGACGTTTTGGACACGAGCCGTTCATCAGGAATGTTATGTGGATGTACAAAGAGGTTTCAGTGTCTTTCTACACCAGTCAATACCAGTTGTCAGACAGGTGCACTAAGCAGTCAGCAAGGCAAGGTGTATTAGCAAGGGGAATTGAGTTCAGAAGTGGGGTAGGCCTTCCTGCGGTTAAGGGGTCATTGAATATATTCAAGGCTGAGTTCATCTGATTTTTGAACAACAATGAAGTGGATGGTTATGAGGGAACAGAAAAAAATGGTTTTAAGAACAGTTACAGAATCGTACAGCACAGAAACAGATACTTGATTTCATGCTGACTATATTCATAAACTAAACTAGTCCTACCTTGTTTGGCCTATATATCTCTGAACCTTTCCTATTCATAGGAGTAGAAATTAAAGCCATTCAGCTCACTGGGTCTGCCCATAGCATTCAATCGCGGCTGATAAGTGTCTCAGCCCCATTCTCCTGTTTTCTCCCTGTAACCCTCGATCCCCTTGATTCTCAAGAACTGTTTCTGTCTCAGTGTTAAATATCCTCAGTTACCTGGCCTCCACAGCCTTCTGTGGCAATGAGGTCCACCAGTTCACCACTCTCTAGCTAAAGAAATTTCTCCTAATCCCCGTTCTGAAAGGCCTTCCCTTTACTCTAAGGCTGTGCCCTCGGCTGCTAGTCTCTCCTTCCAACGGAAACATCTTCCCAACATCAACTCGTCCAGGCCATTGAGTATTCTGTTTGTTTCAGTTAGATTCCCCTGAGTGTGGCCCTGTTAATCAGCATGAACCAGACCCTTCAGGATGAGGTACAGCAGGGATTAGGTTCAACAAATTGAGAAAGGAGGGAGTGTGTGGGATGGAGATTTTGAACTTCCAGGGAATAAGACTTACAGAGAGTTCACTATAAATTAGAATTGATTGGATGGGGCAATGGGCCAGGGAGTGGCAGATGGAGATTAATTTAGGGAAATATGATGTTTGCATTTTGGTCAGGCAATCCAGGCAGGACAGTTAAGGGAGTGTTTCAGAACAAAGAGACCTTGGAGTGCAGGTTCATTGTTCCTTGAAAGTGCAGTCTCAGGTAGCCAGAATAGTGAAGAAGGCATTTTGTATGCTTTCCTTTATTAGTCAGAGCATTGAGTATCGGAGTTGGGGGGTCATGTTGTGGCTGTACAGGACATTGGTTAGGCCACTTTTAAAATACTGCATTCAGTTCTGGTTTCCCTGCTGCAGGAAATGTGGTGTGAAACTTTGAAACTGGTCAGAAAAGACTTAAAAAGGCTGTTGCCAGAGTTGGAGGGTTTGATCTACAGAGAGAGGCTGAATCGGTCAGGGATATTTTCCTGGAGCATCAGATGCTTGGGTGACCTTATAAGCGGCATGGATAGGGTGAATGCAAAACTAGAGAGCATACGTTTGAGGTGAGAGGGGAATGATTTAAATGGGACATGTTTCACGCAGAAGGTGGTTCATGTATTGAATGAGCTGTCATAGGAAGGGGTGGAGCCTGATACAATTACAGCATTTAAAAGGCATCTGGATGGGTACAAGAATAGGAAGCGTTTAGAGGGGTATGGGCCAAATGCTGGGAAATGGGACTAGATTAAGTTAGGATATCTGGGCGGCACATACGAATTGGACTGAAGGGCCTGTTTCTGTGCTGTATGACTCTCTGGGTCTTTGGTGAAACCAGAAGTGTCATTGTGAAGACTGAACTTTCAGAGCAGCCTTCAAAGATGTTTTGTCCTTACTGGGAGCAGAAGAAGTTGCAATGAAATCTTTCATTTATGAGACAGCACCTGAGTGAGTGAGTACATCTGCGATTTTGGTGGAAAGTGGGATTTCATTGCACTGTGGGGATAAAACCCTACCCTATCCAGTCATTTCTGCTGGTGGGTGAGACCAGACCTCAAGATTAGTTGGAGTAGATGAGGAGGAACTGCTTTTCCCAGAGAATATATGTAATTCTCTGCCCAGGGAAGCAGTAGAGGCAGCTTAATTAAGTATATTCAGGACACAGTTAGATGGGTTTTTGCATGGTAAAGGTATTAAGGGTAGTTGGGACAATGCAGGGAGGAGGAGGTGAGACAATGGAGAGATCAGTCATGATCTAAATGAATGGCGAAGCAGGCTCGACGGGCTAAATGACCTACTCCTGCTTCTATTACTATGAAACTCTAACCCTGCATTTCCCATGGCTAACCCACCTAACCTGCACATCTCTGGACACTATGGGCAATTTAGCATGGCCAATCCAAATCAAGGCCAGTGAGCAATACAGTGATGTGAAAAATGAAGATCTGAGAATGACAGAAAGACATGGAGAGTAAATGTACCGGTAATCAAAATTGGATTCTAAAGATCACAAAAATTGAAACTAAAAATGGTATGTCTGAATGTGTGCTGCATTGCAACAAAAACGAATGAATTGACTGCACACATTGAAGGGAATAATTAAAATATGGGACTCCTTACAGAGATGACAAGGATTGGATCCTCAATATTGAGGAGGTGATCAAATGGAAAGCAAGATAAAGGTAGAGGGTTAGCACAGATAATCAAAGCACTGATCACAGGGTAATCTGGTGTCACCTCAGATTTCAGGTCCTGATTTCTCACCCCTCCTGGATTTCTGCTGATGCTTTGCCCCCCCCTTTTTTTTTACACCTTCTGGAACAATAAGTCAATCCAGACCCCCAATCTCCCAGCCTGTTAACCATCCAGACCCCCAATCTCCCAGCCTGTTAACCATCCAGACACCGAGTGTAGTCACGGCAGGGAATAAAACAAGAAATGTGAACCAAAATTAGAAATAAGTAGGTGCTTGTGCTTAATATTGTTCAATAGGAAGTAAACCAGAAATACTACTCTCCCAGGATTCCTACAGTGCCTTATTTGAGGAATTCTCTCACCCTTACATCAAGCTATTAGTACCCACTATGATTTACAACAATATCATCAAAAACAAATTTCTGTTGTCAAATTGACAGAGATATACAGCATAGAAACAGACTTTTTCTCTCTGTCATGCACACACCTGCACAAGTCCATGGGGGTGAATTTGTTTGCAGAATGATATTTGCATATGCATTCTATTTTCCTCAAAAAATGCACAATCTGCAGGCAGTTAATACATGTAATATTTTGTAAATTTCACATTGGAAATAGAACCAGTCTGACTCTAGACTGGGATACAGACAGATTCTGACCTCACGCCTTTAATGCATTGTTTGAGCAGAGGTGTCTCCTTTTGTTATAAAGCCTTAAATTTATCCTGAGAAGGTGCCTTACAGGAAGTTCTGAGATTTACATATTAATGATATCTGCAATCCATTGTAAAAGATGAAAGAATTAACGATCCAGGTTTGTTCAATATATCATTTCAATGCCAGGACATTGTAATATTTTTCCATTTTGTGTCTGGTTGTTCATCAAAAACCTGCATTGCAGGCTCACCCTGTATTGACATTTTTTTTGCTTCCCAAAATCAGACCTGCTCACTCTCCGCAATATCCCAGTGTTGTGAAAGATATTAAATTTCAGGTGGAGTTATCCAAAACTCAGATGTCTATCTTGACGTTTTTGCTTTTCTGCCCCTATACAATCCTGAATCAACACCTTCAGGAGAAGGAGTTAGAGCGGAGGGCAGGAGAGAGAGAGAGAGAGAGAGAGAGAGAGAGAGAGAGAGAGAGAGAGAGAGAGTGGGATAGTGCTTTCAATTTTGTGGAATAACAACACAAACAAATTGCTTGTTCTGAATTTTTATTCTGGACGGACAGTAATGAATTTTGTAATCTCCTTTTACAGAGTATTTGAAGATCTGAAGACGGAAGTTTCAAAATCAACAGATGAAGGACTTATGCCCAAAATGTCGACTCTCCTGTTCCTCAGGTGCTGCCTGACTTGCTGTGCTTTTTCAGCGTCGCACTTTTCGATACTGACTCTCCAGCGTCTGCAGTCCTCACTTTGATGTCAATGTCTGACAGTCACTCAATCCATTGGGACCACAACAATTTTTGACTGATTCTGTGAGAAGGAGCAAAGCTTTTTGGTTCCTGTTTCAGTCCGTTTTCAGCATCAGTGGGACTGGATGAGAGACCCTACTGTTGGAGTGCACTGAGTGTGGAGCCTGAAATAGTTATAAGGCCTGGGAAGAGGAATTCACGGAGGGGAAGAGCTCTACACGTGTTGTGTGTGGCTGAAGCTTCGGCCATGGAGAAACCGTGGAAGTGTGGAGACTGTGGGAAAGATTTCCGTTTCCCATCTGCTCTGGAGATTCATCGTCGCAGTCACACTGGGGAGAGGCCATTCCCCTGCACCGACTGCGGGAAGGCCTTCAGCAATTCCTCCAACCTGGTGAGGCACCGGCGAGTCCACACGGGGGAGCAGCCCTTCAGGTGCTCCACATGCGGGAAGGGCTTTACCCAGGCCTCCACCCTGTTGGCCCACCGGCAGGTCCACACTGGGGAGAGGCTGTTCATCTGCACCGAATGCGGGAAGGGCTTCAGCAATTCCTTTGCCCTGCTGACCCACCAGCGGGTCCACACGGGGGAGAGGCCATTCCCGTGCACAGAGTGCAGGAAGGCCTCCAACAGTTCCTCTGACAGGCTGAAGCACCAGCGGTTCCACATGGGGGAGAGGCCCTACAGCTGCCCAGAGTGCAGGAAGGGCTTTACCCAGGCCTCTGACCTGCTGAGGCACCGGCGGGTCCACACAGGGGAGAGGCCATTCACCTGCTATCAGTGCGGGAAGAGCTTTAGCCGCTCCTCCCACCTGCAGAGTCACCTGCGGAGATCACATGCCATCGCAGGGGGTTTAAAGCAGTGACGGCTGGAGACAAGGTATGGATTTAAATTGGTGCATGAGGCAATACTTCTTCTAATTTATGGTTATGCCAAGGATCCAATTACAAAAGGACAGCTCTGTGCTGACAAATAGTAAAGAAAGTGGGGGTGAGGGGGCAGGGGGAGAAGTGTGTGCACTTAGACCCTGAGCTGTTTTTAAAAAAAAAGATACTTTTTCTACACCTTTTTGCTGAGGGGATCTGAAGCTGTAACAAAGTTGGGTTGCAATAAAGGGTTACCTGAACTTACCATCGGGCTCAGACTCTCATTGAAAGCTTTGAGCTCCAGATGGTTTTTGTTTTAAAGCTGCTCTATTCGTTCAGCCTCCTGCACTAAGTTTCCAATGTCATGTATCAGATGGAGCAGTGAATGAGTAGCTGGTATCATTAGAAATTGTAAATTTTTTAGGGATGCAGGTTTTGCGTTGTTTTATCAGCATTGTAAAGTTTCCTGGTGGAAGTGTGGGCTGTGTTCACTAGAAACGTTGTGGAGGTGTCAGTGTTGGACTGGTGTGCACAAAGTTAAAATCTCACAACACCAGGTTATAGTCCAACAGGTTTATTTGGAAGCACTAGCTTTCAGAGCGCTGCTCCTTCATCAGGTAGCTGTGGAGCAGGATCCTAAGACACAGATTTTATAGCAAAAGATCAGTTTCATGCAACTGATAGGAGATATTGAACAAACCTTGATTGCTGTTAAGTCTTCCATCTTTAGAATACGCTGCAGGTTTCTGTTCATTAATATGTAAATCCCAGAACTACTTTTAATTCATGTTCTCAAGATGACTTAAGGTTTTATAAAAATAGGTGACATCTCAGCTCAGACAATACATGAAAGGTGTGAGGTTTGGTCTGTCTGTATCCCAATCTTGAATCAGACTGGTTCTACTCCCAAAGTATGAGTTGATAAAATATGACATGGATTGATTGCCTTCATTAACTGCCTGCCGATGTTTCCACAAAAAGCACACATTGAATCTATCTACAAATATAACACTGCAAATGCAAATTCATCCCATGGACTTGTATGTGTGTGCGTGCATGAGAGAGTAGTGTGAGTGCGTGTATTTTTGCATGTGTGTATGATGGAGTAGGAGCCTGTGAGGGTGTGTGCATTGGTGGATTTGTGTGTGTGTCTGAGAGAGACCATATGTACGAGAGAGGGTTTGCGTGAGTGTGACAGAGTGTAGGGTGTAGTGGGGTCACCAAAGGTTATTCTCATGCGTTCTGAACTTGGCCATCAACCTCTGCTCAGCCACTGAAAACAGTTAAGCAGTGACACAACACACATCGGAGAGGACAGAGTGGCACTTGTCTCACAGAAGGTGGGAGGCTCTGCATGCTATCATCCAGGGTAAACACATACTGGAGGACCTTCGGCTCAGATAGAGTCAGCTGGAAGCCAGGCTGCAGACACGGTGGTGGTGGTGGTGGGTGGGGGGATCTTAACCGGACACTTTATTCTGGGAGATGGTCATTCCCCTCAGGACAGTCTTCTGATTGGGTCTGGGATTGTCTCTGTTCTCTGCAGTTGCCAGCAGGAGGCCAGATGATATTATTGTCTGTCTGGTGCCAGGATTCAGGAACCGATAAGAAGAGGGAGAGAGAATGGATGGTGATGACTCTACCTGGGAAATGGCTTATTTTTAAAATTAAGAATAGCTAAAATGATATATTCAGAAACATTAGTAAAGCATGTTCAATTTCATTAAAAAGCTGCAGACATCTTTTGAAACTTGCATTGAAATATGTGCAGTTAGGCCACAATTGAGGACAGGCTGTCATGGGTGAATGGCTTATTCCTAGTCTTGTGAAATTGGCTCTGACTATGTCGAAAAAGAATCATAGAATTGTCGAGCACAGAAACAAAGCCTTCGGTCCCGACTGACCAGATATCCTAAATTAATCTAGTCTCATTTGCCAGTACTTTGCCCATATCCCTGTAAACCTTCCTGTTCATGTCCCATCCAGATGCCTTATAAATGTTGTAATTGTACCACTTCCTCTGGCAGCTCATTCAATACACACACCACTCTCAGCATGAAACAAGTTGCCCCATAGGACACTAAGTTTTCCCCACTCACCCTAAAACTAATGTCTTCCACTTCTGGACCTTGCCACCCCAGGGGAAATACCTTGTCTATTTACATTATCTATGCTCCTCATGATTTTATAAACCTCTATAAGGTTACCCCCTCAGCCTCCAATACTCCAGGGAAAACAGCCCCAGCCTATTCAGCCTCTCCCTGGAGCTCCAACCCTAACAACATCCTTATAAGTCGTTTCTCAACCCTTCCAAGTTTCTCAACATTCTTCCCAATGAGTGATCAATAGAGCTGTGAACAATCTATTTTTGTTGGGGGTGTAAGAGAGGGCATTTCTTGAGGCCAATGAACTTTCACACTGTTTTTATTTCTAATCCGAGGTCCCTCAAATTTTTCCCCATTTACCCTAAACCTTTGCCCTAAGCCTTAGGACCCCGACCCTGGGGAAAAGATATACAAAATTTGAGCAGCCAGACAAAATGCAGTAGGACTAAAAAGTCGAGCCACAGATGGGGAAAAGAAAGTGGCTCCAGCCTTTTTTCCTCCTCCTGGCATTTGGACACTTCAAACCTGTCAGTAATACCAGCTCCCAGGATCTCCAGCCTCTCTGTCAGCAAGCACTGCGCATGCTCCTCGGAGTCAGCAAAAAAACTGTGCCGCCAGCTGCTCGGTGTCCGCGCACACGGCTCGCGTCCTTCTTTTGATGGACCAATAGGAAGCACTGGAGGACCGGAAAGAGACTGGTCCTCCTGCCAATCAGAGCGCCCCTATTGTCCGAATACGGAAGTTGGAACATGAGCTTCGGAAGTTGCTGTTGTTGCTCCTCTCTCTGAATGAAGATTGAACTTCACTCTAGATTGCAACCTCCTTCCTCTGTCCAACATCTGTGAGTTTGGCACTCTCTTTTCTCACCATATTTTTCGTTTCTTTTCTAAATTCTGAGCTTCAGTTGTTGACTTGCAGCAGCTGAAAGGAAATGGGGTGAATCGGGGGTTGGGGGAACAGACTCTGCAAACGTTGGTCCAGGTCTGTCTCCATTGGCAAACGCATTAACACAACGTGATGATTTTGCCTTTGCTGTGGAAGAAAATGCAGAAAAAATGTCATTGTTTAGATGCTTATAAACTGGGATGTGGAGAAAGTGAGGGCTGCACATGCTGGAGATTAGAGTCGAAAAGTGTGGTGCTGGAAAAGCACAGCAGGGCAGGCAGCATCCGAGGAACAGGAGTGTTGGTGATTTGGTCACGAGCCCTTCATCAGGAATGATGTGTGGATGTACAATGGGGTCTCAGCGTCCTTCCACACCAGTCACTGCCAGTTGTCAGACAGGTGTAGCAAGCAATCAGCAAGGCAAGTGATATATTAGCAAGAGTTCAGAAGTTGGGATGGCTTTCTGTGATCAGGCAGTCATTGAATATATTCAAGCCTGTGTTCATCTGATTTCTGAACAACAAAGAAGTGGATGGTGATGGGGGAAGGTAAAAATAATGGTTTTAAGACCAGTATAGAACAGTTACAGTCATACAGCACAGAAACAGACACTTCAGTCCAGCTAGTCCATGCTGCTATATTCATAAACTAAACTAGTCCCACGTAGTTTGGCTCATATCCCTTTGAACCTTTCCTACTCATGTACTTATCCAAATGTCTTTTAAATGTTATTACTGTACCTACATCCATCACTTCCTCAGGACATTGATTCCACACACAAACCACTGTCTTTCGAAAAGAAGGTGTTCCTTGTGTGTTTTTTTAAATCTTTCTCCTCTCCTTGAAAGTTTGCACCCTAATCTTGAAACCCCCACCTGAAGGAAACAGCACCAGCCACTCACCTCATTGACACCCCTCTTGGTTTTATAAACTTTATAGGTAACCTCTCAACTTCCTGTGCTTCAGTGAAAAATGTCCCAGCCTATCCACCTAGATGTAGGTATATTCATATCCAGTTATGATCTGTTCGATGCTGGTGCATGCTCGAAAGACCAAATGGCCTACTCCTGCTCCCAATTCTCTCACTCTGTGTCCAAGACAGCAAGAGACCATAAGGCAGAGGATCAGAAAGTAGGCCATTCAGCCCATCAGGTCTGCTCATACCACACAATCGTGGCTGATATGTTTCTCAACCCCATTCTCCCACTTCCTCCCCATAACCCTTGATACTCAAGAACTTATCTATCTCAGTCTTAAATATCCTCAGTGACCTGGCCTCCACAGCATCGTGTGGCAATGAATTCCATGGATTCACCACTCTCAGGCTGAAAAGTTTCTCCTTATCTCCCTTCTAAAAGGTCTTCCCTTTTCTAGTCTCTTTCAGGTCCTGGTCTCTCCCACTAATGGAAACATCTTCCCAACGCCCACTTTGTTTAGGTCTTTCAATGTTCTGTATATTTCCATTAAATCTCCCCTGAGTGAGAGTGTGGGCCTGTGTCATGGTCTAAGCCAGACCACTCAAAACATTCTTAAGCAGGCAGCCCCAGACCATAACTTTGTAATTTGATTTGGTAAGTGGACAGTGAAAATTATCTGGAGTAAGTGAGCTCAGTTGACTACTAGATTTTAAAACAGACAAATATTATTCTCAAAATTACACAATGCAACACAAAGATCAGAATAAAGAACGCCTACAGAACTCAGCCTATCCAACTAGACTCAGTTATGCTGTTCTGAATATACACAACAGTCCCAATAAGCCAACTCCCTTTGAAAACCATTATTAATGGAACACATGCTTATAGGTTGAAGTTGAGAGACAGGAAAGAGAGAGAGAGAGTTTCCACACAGCTCCCTGTTGAACTTGCAACCAGTTCAAAACTGAACTAAAACTGCTCTGGTCACTCCCTTTTCTTTATACAGGTCACTTCTAAAACATGACCAATTTGGCCTGAAGTTGCATCTGTTTACATATAAACAAAAGACCTCTCAAAATTCTTTTCATCTCTGTTCAAACCAGACTGATCAGAACCTGGCCGGTTTATTACCTCTCTGAAAAAAGTCATGGACAGCGTCTCCTTGAGCCAGGGAAAAGCTTTTAGTCCAAAAAAGGAACTAGCTTTGTGACACCTGTTAATCAGCATGAACCAGACCCTTCAGGATGAGATGCAGCAGGAATTAGGTTCAACAAAATGTGAATGGAGGGAGATTGCGTGGGATGGAGATTTTCAGCTTCCAGGGAATAAGAGAGGAAAAAGAGTTTGCTGTTAATTAGAATTGATCGGATGGGTCAATGGATAGAGGAGTGGCAAATGGAGTTTAATTTAGAGAAATGTGAAGTGTTGCATTTTGTTCAAGCAATCCAGGCAGGACTGACACAGTGAAGGGGAGTGTCACAGAACAGAGAGACCTTGGAGTACAGGTTCATGGTTCCTTGAAAGTGAGTCCTAGGAGGTCATGGAGTGGCTGTACAGGACATTGGTTAGGCTACTTTTAGAACTGTGTTCAGTTCTGGTCTCCCTACGCCAGGAAAGATGTTGTGAAACTTTGAAAGGGTTCAGAAAGGATTTTCAAGGCTGTTGCCAGAGTTGGAGTGTTTGAGACACAGGAAGAGGCTAAATAGGCCAGGGATATTTTCCGTGGAGCATTGGAGGTTGAGGGGTGACCTTATAGATGTTTATAAGGGGCAGGATAGGGTGAGTACCCAGGTTAGGGGAGTTCAAAACTAGGCAGCATATGTTTGCGGTGAGAGGGAATGATTTAAAAGGGACCTGAGGAGCAACTTTTTCACGGAGGGTGGTAGAGGCTGATACAATTCCTACAAATTTTAAAAGGTATCTGGATGGGAATATGAAGAGGACGGGTTTAGGGGGATATGGGCCAAATGCTGGCAAATGATTTAGATTAATTTAGGACGACTTGTTGGCTCAGATGAGTTGGGTCGAAGGGTCTGTTTCCGTGCTGTATGACTGTAATCGTCTTTGGTGAAAGCAGAAGTGTGGTTGTGAAGACTGGACTTTCAGAGCAGCTTTCAAAGATGTTTTGCCTTGATTTGGAACAGAAGAAGTTGCAATGAAATCTTTCATTTGTGAGACAGCAACTGAGTGAGTGAGTACATCCTGGAAAGTGGAAATTCATTGAATTGTGGGGATGAAGCCCTACCCTATCCAGTCATTTCTGATGGTAGATGAGACCAGGCTTCAAGATGAGGGGGAGTAGATTTAGGAGAGAGATGAGGAGGAACTGCTTTTCCTGGAGAGCAGTGAATCTATGGGCAATTCAGCACGGCCAATCCAAATCAAGGCCAGTGAGCAATGTCGTGATCTGGAGAATTAACATCAGAGAATGATAGAAAGGGACAAGGAGAGTAAATACACCAGCAATCAAAACTGGATTCTAAAGATCACAAAAATTGAAAATAAAAACGGTGTGTCTGAATGTGTGCTGCATTGTAACAAAAGCGAATGAATCAACTGCACACATTGAAGAGAATAATTATGATCTGAGATTCCTCACAGAGACATGGCTTCAGGATGACAAGGATTGGATTCTGAACATTGAGGGGGTCGTCAAATGGAAAGCAGGATAATGGGAGAGGTGCTAATGAAAGCACAGATCACAGGGGAATCTGGTGTCAGCTTGGATTTCAGGTCCTGGTTTCTCTGTCTTCTGTTGATTTTCCTGTTCCAACAGAGTAAGATGTGGGTCTGCTCTCAGCTCTGTTGGATTTGTGCTGAAGCTTTGACCCCATCCACCCCCACCCCCACCCCTTTACACTTCTGGAACAATAAAACATTCAGTCAATTGAGACCCAACCAACAGTCTCCCAATCTCTCAAACCAATCAGACACAAGAGTGTAGTCATTGCATGGAATCAAACAAGAAAAATGAAACAAAGTTAAAAATATATAGGTGCTTCTGCTTAATTAGATTAGATTCCTATAGTATGGAAACAGGCCCTTCCACCCAAAAAATTCAAACTGATCCTCCAAAGAGTAACCAACCCAGACCCATTTCTCTACATTTACCCCTACCTAATGCACCTAACAGTATGGGCATCGTGGGTGGCACGGTAGCACAGTGGATAGCACTGCTGCCTGACAGCGCCAGAGACCCAGGTTCGATTCCCGCCTCAGGGAGTTTGCACATTCTCCTCGTATCTGCGTGGGATTCCTCCGGGTGCTCCGGTTTCCTCCCACAGTCCAAAAATGTGCCATGCTAAATTGCTCGTAGTGTTAGGTGAAGGGGTAAATGTAGGAGAATGGGTCTGGGTGGGTTGTGCTTCGGTGGTGGATTTGTTGGACTGAAGGACCTGTTTCCACACTGTAGGTAATCTAATCTAAATTTAGCATGACCAATTCACCTGACCTGCACATGTTTGGCCTGTGGGAGAAACTGGAGCACTCGGTGGAAATCCGCTCAGACCCGGGGAGAATGTGCAAACTCCCTGAGGCGGGAATGGAACCCGGGTCCCTAGTGCTGTGAGGTAGCAGTACTAACCACTGAGCCACCATGCTGCCCCCAAATGTTTGTTCATTGGGAAGTAAACCAGAAATAGAGCTTTCCCAGGATTCTTATAGTGCCCTACTTGAGGAATACTCTCTCCCTTACATCTAACTATTAGCTATTATTTACAACAATATTTACACCAACCTAAATAAAGCATCTGTTATCATATAGACACAGAGATATACAGCACAGAAAGAGACTTTTTCTCCCTCATGCATGCACACACGTAATTGGCAGGATGTTCTAGGATTTACACATTATTGATACCTGCAACCCATTCGAAACGATGAAAGACTTAATCCCGGTCTGTTCAATATGTAATTTCAATGGCAGGATGCTGTAATGTTTTTTCCATGAATTCTGTGCCTTGTGATCTTATTCTCCACAATCACCTGATGAAGGAGCCGCGCTGTTAACACCAGTCCTTCCAAATAAACCTGTTGGGTGTTTGATTTTTAACTTTGTCCAGGTTAGGTTGGATTGGCCAAGCTAAATTACCCGTAGTGCCCAGGGATGTGCACGTTAGGTGCATTATTCAGGGTGGTAGGGAGATGGGTGCAGGTGGGTTACCCTTCGGAGGGGCGGTATGGACACCTTGGGCCGAGTGGCCTGCTTCCACACTCTGGGAATTCTCTGAAAGGAAGGGATTACCCTGTTGCAAACTGCAGGGCTGCGCAGGCGCAGTGCGCGGAGCTGTTGTCGGCCTTTCCCCGCCCCCTCGCTTCATCTATGACGTCACAACGCGGAAGTGGCCCTGTCAGTTTCAGAGTGAAACTCCCTCCCTCTGGGCAACTCTTCATCCTGGGAGGGAGTGGGGGTAACATCTGTTCACTTGAAGCAACTGGAGTGATTCCAGGGAGGGGGCACACTCTGCAAACTCAGGTATGTGTCTGAATTACCCGGGTGAGGAGGGACGGAGGGATGGGATGGGGCTGTTTTCCCCATCGCGCCAGAGTCTGGAGGGTGACATTACAGACTTTTTATAAAAGCATGAGGGGCATGGATAGGGTCAAATAGACAAGGTCTTTTCCTGGGGATGGGCAAGTACAGGACTAGGGGGTAATAGGTTTAAGGCGGGGTTGGGGGAAGACTTAAAAGGGATCTAAGGGGCAACTTTTTCATGCAGAGTATGATGCGTGTAAGGAATGAGCTGCCAGAGGAAATGGTGGATGCTGGTACAATTACGGCATTTAAAAGGCATCGGGATGGGTGTTTGAATAGGAAGGGTTCAGAGGGATATGGACCAAGTGCTGGCAAATGGGACTAGATTGATTTTGAGTATCTGGTTGGCGTGGAAGAGATTAACCGAAGGGTCTGTTTCTGTGCTGTTTATCTCTATGACTCTGGCTTTCTACTAACATTTGCCACGTCTGTATGTTCAGTTTCTCTCTGGTGTCGGTGTTAATGCTTTCCCCCCTCCCACTTCCCAGGGACGTTAATGTGAGAACAGAGGGGGAGAGGGAGGGAGAGAGTGAGATGGTGCTTTCAAATTTGCGGAATAACGAAGGAAACGAATGTTCCCCCAAAAGTAGAGTTGCTTGTTCTGAATTTCTACCCTGGACTGACGCTGATGACTTTTGTAATCTCTTTTTACAGAGTATTTGACGATCTGAGGACAAAAGTTTCAAAATTAACTGAAGAAGGGCTTATGCCTGAAACGTCAACTTTCCTGCTCTTCGGATGCTGCCTGACCAGCTGTGCTTTTCCAGCACCGCACGTTTCAGCACCGACTGTCCAGTAACTACAGTCCTCACTTTGTCGTCAGTGTCTGACAGTCATTCAATCCATCGAGACTGTAATAATTTTTTACTGTGATTCTGTGAGAAGGAGCAAAGTTTTTTTGTTCCTGTTTAAGTACGTTTTCAGCATCAGTGGGACTGGATGAGAGACCCTACTGTTGCAGTGCACTTGAGTGTGAAGCCAGAAACAGCTCTACAGCCTGGAAAGAGGAATTCACGGTGAGGAGGGGCTCTACACGCACTTGTGTACAGCTGAAGCTGCGGCCATGGAGAAACCTGAGGAATCCCACCCCGTGGAGGAATCGTGGAAGTGTGGTGACTGCGGGAAAGGCTTCCGTGCTCCATCTGCCCTGGAGATTCATCGGCGCAGTCACACCGGAGAGAGGCCATTCATCTGCCCCAAGTGTGGGAAGGCCTTCAGCAATTCCTCTGCCCTTATGAGGCACCGGTGGGTCCACACAGGGGAGAGGCCCTTCAGCTGCCCCGATTGTGGGAAGGACTTCAGCTATTCTTCTGACCTGCAGACCCATCGACGGGTCCACACGGGGGAGAGGCCGTTCTCCTGCACTGTGTGTGGGAAGGCCTTCAGCACCTCCTCCACCCTCCTGACCCATTGGCGGGTCCACACTGGGGAGAGGCCATTCACTTGTTCCGAGTGCAGGAAGGGATTCACTCAGGAGGGCAAGTTGCGGATGCACCAGCGGGTCCACACTGGGGAGAAGCCTTTCAGCTGCCCCGAGTGTGGGAAGGCCTTCAACGATTCCTCTTTCCTTCAGACCCACAAGTGGGTCCACATACAGGAGAGGCCGTTCCCCTGCACAGAGTGCGGCAAGCTCTTCAGCAATTCCTCCACCCTGCTGAAGCACCAGCGGGTCCACACAGGGGAGAGGCCCTTCAGCTGCCCCGAGTGTGGGAAGGGCTTTACCCAGATGTCCGTCCTGCTGATCCACCAGCGGATCCACATCGGCGAGAAGCCTTTCTGCTGCCCTGAGTGTGGGAAGGGATTGGATTCACTCAGAAGGGCAACTTGCGCACGCACCAGCGGGTCCACACCGGGGAGAAGCCCTTCAGCTGTCCCAAGTGCGGAAATGCCTTCAGCGATTCCTCCACCCTACTGAAGCACCAACGGGTCCACACGGGGAAGAGGCCATTCCCCTGCCCCGAGTGTGGGAAGGCCTTTAGCAATTCCTCCGACCTGCTGAAGCACCAGCGTGTCCACACGGGGGAGAAGCCCTTCAGCTGTCCCGAATGTGGGAAGGCCTTCAGCGATTCCTCCGCCCTGGTGAAGCACCGGCGGGTCCACACGGGGGAGAGGTCCTTCAGCTGCCCCGAGTGTGGGAAGGGCTTTACCCGGGCAGCCACCCTGCGGAGGCACCAAGGAGTTCATGTGCTATCACAGGGGGATTGAAGGAGCGACTGCTGAGTGCCATTATGGACTGGGCTATCAACCCAGTTCTGGAACTCCCAGGTTTGAATCCCACCGCAGCAGATCGCAGATTTGGAATTCGGTCAGAAATCTGGAGGTCAGAATCGAACAATGAAACCATTGGGCGGGGTCGGGGGAAGCCCCATTCTGATTCAGTCACATCCTTTTTAGGGAAGGAAACTGCTGTTGTTGTTCTCTCAGTCGTCCCAGCTGCATCCTTTACCTGGTCTGGCCTACACGTGACTGCAGACCTACAGCAGTGTAGTTGACTCCACCTGCTCCCACCCACTTCTTTCCCTCCCGGCAGATGGGCAGGGAGAAACTTACTTGGAGACAGGGTATGGGTTGAAATCGCTGAGTGAGGCAATACTTCCTCCAGGTTAAGGCTGTAACAAAGATCCAATTACAAAGGGACAAGTCAGTGGTGACCAATAGTAAAGAAAGTGGGGGGTTGGGCTTTGATCTTGAGCTGTTTAAAAAGCAGCTACTTTTTCAACACCTTTTTGCTGAGGTGATCTGGAGCTGTAACAAAGTTGGGTTGCAATGAAGGTAACCTGAACTCTCTGGACGAGCTGACCAAGGCCCTTGAGTCCTTCGAAAAGAATAAAACTCCCGGAAGCTACGGCTTACCGGTCGAGCTCTATTCCGCTCTGTGGGACTTGATTGGCCAGGACCTGCGGAGGTGTATGTCAGTATGCTTCGAGCAGGTACCATGAGTGAATCCATGAGGAAAGGCATCATCACCTTCATCTACAAGCGGAAGGGGGAGAGGGAGGAATTCAAAAATTGGAGACCAATTTCACTGTTGAATGCGGATTACAAAATCCTGTCAAAGGTAATCGCCAACCGGGTCAGGTCTGCTCTGGGGTCGGTGATTCACCCTGACCAAACCTGTGCTGTGCCAGGCAGGAAGATCACTGAGAGTATCGCACTCCTCAGGAATACGATCGCCTACAAGCAGGACAGAGGGTTGGACACTTGCCTGATCAGCCTGGACCAGGAGAAAGCCTTTGACAGGATATCACACAGGTATATGAAAGATGTTCTCTCCAAAATGGGCTTTGGGGAGGGAATCTGCAATTGGATCAGACTGCTCTACACCAACATCATCAGTGCAGTCTCAATCAATGGGTGGGAATCAGATAGCTTCCCAGTCCGATCTGGAGTCAGGCAGGGCTGCCCTCTCTCTCCTGCCTTGTTTGTGTGCTGCATAGAGCCATTTGCCAAGTCTATCAGGAAGGATGCAAGCCTGAGAGGGTTGACTATTCCTAGTAGCGGGGGCCTGCAGGTTAAGGCCTCCCTGTACATGGATGACGTTGCCATTTTCTGCTCAGATCCGCTGTCCGTGCGCAGACTCATGTCCATTTGTGACCAGTTCGAATGGGCCTCGAGGGCCAAGGTAAACCGAGGCAAGAGCGAGGCCATGCTCTTCAGGAACTGGGCCGACCAATGCTCGATCCCCTTCACCGTCAGGACCCACCACCTGAAGGTGCTGGGTATTTGTTTCGGGGGGGCTGGGGCGCGTGCCAAGTCTTGGGAGGAGCGTATCAGCAAAGTGAGGCAGAAACTGGGCAGATGGAAGCTACGGTCGCTCTCCATCACGGAAAAAAACCTGGTCATCAGGTGTGAGGCACTGTCATTGCTATTATACATGGCACAGATCTGGCCTATTCCCAGAATCTGTGCAGCTGCAGTCACCCGGGCCATCTTCCAGTTTATATGGAGATCAATGATGGACTGGGTCTGAAGGGACTCGCTGTACAAAGATCTGGGCAACGGGGGAAAAAATACACCCAATGCCACCCTCACCCTGATGGCCACCTTTGTGTGTGGCTGCATCAAGCTGTGTGTGGATCCCTGGTACGCAAACACCAAGTGTCACTACGTACTGAGGTTCTACCTGTCCCCGGTGTTGCGAAGGATGGGCCTGGCCTCGCTGCCGCGGAACGCTCCGAGTAGTTGGACCGTTCCGTATCACCTGTCCTTCGTGGAGAAGTTTATGAAGAAAAACACCTTTGACCACAAGTCCATCAGGAAGTGGTCAGCACGTAGTGTCCCTGAGACCCTTTGGAAAAGGAGAGGGCGGATCCTATCGAGTGGTTCCCTGAGCAGACTGTCAAAGCCATTTGGCAGAATGCCTCATCGCCAGAACTTTCCAACAAGCACCAAGACATGGCTTGGCTGGTGGTGAGAAGGGTTCTACCTGTGAGATCCTTTATGCACGCCCGGACTCTCTGCCGCACCGCACGCTGCCCTCGAAGCGGCTGCGGGGGTGGAGGGGTGGGGGGGAACGAGACTGTCACACACCTCCTTCTGGAATGTGCCTACGCAGATGAAGTCTGGAGAGGAATGCAAGTGGTGTTTGTCGAGGTTCGTTCCGAGCAGCGCCGTGACGCGGGACTCCGTGCTCTACGGCCTGTTCCCCGGGACGCACACCGAGACAAATATCAACTGTGCCTGGAGGATCATCAACTTGGTGAAGGACGCTCTCTGGGTGGTCTGAAACCTGTTGATCTTCCAGCTGAAGGAGTTGACCCAGACTGAGTGTTGCAGACTGGCACATTCCAAGGTCCAGGACTACGTGTTGAGGGACGCGCTGAAGCTTGGGGCAACTGCCACTAAGGCACGGTGGGGAAAGACCACTGTGTAACGTCTGCCTGCCTAATGAAGAACAGGGGGCCCATGCAGTCATTTGGACTCTGCTGACACCTCAGCTCAATATATGGGCATATGATTGAAAAATGTACAGACCTGTATATAAAAATGATAAATTCTGATCTTTGTATGTAAATGTTTACATATGTATGGCATGACCAACTGTACAAACCATCAAATTATTTTATGAATATATTTTTGAAATAAAAAATTATTGTATCAGACATGCGAGCTGTGCAAGGTTACCTTATGACATCTCCCACTTAGTTTAGACTGGCACTTCTTTATAGGAACTTATCTCGGCACCAGACACCTAACTCAGCTGGGTAGGTTTCTCCCACCTGATGGACAGCTCAAGGCCTGTAGGAGTGATCAGTCAAGCACACACAGATCTGTCAATTAACTTCTCTTCCTTATGAATTATTGTCTTTCACTGTTATCTGTCTAATTAAGAACATGCAATGTTTTTGTAAACTTTTGTATAAAGGAAGCCACTTTGTATCAGTACATTGGAGTAGCCTGCTGGGGCACTTGAAGAGCTGCTACCCTACACTGCTAGGTTATTAGAACCTAGTTAGTTCAGCGTTTGGGTATCAGTGTTACATTGTAACAGTGATGCTACGAGTGAATAAAGGGGATGACTAAGATTAAACTAAACTGTCTGTAAGAGGTTTTTATTCCAGACCTCCAAAGAGTATGATCTTTGGGACGAACCAAGAAAGAGAGGCTTACGGGTTTGAGTCCATAAGGGCTTCCCTAGGCCATGTCAAATCTGTACTTTAACAATAGCAGGGGATAAAACAAGAAAAATGAAAGAAAATTAGACATAAATGCACATTTGGTGCTCATGCTTAAAGGTTGTTCATTAGATAGTAAACCAGAATTGGAGTCTCCCAGGATTCTTATCATGCCCTACTTGTGGAATTCCCACTCCCTTACATCTAAGTATTAGTACCCAGCTATGACTTATAACAATACTTTCATCAACAGAAATAAAACGTCTGTTATCTAATAGACATAGAAATATACAACACGGAAATAGACTTTTTGATCCAACACATCCATGCTATCCTATATAAGTCTAGTGACCCATTTGCCAGCATTTAGCCCATATCCCTCCAAACCCTTCCTATTCACACACCCATCCAGGTGCCTTTTAAATGCTGTAATTGTACCAGCCTCCACCACCACTCTGGCCTATTTACTCTACCCACCCTTCAGGATTGTATGAACCTCTACCCGGTCACCCTCAGCCCCGACACTCCAGGGGCAACAGCCCCATCCTATTCAGCCTCTCCTTATACCACAAATTAACCAACACTGGCGACATCCTTATCAATCTGTCCTTCACCCTTTCAAGTTTTACAACATCCTTCATGTCCTATAGCAGGGAAACCAGAATCGAATGCAATATTTCAAAAGCGGCCTAACCAGTGTCCTAGACAGCTGCACTGTGACCTCCCAACTCCTACACCCAATGGATTCAATGGGCCAAATGGCCTTTTTCTGCACTGCAGGGATTTTATGATTGCTTCATATAGTGTATATCTGATATTCACTGTTGTACAGGCTGCATGGCTATGAATGTTCACCTTCTAATGTTGTAATGGAATTACATCCTGTATTTCTTGTAATAATTTTTATTTAATAGGTCAGCAGGAAGTCATTCAGCAACTTTACTGGCTTTCTTTTCTGAAGGATCCTTGACATGTCATTTTCAAAACCTTGACTCAGCTCCATTTCCAGCCTCTTTGTAGGAAGGTTGTTCCAGGTCATTGTCACCTAAATGAAGTTTTCCTCTTAATATATACTTCACGCTACCTGGCTGCGTGAGGGTTTTCGGATTTTTGTGTCATGGATAATATATGATCAGCAGGTATCTGGCAATCTACAGGAATTGTCACCGATGTTATGTTCATTTGACTGGACTGACCGTGATCAATTATTTTGTGATTTTATTTGCAGGAAGACATGGGGAAGAAATCTGAAACCAAAAGACACATCAACTTCTGACAGAGCCACTTGATTCACTGGGACTTTAATATCAGCAGCCATTCACATCGAGAAGACATGTTTGCTTTTATTTGCTTGAGAGATTTTGGACACTGGTGTGGCAGGAAGAATACTGAGACACCTGAGTGAGGGAGATTCAATGCGCTAACTGTGGAAAGTGCTTCATACCATTTACTCAGCTTGGAGGATCAAAATCTCACCCCTCACGGTGGGGAGAGACTGTGTACCCTTTCCGTTTGTAATTTGAAACACAGAGTGACACAAGGAAAGCTTCCCCCCATGTGGAAATGTTGGTACTGTGGGAGAAGATGCCCTTTCCTATCGATGTTGGAACCCCACAGACGCGTTTACATGGAGGAAAGGGGAGAGGCTGTTCACCCGCTCCGTGTGCAGACAGGGATTTAGTGAGACGGGCCATCTGCAGACGCACCAGCGGGTCCATGTGGAAGAGATGCCGTAGAAGTGCTCCATGTGCGGGAGGGAGTTCACTCGGTCATCTACACTGCTGGCCCACCAGCGGGTCCACACCGGAGAGAGGCCATTCACTTGCTCACCGTGCTGGAAGGGCTTCACCCCCTCCTCCCACCTACAGAGACACCAGTGAGTTCACCTGCCATTGAAGGAGCTTCAGCCGAATGCCATTATCGACTGCATTAATAACTCAGTTCTGGGGACTCCTGAGTTTGAATAGCAGACGGTGGAGTTGGAAGTCAGTCAGAAACCTGGAGTTCAGAACCCCATGATGAGAAAAACATCCCTATCTGATTCACTCATGTTTTAGGGAAGGAAACTGCTGTTGTGGGAAAGGAATCACTCAGTCGTCCAGCTGCAGGCTTTACCTGGTCTGGTCTACACATGACTCCAGACCCACAGCAGTCTGGTTGACTCGCGACAGCCCCACGGCAAATGAGCGGGGAGAATCTTACTTGGAGACAAGGTATGGGTTGCAATTGCTGAGTGAAGCAATACTTCCTCCGGGTTACGGCTGTACCAAGGATCCAATTACAAAGGGACAACTCAGCTGACCAACAGTGAAGAAAGTGGGGTGTAGGGGAATGTGTACGCTTTGACCTTGAGCTGTTAAAAATGCAAATAAACTACATTTTCTATGCCTATTTGCTGGGGAGATCTGAAGCTGTAACAAAGTGGGTCACAATAAAAGTTAGGCAGCATCTGAGGAGCAGGAAAATCGACATTCCAGGCAAAAGCTGATTCCTGATGAAGGGCTTTTGCCCGAAATGTCGATTTTCATGCTCCTCTGATGCTGCCTGACCTGCTGTGCTTTCCTAGCACCACTCTAACCTAAACTCTGATCTCTAGCATCTGCAATCCTCACTTTTGCCACGATAAAGGTTACCTGAACTTACCGAAGGACTCAGACATGGAAGGCTATGAGATCCAGCAGGTTTTTCTTTGAAAGCTGCTTGTTTCTTTCAATCTCCAGTGTGAGGTTTCTAATTGAAGGAGCAGTCAATGTGTAGCTCGTATTATTCGAAATTGTTCATTTTTCAGGACTGCAGGTTCATCATTTCCTCAGCATTGTAAAGTTTACTCACACCGGTGGGAGGTGTGGGCTGTTTTTATTAGAAACAAAGTTAAAAATCACACAACACCAAGTTATAGTCCAACAGGTTTATTTGGAAGCACTAGCTTTTGGAGCGCTGCTCCTTCATTGGGTAGCTGTGGAGCAGAATCATAAGACAGAGTATTTGTAGCAAAAGGACATTGAATGTTATATTGAACAAACCTAGATTGCTTTGAAGTGTTTCATCTTTAGAATGGGTTTCAGATTTCAGTTCATTAATATATAAATCCCAGAACTTCTTTTAAGTCACAGTCTCGAGATAACTGAAGGTTTTATAAAAAGAGGTGACTTCTCAGCTCAGACAATGCATGAAAGGTGTGAGGTTTGAGCCTGCCTTGAGTCAGACTGGTTCTATTTCCAAAGTAGGAATTGATAAAATATTACATGGAGTGATTGCCTGCAGATTGTGCACTTTTTGAGCAAAATAGAATGTATCTACAAATATAATTCTGCAAATGCAAATTTACCCCATAGTCTTATGTCTTTCTTTGCTGCACAGGACCTCCAACCAACACTATACCCCAGATATATTGATGATCTTTCTTCCTCTGGACCCATGGCGAGAGTCACTGAACTAACGACACTGTTATTAACAAGTTTCATCCCACCATCACACTCACCATGGACTACTCTTTCATATCTGTCTCATTTTTGGACACATGCGTCTCTATCAAGGATGGGTATCTCAGCACTTCTCTGTATCACAAACCCACGGATAACCTGACAGTGCTACACTTCGCTAGTGAAACATATTAAATAGCCATCCTCTATGGACAAGCCCTTCACATACACAGGATCTGTTCAGGTGAAGAGGAACATGACAGACACTTGGAAGTACACAAGCATGCTCTCATAAGAACGGGATACAATGCTCAACTCATCAACTGCCAGTTCCAATGTGCCACAGCGAGAAACTGTCATGATCTCCTTAGGAGACAGATATGAGCTGCAACCAATATGGTTCTCTTTGTTGTCCAGTCCTATTTGGGAGCCGAAACACTCTGTCATGTTCTTTGCAGCCTGCAACATAGTACAGATGCGGATGAGCACCTCGCCAAGTCCTTCCCCATACCTCCACTTCTCGACTTCAAACAACTGCCAAACCTTAAACAGATCATTGTTCACAACAACCTGCTTGGTCTTCAGGGCAACATGATACAACCCTGCCATGGCAGACGATGCAAGACGTGTTAGAGTGACGATACGATTGACACCATTACACGTGGGGACACCACCCACCATGAGTATGGCAGGTACTCACGTGACTCAGCCAGCATTGTTTGTCTCATACGCTGCAGGCAATGATGCCCTGAGGCATGGTATCTTGGCGAGACCGAGTGGAGGCTACAGTAACGGATGAATGAACACTGCACAATCATCAGCCAGGAATGTTCCCTCCCAGTCGGGGAACACTACAGCCGTCCGGGACATTCAGCCTCGGACCTTCGGGTGACCATCCTCCAAGGCAAACTTCAGGACAGGCAACAATGGAAAGTGGCAGGGCAGAGGCTGATAGCCAAGTTTGGTACCTATGGGGATGGCCTCAACCAGGACTTTGGGTTCATGTCACACTACAGGTGACCCCACGACACTAAACACTCCCCCACACATACACGCACACAAGCACGCATTCACACAAACACATGCTCCCCCAGCCCAACACACTCATGCAGACCCTCTCTCATACACATCCACTCTCTCTCAAATGCTCACACACACACATCCTCTCACAGCCTTATACCCCATTACACTCGCACACAGACACAGACACAATCACTTGGTTTCGCCTGTACACACACACATTTATGTTTGTGGGTTGAATTTGTACTTGCAGAATTACATTTTATTTTGCTCAAAAACGCTGTACCTCCCACTTTAGAAATAGAATCAGTCTGACGTAACATTGGGACACAGACAGACTTTAACTTAACACCTTCAATGCATTATCTGATTGAGATGACACCTATTGTGAAAACCTATCTTGAGAACATAACTTTTAAAAAGTTTTGGGATTTACATACGAAGGAATCAAAACGAACATGGTCATTCTAAAAGATGACAGAGGTCAGCTAAATTTGTTTAATATTACATCCCATGACTCTGCAATCCTGTTGCTCAAGAGTCTGTGTATTATGAGTCTGCTCCACAACCACCCGATGAAGAAGCAGCGCTTCGAAAGCTAGTGATTCCAAATAAATCGGAAATAAGTAAATAAACGGTTGGACTATAACTTGGCACTGTGTGATTTATAACTCTGAAACTCTGTCAGTAATAACCAGCATCTCCATACTGCTCGCGTTGCTCATGCGACACGGGGAAACGCCCCACGGTCTTGTTTTGGTGAACCAATGGGACGCTCTGGAGGACCGGATGGGGACTGGTCCTCCTGCCAATCACAGAAAACCCATAGACTGGATGTGGAAGGAGGATCATGTGCTTCTGGGGTTGGTGCTGCTTCTCTCTCTCTCTCTGAGTTAAGATTGAGCTTCAGGGCAGACTGCAACCTTCTTCCTCTGTCCAACATCTGTGAGTATTGTGCTCTCTTTTCTCACCCCATTTTCCATTCCGGGTTCAGCTGTTGACTTGCAGAAACGGAAGCGAAATGGAGTGAATCCAGGGAGGGGACAGATTATGGGAAAGTTAGTTCAGTTCTGTGTCTCAATTGAAAAACACCAGGGCAAATTCAGGAACCTTTTATCAGAAATGATGTGTAAATGTACAGATGTAGATGTCATTCTGCACCAGTCACTGCCAGTTGTCAGACAGATGCAGCGAGCAATCAGCAAGGCAAGTGGTGTATTAGCAAGAGGAATTGAGCTGAGAGGTGGGGACGCCTTCCTGCAGTTAGGGCGTCATTGAATGTGTCCAAGACTGAGTTCATCTGATTTTTGAACAACAAAGAAGTGGATGGTTATGGGGGAAGGCAAAAAAAATGGTTTTAAGACCAGTATAGATTGGTTACAGAAACAGACCCTTCAGTCCAACTAGTCCATGCTGATCAATTATCCTAATCTAGTCCTATTTACCAGCACTTGGTCCATACCCCTTTAAACTCTTCCTATTTATAGACTAATCCAGATGCCTTTTACATGCTGTAATTATACCAGCCTCCACCACTTCCTTTGGCTGGTCATTCCATACATGCACCACTCTCTTGTGAAAAAGCTCCCCTTAGGTGTCTCATGTCTTTTCCCCCCTCACTCTAAACTTTTAGTTCTGGACTCCCCACCTCACAGAGAAGACTTCTTCTATTTGTCCTCTCCATGCCCCTCTGTAAGGTCACCCCTCAGCCTCTGACACTCCAAGGAAAACAGCCCCAGCCCATTTAGCCTCCCCCAAGAGCTCAAATCTTTCAAACCTGGTAACATCCTGGTGAATCTTTTCTGAACCCTTTCAAGTTTCACAACATCCTTCCGATGGTAAGAAGACCAGAGTTGCACGCAATATTTCAAATGTGGCCTCACCAATGTCCTGTACAGATGCAACATCACCTCTCAACACCTTTACTCAATGCTCTAACCAATAAAGGACAGCATACCAAATACTGCCTTCACTGTCCTATCTATCTGTGGGTTTACCTTCAAGGAACTATGAACTGCACTCCAAGGTCTCTTTGTTCAGCAACGCTCCCCAGGACCTTACCATAAAGTGTATAAGTCCTGCTCTGATTTGTTTTTCCAAAATGCAGCACCTCACATTTATCTGAATTCAACTTCATTCATGTACTTATCCTAATGTCTTTTAAATGTTCTAACTGTACCTGCATCCACCCCTTCGTCTGGACATGCATTTCACACACAAACCACTTTGTGCTTTAAAAATTAAAGTACCTGTTATGCCTTTTTAAAATCTTTATCCTCTCACCTTCAAATTTGCTGCCTAATATTGAACCCCCACCAAGGGAAAAGATATCTGCCATTCACCTTATCTATACCCCTCATGATTTTATAATCCTCGATAAGGTCACCTCTCAACCTCCTCTGCTCCAGTGGAAATATTTCCAGCTTATCCACCTCGATGTAGGTATCTTCCTATCCACTTATGTTGGTGCAGGCTCGACAGACTAAACAGCCTGTTCCTGCTCCCAATTCTTTCTCTCTGTGTCCAGGAAAGCAAGAGACCATAAAACACAGAGAATAAATTAGATGTCTCAGCCCAATGGGGCTGCTCTGCCATTAAATCATGGCTAGTAAGCTTCTCAATCCCTTTCTCCCCGTGACCCATGATTTCCCCCATGATACTCAAGAACCTATCTACCTCCGTCTTAAACATACTCAGTGACGAGCGTCCACAGCATTCTGTAGCAGTGACTTCCACATGTTCACCACTCTCTGGCTGAAATGATTTCTCTTTATCTTTGTTCTAAAAGGTCTTCCTTTTATTCTAATGCTGTGCCCTCAGGTGCTAGTCTCTCCTACCAATGGAAACATCTTCCCCATGTGCACTCTGTCTAGGCCGTTCAGTATTCTGTCTGTTTCAACTAGATTCCACCCACCCCCTCCCGAGTGTGGGCCTGTTGATCAGCATGAACCAGACCCTTCAGGATGAGGTACAGCAGGAATTACGTTCAGCAAAGTCAGAATGGAGGGAGTGTGTGTTGGATGGAGATTTTTCAGCTTTTCAGGGGTGAGGGGAGAAAGAAAATTCAATATAAATTAGAATTGATAGGATGGGCTGATGGGCCAAGGAGTGGCAGAATGAGTTTAATTTAGATAAATATGAAGTGTTGCATTTTGTAAGGCAACTCAGGGCATGACTTACACAGTTAATGGGGAGTGTTGCTGAACAAAGAGACCTTGCAGGTTCTAGTTCCTTAAAAGTGGAATTGCAGGGAGACAGGATAGTGAAGAAGGCATTTGGACGTTTTCCTTTACTGGTCAGAGCATTGAGTATAGGAGGTGGGAGGTCATTGTCATGGCCGCACAGGACATTGGTTAGGCCACTTTTGGAATAGTGTGCGCAATTCTGGGTCCCCTCCTATGGAACAATGTTGTGAAACTTGAAAGAGTTCAGACAAAATTTACAAGGATGTTGGCAGAGTTGGAGGGTTAGAGCTAAAGGGAGATGCTGAATAGGCCAGGGATAATTTTCCTGCAGCATCTGAGGCTGAGGGGTGACCTTACAGAATCTTATAAGGGGTATGGATAGGGTGAATAGCCAAAATCTTTTCCCCATGGCAGGGGAATCCAAAACTGAAAGGCATAAGTTTCACGTGAAGGGGGGGAAGATTTAAAATGGACCCGAGGGGCAACTTTTTCACACAGAGGGTAGTGCATGTTTGGAATGAGCTGCCAGAGAAAGTGATGGAGGCTGCTACAATTACAACATTTAAAAGATGGGTATGTGAATGAGAAGGATTTAGAGGGATACAGGCCAAATGCTGGCAAATGGGACTAGATTAATTTAGGATATCTGGCTGGCACGGATGAGATGGACTGAGGGCTCAGTTTCTGTGCTGTATGACTCTAATCATCTTCCATGAAAGCAGAAGTGTGATTGTGAAGACTGAACTTTGAGAGCAGCTTTCAAAGATGTTTTGCCTTGACTGGAAGCAGAAGTTACAATGAAATCTTTCAATTGTGAGACAACAACTGAGTGCATCCAGGATTCTGGTGGAAAGTGGGAAATCATTGCACTGTGGGGATGAAGTGGTTTAAGGTTTACCAGCAGTAAGTAAAGTGTGCTGAGCGGGGAGCCTAGTGAAGGGTTAGGTGGATTTTTGAGTTAAACTGCTCATTTCATTCAGCCTTCGACATTGTATTTCCAATGCTGTACATCAGAAGGAGCAGTGAGTCAGTAACTGGTATCGTTAGAAGCCTCACGGGTTTCAGTACTGCAAGAATTACATTGTTTCATCAGCATTGTATTGCTCTTTGGAGGGTCAGTGTGGACTTGTTGGGCCAAAGGGCCTGTTTCCACATTGTAAGTAGTCTAATCTAATCATTACCGGCAGCAGTGAGAGGTCTGGGCTATATTCACTATAGTGACTCCATGAAATTCTCTGCCTATGGAATCGGTAGAGACAGCTTCACTAGGAATATTCAAGACACAGGTGAGTAGGTATTTGCATGGTGGGGATTTAAGGGTAGTTGGGATAATGCAGGTAGGAGGAGCTGAGATGATGGATAGATCAGCCGTGATCTTAATGAATGACAGAGCAGGCTCGACAGGCCAAATGGCCTACTCCTGTTTCTATTACTATGAAACTATAACCCCGCATTTCCCATGGGTAACCCAGCTAACCTGCACATCCCTGGGCAATTTAGCATGGCCAGTCCAAATCAAGGCAGGTGAACAATGTTGTGATGTGAAAATGAACATCAGAGAATGACAGAAAGGGACAAGGAGAGTAAATGTACCAGCGATCAAAGCTGGATTCTAAAGATCACAAAAATTGAAACTGAAGACTGTGTCTGAAGGTGTGCTGCATCATAACAAAAGTGAATGAATAGACTGCACACATCGAACACAATAATTATGATCCAAGACTCCTTACAGAGACATGGCTTCAGGGTACCAAGGATTTGATCCTGAATATTGAAGGGATACGTGGCATTCTAGTCAAATGAGAAGCTAGGTAAAGGTAGAGACACTGCCAATCAAAGCACTGATAACATGGTAGTCTGGTGTCAGCTCGGATTTCAGGTCCTGATTTCTCTGTCGTCTGTTGACTTCCCTGTTTCCACAGAGTAAAATGTCGGTCTGTTCTCAGCTCTGCAGGGTTTCTGCTGAAACCTTTTACACCTTCCGGAACAATAAAACATTCAGTCAATCAAGGCCCAACCCACAATCTCCCAGCCTGTCAACCATCCAGACAGAGAGAATCATCGTAGCAGGGAATAAAACAAGAAAAATGAAACACAATTGAGTATAAACAGGTGCTTGTACTTAATGTTTGTTCATTAGGACGTAAACCAGAAATTGGTGTCTCCCAGGGTTGTTATAGTGCCCTAATTGAGGAATTCTCGCTCCCTTACATCTATGCCAGGTACTGGCAGGTGGGACTAGCTTGTGTTGGGATGTCTGGTCGGCATGGACAGGTTGGACCGAAGGGTCTGTTTCCATGCTGTACATCTCTATGACTAAGTATTACCACCCAGGCATGGTTGATAAAAATATTTGCATCAACAGAAATAAAGCACGTGTTATCAAATAGACATGGAAACATACAGCACGGAAATAGACTTTGTGATCCAACACATCCTTGCAGACAAGATATCCTATGTAAATCTAGGTCCATTTGCCAGCATTTGACTGTTATCCCTCCAAAGCCTTCCTATTCACATACCCATCTAGATGCCTTTTAAATGTAATTGTACTGACCACTTCCTCTGGCAGCTCAGTGCATAAACGCACCACCCTCTGTGTGAAAACATTGACCCTTGGGTCACTTTTAAATCTTCCCCTCCCACCCTAAACCTATGCCCTCTGGTTTTGGACACCCCCACCCTGGGGAAATGTGCTTCCCTATTTATTCCATTCATGCCCCACATGATTTTATAAACCTTGACAAGGTTGTCCCTCTGCCTCTGATGCTCCAGGGAAACAGCCCCATACTATTCAGCCTCTCTCTTTATACCACAAACCCTCCAACACTGGTGACGTCCTTATCAATCTGTCCTGCACCCTTTCAAGTTTCACAACATCCTTCCTACCCAATAACAGGGAGACTGGAATCGAATGCAATATTCCAAAAGTGGCCTAAACAATGTCCTGTACAGCTGCATCATGACCTCCCAACTCCTATACCCAATGCATTCAATGGACCAAATAGCCTTTTTGTGCATTGTAGGGGTCTTATGATTTTATTGTGTCCCAGTCAATTTTAGTCATTATCTCTGGTGCATGGCGTGTCAGGGTGGGATCACTGGTAACAGAATTGTGTGCAATCCTACAAAAGTGGCCTAACCAATGTCCTGTGAAGTGTACCAAACACCACCTTCATTATCCTGTCTACCTGTGACTCCACTGTCAAGAACTAAAAGCCTGCCATAGTCATACAGCATGGAAACAGACCTTCAGTCCAACCAATCCATGCCAACCATAATCCCACATTAAACCAGTCTCTCCTGCCTGCTCTTCGACTGTATCCCTCAAAACCTTTTCTTATTCATATACTGAAATAAATGTCTTTAAACTCTACCGGCATCCACCACTGCCTCAGGAAGTTCATTCCACACATGAACCACCCTCTGTGTAAAACTAGTATTTGAATATCAAGGATGGAACGGTTCAGAAAAGCTTTACAAGGATGTTTCCAGGGTTGGAGAGTTTGAGCTACAGGAAGGGGCTGAATAGATTGGGCTGTTTTCCCTGGAGTGTTGGAGGCTGAGGGGTGATCTTACTGTAAATTCATGAGGGGCATGGATAGGGTAAATAGACAAGGTCTCTTTCCTGGGGTAGGGGAGTCCAGAAGTAGAGGGCAGAGGTTGAGAATGAGGGGGGAATGATGTAAAGTTCCATGCAGAGTGTGGTGCGTGTATTGATTGAGCTGTCAGAGGAAGTTATGGAGGCTGGTACAATGATAACATTTACAATGCCTCTGGATGGGTGTTTGAATAGGAAAGGTCGAGAGAGAGAGATGGGCTGGTAAATGCAGCTAGATTAATTCTGGATATCTGGTCAGCATGGGCAAGTTGGACCGAAGGGTCTGTTTCCAAGCTGTATATCTCCATGACATTGAGATTGAATAAGTCCTGATCTGATTTGCAATTCCAAAATGCAGCACCTCTCATTTATCTGAATTAAACTCCATCTGCCACTCCTCAGCCCAAGATCCTATTTTAATCAGAGGCAACCTTCCTCGCTGTCCACTGAATCTCCAATTTTGGTGTCATCTGCAAACTTATTAACAAAACCTACTATGTTCACATCCAAATCATTTTTATAAATGACAAAAAGTAGTGGATTCAGCACCGATCCTTGTGGCACACCACTGGTCACAGGCTCCAGTCTGAAAAGGAACTCTCCACCACCACCCTCTTTCTTTTACCTTCAAGCCAGTTCAGTATCCGGTTGACTAGTTCTCCCTGTATTTCATAAGATCTTACCTTGCTAACGAATCTTCCATGAGGAACTTTGTTTGATTGATTTCCTAAGCACAAAGCCATGCTGACTATCCCTAATTAGTCCTTGCCTTTCCAAATACATGCAAATCCTGTTTCTCGGGATTCCCTCCAACAACTTGCCTATCACTGATGTCGGCTCGCTGGTCTATAGTTCCCTGGCTTTTCCTTACCACTGTTCTTAAATAATGGCACCACGTTAGCCACTCTCCAGTCTTCCAACACCTCACCTGTGACTAAGGATGATACAAATATCTCAGCAAGGGGCCCAAGAGTCACTTGCCTAGCTTCTGGGGATTTATCTACTTTTGTGTTTCAAGACATCCAGCTCTACCTCCTCTGTAATGTGGACATTTTTCAAGACGTCACCATCTATGTCCCCACATTCTATATCTTCCATGTCCTCCTTCACAGTAAACACTGATACTCATTTAGTATTTTCCTCATCTACTCCGGCTCCACACATAGGCTGCCCTTGTTGATCTTTGAGGGGCTGTATTCTCTCCCAATTACCCTTTTGTCCTTAATTTATAAAAACCCTTCTAATTCTCCTTAACCCTATTTGCCAAAGCTATCTCATGTCCCCTTCTTGCCCTCCTGATTTCCCTCTTAAGCATACCCCTACCGCCTTTATATTGTTCTAAGGATTCATTCAATTTGTCCTGTCCATACTTGTCATATGCTTCCTTCTTGTTGTTAGCCAACTCCTCAATTTCTCTAGTCATCCAGCATTCCCTACACCTACCAGCCTTTTCTTTCACCCTAACAGGAACATACTGTCTCTGGACTCTTATTATCTCATATTTGAAGGCTTCACATTTTCCAGCCTTCCCTTTACCTGTGAACATCTGCCTCCCAATCAACTTTTGAAAGTTTTTGCCCAATACCATCAAAATTAACCTCCCTCCAATTTACTTTGAGATCCGGTCTGTCCCTTTCCCAAAGTGGTCCAGCACTGACATGTCAGTCACCTGCCCTGCCTTATTTCCCAAAAGTAGGTCAGGTTTTGCAACTTCTCTAGTAGGAACATCCACATACTGCCTCAGAAAATTGTCTTGTCCGTGCTTAACAAATTCCTCTTGATCTAAACCCTGAACGCTGGCAGTCCTAGTCAATGTTTGGAAAGTTAAAATCCCCTACCATAACCATCCTAGTATTCTTACAGATAACTGAAATCTCCTTACAACTTTGTTTCTCAATTTCCTGCTGATTATTAGAGGTTTATATTACAATCCCATAAGGTGATCATCCCTTTCTTATTTCTCAGTTCCACCCAAATAACTCCCCTGGATGTATTCCCAGGAATATCCTCCCTCAATACTATCCCTTATCAAAACACCACTCCCCACCTCTCTTGCACCCCCCTCCCCCCCCGTATCTTTCCTATGGCATTTGTATCCTGGAACATTGAGCTGTCCATCCCTGAGCCTCATTTCTGTAGTTGCTATGATGTCCCAGTCCCATGTTTCTGACCATAAACCCTGATTTCATCTGCCTTCCCTGTTAGGTCTCTTGCTTTGACGTAAATGCAGTATAACTTCAGTCCTACATTGTTCTCTGCATTATTCCTTCCTGCCCTGACTGTTTGATTCACTCCCTTTCCCAACTGTACGATTCTCGGGTTAGTCTCTTTCCTCACTGTTTCCCTGGGACCCATCCCCCACCTTACTCATTCAGCAACTTCACTGGCTTTCTTTCTGCAAGCAGTCTTGGCATTTTATTTTCATATCTTGATCCAGCACCTTTGTCGGCAGCTTGTTCTAGGTCATTGTCCCCTGAGTGAAGTTTTCCTCCATACACACTTAAGGCTATCTGGCTGCATGAGGGTTTTCAGGTTTCTGTGACCTGGATAATGTGATCAGCAGGCACCTGGAAATCTACAGGAATCGCCATCAATGTATCTTTATTTAACTGTACTGACCGTGATCACTTATTTTGTGAGTTTATTTTTGCAGGACACTAGTGTGGCAGGAAGAATACTAAGACACCCGAGTGAGGGAGATTCAGTGGGCTGACTGTGGAAAAAGTGCTTCAAACCATTTCCTCAGCTTGGGGGAATCAAAATCACACCCCTCACGGTGGGGACAGACTGTGTACCAGTTCTGTTTGTAATTTCAAACCCAGGTGACACAAGGAATACTCTCCCCATGGGGAAACCGTGGAAATGTGGGGACTGTGGGAAAGGATTCCCTTCCCCCTCAGTGCTGGAAATTCACAGACGTGTTCACAGCGGGGAGAAGCCGTTCATCTGCTCAGTGTGTGGGAAGGGATTCACAAATTCTTCCAACCTGCGGGCGCACCAGTGGGTCCACACGGGAGAGAAGCCCTTCACCTGCTTGGTGTGCAGGAAGGGGTTCACGCATTCATCTGCACTGCTGACCCACCAGCGGGTCCACACTGGGGAGAGGCCGTTCGGTTGCTCAGAGTGCGGGAAGGCTTTCCGTCGTGTGAGCAACTTGAGGAAGCACGAGCGGGTCCACACGGGGGAGAGGCCGTTCCCCTGCCCCGAGTGTGGGAAGGGATTCATTGATTCTTCCAGCTTGCTGAACCACCAGCGGATCCACACAGGGGAAAGGCCATTCACCTGCTCTGTGTGCGGGAAAGGATTCAATCATATGAGCAATTTGCGGCAGCATAAGCGGGTCCACACAGGGGAGAGGCCATTCACCTGCCCCGAGTGTGGGAAGGGATTTACCAACTCTTCCCACCTGCTGACCCACCAGCGGATCCACACTGGGGAGAGGCCATTCACCTGCTCCAAGTGCAGGAAGGGCTTCACCTGCTCCTCCGACCTCCAGAGACATCAACGAGTTCACGTGCCATCACAGGGAAATTGAAGGAGTGACAGATAAGTACCATTTTTGACTAGACTATCAACCCCGTTCTGGGGTCTCCCAGGTTTGAATCCCACCGTGGTAGATGGCGCAATTGAAATCTGGAGTTCAGAATCAAATGATGAAACCATTTTCAGGGGAAGAAAAACCCCACCTTATTCACTCATCTCCTTTTTTAGAGAATGAAGCTACCTTTGCAGGAAAGGAATCACTCGGTTATTCCAGCTGCGTCCTTTACCTGGTCTGGCCTACCCCTGACTCCAGAGCCACAGCAGTGTGGTTGACTCTTGATTGCATCCCCCTCCTGTATATGAGCTGGAGAAACTAACTTGTACACAGGGTGTAGGCTGAAACTGCTGAGTGAGGCAATACTTCCTCCAGGTGAAGGCTGTACCAGGGATCCAGTTCCAAAGGGATAATTTGGTGCTGACCAATAGTAAAGTAAGTGGGGGATGGGGAGTGTGTGCACTTTGACCTTGAGCTTTTTATTTAAAAAAACGCTACTTTTCGTGCACTTTTTTTTTCTGGGAAAAATTGAAACTGTAATGAAGCAGGGTTGCAATAAACGTTACCGGAATTCACCGTCTGACTCAGACACTCATTGAAAGCTGCTTTTTGCTTTAAAGCTGCTAATTTCTTTCAACCTCCAGCACTAAGTTTCCAATGTCCTGGATCAGAAGTGAATGAGTGGCAGAATTGTGAGAAATTGTAAATTTTTCAGGAGTGCGGATTCATTGTTTCACCAGCATTGTAAGGTTTACTGGCAGCAGTGGGAGGTGTGGGCTCGAAACAAAGATTAAAAGTCTCACAACACCAGGTTACAGTCCAACAGGTTTATTTGGAAGTATTAGCTTTTGGGGCACCGCTCCTTCATCGGGTAGCTGTGGAGCAGGATCATAAGACACAGAATTAAAATTAAAACTGTTAAGTTTTTCATCTCTGCAGGTACTGCATCATTTCATCAGCATTGTAAAGGTTACTGCCTGCGGGAGAACGTGTGGGCTGTGTTCATGAGAAACAAAGGTAAAAATCAGACAAAGGTATTGGAATATAATCTGATATTATTTGGAAGGACTAGCTTTCAGAGTGCTGTTCCTTCATCAGGTAGTTGTGGAGCAGGATCATGACATAGAATTTGAACTAAAAAATTACAGTGTCATACAACTGAATGGAACAAATCTAGATTGCTATCAAGTCTTTCATCTTTTAGAATGGGTTGCAGGTTTCAGTTCATTACTATGTAAATCCCAGAATGACTTATAAGGAACGTTCTCAATGTAATTTGAAAGTGACATTTCAGCTCAGAGAATGTATTAAAGGTGTGAGGTTAGAGCCTGCCTGTCTCCTAATGTTGAGTCAGACTGGTTCTACTTCCAAAGTTGGAACGTATAAAATATTAATGGATTGACTGCCTGCAGATTGTGTGCTTTGAGCAAAATTGAATGTGTCTGCTATCTCACACCTCCCCACACACAACATGGGTGCTGGGGAAAAAATGAGCACTATCGCAGTAGTGTTAGTGAGGGGATTTTAAAAAAAGTTTAACCAAGAGATTTAGCCACCTCAGTTTTTAAAAAAAAAACCCCAGGAGATTGGAATCTCCTCCATTGAGGACTGACTCTCAGCTGGCTGGCTACAGCCAGCGTACTGTGAGCAGGAGAAGAGGAGGAGAGGCATTCAAAGTTTGGGAGAAGATTTGTAGCTCGGGTGTTCGTTGTTGTGGTTCTGTTCGCCGAGCTGGGAATTTGTGTTGCAGATATTTCATCCCCTGTCTAGGTGACATCCTCAGTGCTTGGGAGCCTCCTGTGAAGCGCTTCTGTGATGTTTCCTCCGGCATTTATAGTGATTTGTATCTGTCCACTGCAGCTGACAGCTGGAACTGACAACTGGAAGTGGCAGATACAAATCACTATAAATGCCGGCAGAAAGATCACAGATGCACTTCACAGGAGGCTCCCAAGCGCTGAGGATGTCACCTAGACAGGGGACGAAACGTCTGCAACATGAATTCCCAGCTTGGCGAACAGAACCACAACGAGGGGAGGCATTTTGACCTCAATTATTTTTTTCAAAGTTCTAGCTCAAAGGTAGAAGACAGGGAATGGTGGTGGTGGAGGGGTGCTTTTCAGACAGGAGGCCTGTGACCAGTGTGTGCTACGAGGATTGGTGCTGGGTCCATTACTTTTCTTCTTTTATATAAGTGGTTTGGCTGTGAACATAGGTAGAGTAAGTTTGCAGAGGACACCAAAATTGGAGGTATAGTGGACAGTGAAGAAGTTTACTTTTGATTAAAACAGAATCTTGATCAGATGGGCCAATGGGCTGAGGAGTGGCAGATGGAGTTTAATTCAGATAAATGCGAGGTGCTGGTTTTTTTCAAAAATGCAATCAGAGCAGGACTTAATGGTAAGGTCCTAGGGAGTGCTGCTGAACAAAGAGACCTTGGAGTACAGATTCATAATTCCTTCAGAGTTGCAGTTAGATAGGATAGTGAAGATGATGTTTAGTATGATTTCCTTGATTCCTTTCCCAATGAATCAAGTGGCTCCATCAGAGGTTGATGTGATATTTGGTTTCAGATTTCTTTCCCCATGTCTTCCTGCAACAAAATTCACAAAATAAGTGATCGCGGTCAGTACAGTCAAATAAATATAATGTGGGCAGCACGGTGGTTAGCACTGCTACCTCACAGTGCCAGAGACCCGGGTTCGATTCCTGCCTTAGGCGACTGTGCAAACTCCACGCAGTCATTCTCCCCATGTCTGCATGGGTTTCCTCCAGGTGCTCCGGTTTCCTCCCACAGTCCAAAAATGTGCAGGTTAGGTGAATTGGCCATGCTAAATTGCCCGTAGTGTTGGGTGTAGGGGTAAATGTGGGAGAATAGGTCTGGGTGGGTTGCGCTTTGGTGGGTTGGTGTGAACTTGTTGGGCCGAAGGGCCTCTTTCCACACTGTAAATAATCTAAAAAAAAGACAACTCCTGTAGATTGCCGGATGCCTGCTGATCACATATTATCCAGGACACATCGGGCAGCCAGACAGCCTTAAGTGTGTATTGAGGAAAACTTCATTTGGTTACAATGACTTGGAAATGAAGCTGAATAATGATATGAAAATGAAACATCATAGTCATACAGATGTACAGCATGGAAACAGACCCTTCGGTCCAACCCGACTAGATATCCCAACCCAATCTAGTCCCACCTGCCAGCACCCGGCCCATATCCCTCCAAACCCTTCCTATTCATATACCCATCCAGATGCCTTTTAAACGTTGCAATTGTACCAGCCTCCACCACATCCTCTGGCAGATCATTCCATACACAAACTAGAGTGAAAAAGTTGCCTCTTAGGTTTCTTTTACATCTTTCCCCTCTCACCCTAAACCTTTGCCCTCTGGTTCTGGACTCCCCCACCCCAGGGAAAAGACTTTGTCTGTTCATCCTATCCATGCCGCTTATGATTTTATAAACCTCTATATGGTCACCCCTCAGCCTCCAACATCCAGGGAAAACAGCACCAGCTTATTCAACCTCCCCCTATAGCTCAAATCCTCCAACCCTGGCAACATCCTTGTAAATCTTTTCTGAAGCCTTTCAAGTTTCATGACATCTTTCCGATCGGAAGGAGACCAGAACTCTTATTTCCTAAACGCTGAAAACTCCATCCCACACATTCTCCCTCCATCCTCACTTTGCTGAACCTAGTCCGTGCTGTATCCTGAAGGGTCTGGTTTACGCTGATTTACAGCCCACGCTTGGGGGATCTCATTGAAACATACAGAATACTGATTGGCCTGGACAGGGTGGATGTTGGGAAGATGTTTCCATTGGTAGGATCATTGAGAAGAAGGACCAGCTTTTAGAATAAGGACCAGCTTTGTGACAGAGGGATATGGGCCAAACACTGGCAGATGGGATTAGTTTAGTATGCAAACATAGCATGGACTAGTTGGACTGAAGGGTCTACTTCTGTGCTGTATGATTCTGTAATGGTCTCAAAACCATTTTCTTGCCTTCCCCTATAACCATCCACTTTTTTGTTGTTCAAAAGTCAGATGACCTCAGTCTTGAATATATTCAATGACACCCCCCCTTCCCCCCCCCCCCCACAATTGCAGGAAGTCATCCCCATTTTTGAACTCAATTCCTCTTGCTAATATGCTACTTGCCTTGCTGATTACTTGCTGCACCTGTCTTGACAACTGGCAGTGACTGGTGTAGGAGGACACTGAGCCCCCTTTGTACATCCACACATCATTCCTGATGAAGGGCTCGTGCCCGTAACGTCGACTCTCCTGCTCCTCGGATGCTGCCTGACCTGCTGTGTTTTCCAGCCACACTTGACTCTGATCTCCAGTCCTCACTTTCTCCACATACCAATATATTATCATTTAAACCATGCACCTCCTTTCTGCATTTTTTTTAAAAAGCAATAGGCTTTAACTTTACATTGTGGTACTGCATTTGCTGTGCGTTTGCCAACGGGGACACAGACCTGGACCAACTTTTCCAGAGTCTGTCCCCTCCCTGGATTCACTCCCTTTCCCTTCAGTTCGTGCAAATCAGCAACTGAATCCCAGAACGAAAGAGAAATGAAAAAGTGGGTGAAAAGAGAGTGCGGTACCCACAGATGTTGGGCAGAGTTGCAGTCTGGGGTGAAGTTCATTCAAAGAGAGAGAGGAACAACAGCAACTTCAGAAACTCACGGCCCAACTTCCGCATTCAGACAAAGAGGCGGTTCTGATTGGCAGGAGGACCAGGCTCCTTCCGGTCCTCCGGCTCTCACCATTGGTCCTTCAGAAGAAAGTCAAGCGCCGTTTCCGCGGACAGCGACGAGCATGCTCAGTGCTTTTGTTGACACCGCAGCACATGCGCAGTGCTTTTGCTGACACTGCAGCACATGCGCAGTATGCTCTGTGGAGGTACTGGCGTTACCGACTGATTTGAATAGGAGAAAAAAAGCTGCAGCCACAATTTTATTTTTCCCTGTGGCTCGACAGTTTATTCCTTTTGAATTTCGTCCGGCTTTGTATGTCTTTACCTCAGGATAGAGGAGGTCCAAAACTAGACGGCATATGTTTAGGGTGAGAGGGGAAAGATTTAAAAGGGACCTCAGGGGTAACTTTCATGGTGTGTGTATGGAATGAGCTGCCCAGAGGAAGTGGTGGAGGCTGGTACAATGACAGCATTTGAAAGGCATCAGGGTGGGTATATGAATAGGAAGGTGTGAGAGAGATATGGGCGAAATGCTGTCAAATGGGTCACGAGATTAATTTAGGATATCTGGAGGGCATGGGCGAGTTGGACTAAAGGATCTGTTTCTGTGCTGTATGACTCTATGCGTCTATTTCAGTGCAAGTTTCAGAAACATGACTGCAGCTTTTAAAAACACTTAATATATTTTAGCTGTTCTTAATTTTAAAGATCAGCCATTTCTTGCACACCCCTGTCTTCCAGGTAGAGTCATCACTACTGATTCTCTCCCTTTCCTGAGAAAGAGATACAGCAATCAAAGAGTGCATGAGAAAGCATGGGGGAATGGTAGAAGGGGGAAGAGAATGGACAGGGGAGCGGGGTAGAGAGGAGGAGAGAATGGACGGGGGAGTGGGGTAGAGAGGGGGAGAGAATGGACAGGGGAGCGGGTAGAGGGGGGAGACAATGGACAGGAGAGTGGGGTAGAGCGAGAGAGAGAGAGAGAGAGAGAAAATTACAGGGGACAGAGGGTCGGGTGCAGAAAATGAGGGGAAGAGAGAGAAGAAGGCTGAGGACAGAGAATTGGTGAGTACAGAGTGTGAGGAGAGAGAGTGGATGGGGACCAAATGGTTGGGGGACTGACAGCACAAATCCCACCTTCCTCAGAACTGGTGTCAGTGTCTCATGAATTGGAACCCACTCCACCCACAGCAGACCTGAGGCAATCGTTTCTCAATAGATGCTTGGCTAACGCAGTAGAATCATATAATCCCGACAGGCCATTTGGCCCATAAAATTCAGACTGACCTTCCAAACAGTATCCCAGCCAGACCCACCCATTTTTCCTACAGTTCCCCATGGTTAACCGACCCTCAGTTGCACATATGTGGACACTTCAGCACGGCCGATCCACCTTGAACTGCAGATATATAGACTGTGAGAAGAAACTGGAGCACCCAGAGTTAACTCACGCAGACAGAAGAATGAGAACGTGTTAAAGTCCACACAGACAGCTGCTCAAGAGTGGAACCGAATCCAGGTCCCTGACATTGTCAGGCAGTCGTACGAACCACTGAGCCACCCAGAGCTTTGATGTTCTGCTTTGTCCCAGTAGTTTGTAACTTCTCATGTGCCCTCAGCAGAGGCTCTCTCCTCCTGACATTGTTGAACCACACCCACTGCAACCTCCCTTTCCCACTCCTCCAGCCCTGAGCACATCGGTTCCTGAATCCTGGCACCAAACAGACACCAATGCCATCTGTGCTCCTCCTGACAACTGCAGAGAACGGAGACCATCCCTGTCACTGTTCTGTCCCTTACCACCACCTCCCCCTCCCCAATGTTGTTTTTACTCCCACAGCCCAACCAGTTAGCTCCTCCCACCTGCAGCCCTCTATCAGATCCCCTTTACCTGCCAGACCTGCACTTACACCCTCCTGACCCTATCCACTGATGCAAACAAAAGGCTCTCTCCAGAGGGGAATGACCATCTCCCAGAATAAAGTGCCTGGTTAACTTTCCCACTTTACCCTCAACATGTGTGCAGCCTGGCTTCCAGCTCCATCTCTCTGAACGAATGTCCTCTAGGATGTGTTTGCCCTGGATCACAGCATCGAGGGCATCCCACCTTCTGCAAATTGTAAGACAAGCCCCACCCTGCCCTCTCCAATGTGTGTTGTATAACTGATAGCCAAGTTCGGAACCCATGAGGATTGCCTCAACAGGGACCTTGGTTTCATGTCACACTACAAGTGATCCCACTCACACAGGCTTGTACCCCATTACTCACATACGTTACCAAGCACGGTCGTATGCAAACACATGCTCTTTGCACATACACACACACTAACATGCACACCAATCAGTTTCTGGGGTGAAATTGCAATTGCAGAATTTTATTTGCAGATACATTATATTTTGCCCAAAAAGCACACAATCTTCAGGCAGTCAATTCATGTGACATGTTATAAATCCCTAATTGTTGTGGTTCTGTTTGCTGAGCTGGGAATTTGTGTTGCAGACGTTTCGTCCCCTGTCTAGGTGACATCCTCAGTGCTTGGGAGCCTCCTGTGAAGCGCTTCTGTGATGTTTCCTCAGGCATTTATAGTGATTTGTATCTGCCGCTTCTGGTTGTCACTATAAATGCCGGAGGAAACATCACAGAAGTGCGTCATTGTAGGCTCCCGAGCACTGAGGATGCCACCTAGACAGGGGACGAAACATCTGCAACACAAATTCCCAGCTCGGCGAACAGAACCACAACAACGAGCACCCGAGCTACAAATCTTCTCACAAACTTTGAAATCCCTACTTTGGAAACAGAACCAGTCTGACTCAAGATTGGGTTGCAGACAGACTCTAACATGAGTGAATCAGATGGTTTTCTTTCCCCAGAAAATGATTTCATCATTAGATTCTGAACTCCAGATTTCTGACTGAATTCCAATTCCGCCATCTGCTGTGGCGGGATTCAAACCCAGGTGTCCCGAGGAGTCCCCAGAACTGGGTTGATAGTCCAGTCGATAATGGCACTCAGCCCTTGTTCCTTCAATCACCCTTTGCTGGCACATGAACTCACTGGTGCCTCCGTAGGTTAGAGGAGGGGGTGATGCCCTTCCCACACTGAGAGTAGGTGAGCATGCTGTGCCTGGTGTGGACCCGCTAGTGCGTCTGCAGGCTGGAGGAATTGATGAATCCCTTCCTGTGCTTGGAGCAGGTGATTGGCCATTCCCCTGTTGTGGACTCGCTGGTGAACTTCTAAAATCTCTAACCATATAATCGAGAAAAAAACCCACTCTATTCACTACTGCAGACTTACAGCAAGGTTACACGTTAAAAAGTGTGCACTAATCTGTTCCTGTGCTGTGAGCTCTCCTACACATTTTCCTCCAAGATCAGCTGTGAATTTTGCTGTTTTTAAATTTTTCCAAGATGTTCAGAGAGACATGATTTCAAACAGCAGAGGCAGTAACTATGCAGATTCACTGCTGTGTCCGTTAGTAATATACGTTTCTTTCTCTCTCTCTCTCTCTCTCCCTTACAGACCATGTGCTCACTGCCTTTGGCTGTCTTTCTCCATTTTAAAATTGCTGTTGTCTTGATTTTTTTTACTCCAAAGTTCCAAAACAATGCATCAACATATAAAACATTAATAGCTGTTCCTGGAATTCAAGGAAATCGCCTCCAAAACTCAAAATACCTCAAAAAAGGAGCAGCTCTTACAGCCACAAATTTTCCGGTCCTCCATCTCCATGACTCTATAACAAATGTTCAACGAACTAGTCTGCAATTTCCCACATATGGCCTCCCTCCCATTTTGCATACAAGTGTTACATTAGCATTTTTCCAAACCAATGGAACCATAAGATCATACGACACAGGAGCAGAAATTAGGCCATTCAGTGCATCGAGTCTGCTCCACCATTCAATCATGGCTGAGATGTTTCTCAACTCCATTCTCCAGCTTTCTTCCCGTAACCTTTGATCCCCTTGACAATCAAGAACATATATATATCAAGTCTTAAATAAACGCAATGAATCTTTCCCATGTTTAGAGATTTTTGGAATTTTGTAACTAATGAATTCACTATCTCCACTGCCACTTCCTTCAGGACCCAGGATGTAGGCCATCAGCACCAGTCGACTTGTCTGTCCTCAATCCAAATAGCTTGCTGTGTACCTTTACCCTCTCAATGTTGATTGTTTAAGTTCTATCCTTTCTACAGCCTCTGACTTGCCAATTCTAACAGGAATAGTTCTGTTGTCTCCCAACGTAAAAACTGAGATCATCTCTGCCACTTCAGTGTCCCCAATGAACTAACAGTTTTCATCTTCCAAGGTACCACACTTAGCTCAGCGACTCTGTTCCCATTAACATACCAACAGAAGCTTTTGCTGTCCTTTTTGATATTTAGTGCGAGGTTTCTTTTGTAAGTTAACTTACCTATTTTTATTTATCGTTTTTACTATCCCTTTGTTTATGTTTGAAACTTTCCTAATGTTTGACCCTTCCAGAGGTCTAGAATAACATTTCACAACTGGCTGAAAAGTTTTTAAAAAACTACTTTGAAACTTTTTTAAGTAACACCTTTCTGGCGGCTGGGGGCCGGAAACACGATCGCCCCGCCCCCATTGTCTCCGATTGGTTGGAGGGCTCCCCAACCACGCCCTTTCAATTGGTGACGACGTTGTCTGGACCCCGCCCCTTGTTTGCTGGCGCATGTGCAGTGTAGGTCCCGCGGCCGGACAAAGCCAGTGTGACTGAGTGTGGGAGAGGAATGGCGCCGGCGGCTGAAGGAACAAGAACAGAAACCGCTGGAAAAGCTGAGCAGGTCCGGCAGCTCGTGTTGAGAGAAATGTGAGGACGTGTTTCGGGTCCGGGGATCCTTCTTCAGAACAGGACCAGGTTTCAGAAACATCCCGGGGAGGTCGCCAGGTCCGAGCGCCAAGACCTGGCTCCTGCCCCCGGGGAGAGGAGACAGTGAGACAGGGTAGGATTGGGAACCGCGGGAGGAGGGAGACTGGGGAGTTTATAAACTCCTAGGGGGAGGCCGCAGGCCGCGAATAAAAGCCCCACAGGCCCAGTGTTTACTTCACCGGCGAGTTGCCTGGCAACCGGGCGCCATCTTTGTGAGGGCAAGGCGCATGTCTTGGGGCGGGGAGCGCGGGCGGCCATCTTGGTGAGGGCACCATCAACTGTCATTTCCGGGAGAGAATTCCAACCTCGTGGCAGCCCCGGCCTTGGCCGAGCTTCATTCCCCACACAGTGTAGTGATGTGCAGGTTAGGGGGGCTCAGCCATGCTAAATTACTGATAATGCCCAAGGATGTTCTGGTTAGTGTATGTTGACCATGCTAATTTACCCCCAGTGTCCAGAGATGTGCAGGTTAGAGTGGACTGGCCGAGGTAAGTGTATCCATAGTGTTCGGGGTTCTGCAGGTTAGGGTGAAGGTCTGGACCCCCGAGATCGGTCAAAAGAATCACTGGGAGCTGAATGAAATAAGGCAGCCTAGCACAGATTTGTCCAGCAACACAGGTTAAAAACTTTATGTTCCGTGGCAAAATTACACAATTCCTTTTGAAAATTACTCATTATTTATTTTTGAGACAGCACAGCCTTAATGACAAGAAAAGACCAATAAAATGTGATAAGGTGACATGATTGACAGCAGGTTAGTCCAATGATATTTCCTGGGAAACAGATTGTTTTACGTGCAAAATCATCCCATGTTTGCTAGTTCAAGAATAGTTCGAATACCAAATTACTTATGATTCACATTATACAAACTCCATTGTTCTCTTTTATTTCTAAATCCAACCAACTCAGCAAAGCAACAATTCAAGTTCAATGTCAAATCATAACCTGAAGCCATTTTGTTATATTATTTTAAAATATTATTTAAAATTGAAATGCCATTTTGTGGTTAATAAAAACCTACATACACCTGTTGCTCCTAACAACAGCCTAAATTCAAATTTTAAATCCTGATCTCAATAAAGCAGCAGTTGTCTCATTACCCAAAAGGGTGAGACCACAAATGATATAATTACGGTTTTGATGGCTAATAACTCCTGAAAATCCTTCTACAAAAAAAGGTCACTGAGAGCTGCATATTCCAAAGTGTGCTATTCCTGTTTTGTAGAGCTTTTGGATTCTTCCATTCTGTGCAAAACTCAGGGAGGACTATGTTCCTACAGTTACAGCACGAGGAGTACTTACTTTATTCAAAATAATAACCAAGTTTAGTGTAGGTAAGGGAGGGACCTTGCAAATAAGAGGCATGCCTATCTTTGTGACTTCCTTGAGGCTGTTCAATAGATGGGTCTTTCGGTAAGAGATGCAGTTATTGTCCCAGAACAGTTCCACCCATTCCATAATTGGGAAGACATTGGTGCCATTAGGGGTCAAAAAGTCTTTTGCTGAAGTCAGCACATAACAGACCACTTCATCCCTGCCAAATATTCTGTTGTGTCTTTGAAGAAACAAATTGTAACCGAAAGATAACATTTCCCTATTTTCTCTTTTGCAGTGTGACCTATTTGGATAGGGCAAGGCTTACCAGGGTTGCCCACAGCACAACTGGTATCAAACTGGCACACAACACCTTTACAGGGTAAAGACCGTTTAGACTTGTTCTGTAAATGAACTGTTCAAGCTCTGACCACTGCAATAGTCATTCTTGGTAATGTTCAATCTCCCAGCATTTGGATGGGTATATGAATAGGAAGGGTTTGGAGGGATATGGGCCGAGTGCTGGCAGGTGGGACTAGATTGGGTTGGGTTATCTGGTCAGCATGGCCGGGTTGGACCGAAGGATCTGTTTCTATGTTGTACATCTCTGTGACTCTATAAATGGGTGATCTAATTGTTCGTTCACAACAGTAAGTAAACATCCTTCAACATCCATCTTTTGAAGACCATTCAGGCTCATAGAAACTTCAATCAAATCACCCCTTGCTATTCCAAACTCTGGTTGAAAGTCAGACCTGCCTGACTAATGATTTCCCATAAGACAGTCTGTTCATTGTGGGTGTCAATCCAGTTTACCTTCTGTGAATTGCCTTTTATGCATTTTCATTCTTCCTTAGGTAAGGATATCAAAACTGAGCACCGTGTTCAAGATGTAGTCCCACCAATGCTCTGTAACTGAGGCATAATCTCCTTACATTTATGTCATTGGCCTTTCTAATCACTTGCTGCGCTTGCATTCTAACTTGTGACTTATTTGCAAGGCCCCTGGATCCCTCTGCATCTCAGAATTATGCGGTTGTTCTCCAAATAGGTAATAAATTGCATTTTACCATATTGTACACCACTTGCAAGAGTTTTGCTTATTTATTTAACCAATCTAACAATCTGCATCCTTGATATGTCATCCCCACAATGTACTTCTCAATCTATTTTTGTGTTTCCTGCAAATGTAACCACATACCTTTGATCCCCTCCTGTAAGTCATCTATATAATTGTAAAAAGTTGAGGAGCCAGCAGAGATGCCTGTTGGAACCCCACCATACTTTCAAATATACAACCAATTTGACAAAAGAACCATTCTTGCATATCCTGTTTTCTGCCAGTCAGTTGATGTTCTATAATATACTTTACACCATGAGCTCCTCTGTGCAATTTGCTTTTCGTGAAAACATGTCAAACACCTTTAGGATATTCAAGTTCAGTATATCCACAGGCTTCAATTTACATACTCTTCCAAAGAATTCCTTTAGGACGGCATGGTAGCACAGTGGCTCCCTCTCACGGCCAGAGACACCTGTTTGATTTCAGCCTTGAGTCGACTATCTGTTTGGAGTTTGTATGTTGTGTCTATGTCTTTGTGAGTTTCCACTGGGGGCTCCACAGTCCAAAGATGTGTAGGTTGGGTGGATTAGCCATGCTGGATTGTGTAATGTCCTTGGATGTACAAGCTAGGTGAGTTAGCCATGCTAAATGCAGGGTTACTGGAGTAGGGTGGCAGTCTGGATCTGGGTGGGATGCACTTGAGGGTTGGTGCAGGACTTGATCGGCCAAATGGTCTCTTTCCGCACTCTCGGAATTCTATGAATAAATTGGTGAAACAGCATTTTGTTTTCATATTAGCATGTTGATTCTTTTCAATTACCACGAGTTTTTTGACATGGTGGTTATAATCTCCTTAATTGATTCAAAAACAAACGTTTAATTGCCATTGACTCAAGGGATTCATTTTCCATGATGTATCTTTCCCTTCTAGAACAGAAGTATTAAATATGTTACTCTCCAGTCTGAGGAAAATTTGCCTGATCTAATAAATCTTGGAAGATTAACATTAATGCAAATATGAACTCATTAGCCACCTTTTAAAATTCTATGATGAAGTCCACCTGTACCCAGAGATTTGCCAGCCCATAGCACTATCAGTTCGCTCAATAGCATTTATCTAATGATTCTCATTTCACCAAACTCCTTTGTTTGTTCAACCTATGGGGTTAAAGGCAGGATTCTTGACAGTGTGGTGGAACAGAGGGATCTTGGAGTCCAAGTCCATAGATCGCTCAAAGTTGCCACCCAGGTTGATAAGGTTGTTACAGAGGTGTACAGTATGTTGGCTTTCATTAGCAGGGAGATTGAGCTTAAGAGCTGCAAGGTTATGTTGCAGCTGTATGGAGTACTGGTTAGATCACACTTGGAATATTGTGTTCACTTTTAGTCACCTAATTTTAGGGAAGATGTGTAGGGAAAATTTCCAGAGGAAACATCACAGAAGCGCTTCACAGGAGGCTCCCAAGCACTGAGGATGTCACCTAGACAGGGGACGAAACGTCTGCAACACCCATTCCCAGCTCGGCGAACAGAACCACAACAGGAAGATGTGTAAGCTGAGAGAGGGTACAGAGGAGATTTACCTCGATGCTGCCTGGAATGGAGGATATGTCTTAGGTTGAGGGAGCTAGGGCCTTTCTCATTGGAACAAAGAAGGATGAGAGGTGACTTTATAGAGGTATACAAGATGTTGAGAGGCATAGATAGAATGAATAGCTAGAGACTTTTTCCCCAGGTCAGAAATGTCTGTCATGACGGGGCATAATTTTAAGGTAATTGGAAGAAGGTTTAGGGGAGATGTCAGAGGTAGGTTTTTTACTCAGAATGATGAGTGCATGGAATGCACTTCCAGGGTTGGAATGAGAGTCAGATACATTTAAGGACATTTAAGCGACTGCTGAACAAGCACATGGACGGCAGTAAATTGAGGGGTGTGCAGGCTCTTCTCATCTTCAAGTTGGATAAAAGGCTGGTACAACAGCGAGGGCTGAAGGGTCTGAACTGTGCTGTATTGTTCTATGTTCTCGCTCCAGAACGATGCAGCAGCAGTATTGGAAGAACAAAATTGCATCAAACCCCTTGACACTTCCAGAGATGGGCACTGTCGATGGAAACTCAGTTAAATTCTGCAGGCAATCAGGTGATAGCCAGGGTGGCGGGGGGGCGGGGGAGGCAACAATCGGGGAAAAGGGTTTGAAACATTTTTTTATAAAACGCTTGGACAATGAAAGGACGGGTCTCCTTTTTGTTAACCCTGATTTGGTTTGAGTTTTAGCGAGCAGTCTGTCTGAAGCTACTGGGGGAAGAAAGGTTCCCTGATTCAACAAATGTTTCTGGCTGACTGTTTCTCACTTACAATTCCTGAAGAAGGGCTTATGCCCGAAACGTCGAATCTCCTGTTCCTTGGATGCTGCCTGACCTGCTGCGCTTTTCCAGCAACACATTTTCAGCTCTCTCACTAATGTCTCTCCTGTAAGAACCTGTGTTTGAACTGACCGTTCTTTTTTGCTGTAGGGGTGTGTTTATGAGAATGCTTCAGGAAATCTGAACAGCTCCTTTTTAAGTTGCGGGGAGGTTGTGACGGTCGGGTTTATAAATGGATGCTATTCTAAAGTCTGTTTTCTTTTGCTTGTGTTTTCATGCAGAGGGTGGTGTATGGATGTAGTGAGCTGCCAAAAGAAGTAGTGGATGCTGGGACAGTGGCAATATGCAAAACCCTTGGGCGGCATGGTGGCTCAGTGGTTAGCACTGCTGCCTCACAGCACTAGGGTTCCCACGTTCGATTCCAGCCTCTGGCAACTGTGTGTGGAGTTTGCACATTCTCCCCATGTCTGCACGGGTTTCCTCCGACAGTCCAAAGATGTGCAGGTTCGGAGAAATTGGCCATGTTAAGTTGCCTGTAGTGTTAGGGTGGGTTACTCTTCGGAGGGTCGGTGAGAACTTGTTGGGCCGAAGGGCCTGTTTCCACGCTGTAGGGAATCTCATCAATAGGCACCTGGATGGGTGTATGAACAGGAAGGGTTTAGAGGGGTACAAGCCAAGTGCTGGCAAACGGGACGCGATTAATTTCGGATATCTGGTCAGCATGAATGAGTTGGACCAAAGGGTCAGTTTCCAGCACTTGGCCTATATCCCTCTCAACCATTCCTATTCATGTCCCCATCCAGATGCCAATTAAAAGTTGCCATTGTACCAGCCTCCACCACTTCTGGCAGCTCATTCCATACATGCATCACCCTCTGTATGTAAAGGTTGCCCTTTAGATCCCATTTAATTCTTTCCCCTCTCACCATAAACCCTCTGGTTCTGGACTGTGCAACCTCCAGGGAGATTATTTACCCTATCCATACCCCTCATGATTTTATAAGCCCATATAAGGTCACCCCTCAACCTCTGACACTCCAGGGAAAACAGCCCCAGTCTACTCAACCTCTCGGCAACATCCTCGTAAATCATTTCTGGTAGAGAAGTCAATGATTTGGGTTAATACCTGAAACACTGACTTCACTGCTGCTGCTGCCTGGCTTGCTGTGTTCTCCCAGCCTCCTGCTTGCCTACTCTGGATTCCAGCATCTGCAGTTTATTTTTGTCTCTAACGAACGGCAGAGCAGACTCGATGGGCTGAATGGCCTAACTTCTGCTCCAATGGCCTTGCAGGCTTAGGTTTGTGCAGATTGTTTCAGTGGGAACGTGCAGTCCTGGGCTCAACGAGCAGCAGCGCCCAATGGATCAAAGTTCATGGAATCACAGAATCCCTACAGTGTGGACACAGGCCCTTCAGCCCAACAAGTTCAAACTGACCCTCTGAAGAGTAACCCACCCAAACCCATTTCCCTACCCTATTACTTGACATTTCCCCTGACTAATACACCACACCTACACATCCCTGAACACTGGGAAAATTTAGCATCGCCAATCCATCCTACCTGCACACCTTTGGACTGTGGGAGGAAACCGGAACCCCCAGAGAAAACCCACACAGGCACAGGAGGAGAATGTGCAAACTCCACACAGATAGTTGCCCCAATAGTGGAATCAAAGCTGAGTCCCTGGCACTGGGAGGCAATGCTACTCACCACTGAGCCACTGTGGGAGTGGGTGCAGTCCAGCAGAAAACAAAACAAGCCCACCAACTCTCCCACTATCAGACTGGGCAGGAGGTTCAGTCCTGGGGGTGACCCACAGCAGCCTCACTGGCAGAATCCGATTGTTGGGAGCACTGGTGCCCCCGCTGGTGCCTCTGCAAGTTGCAGGACTGGGTGAAGGCCTTCCCACACACAGGGCAGCTGAAGGGCCGCTCGCCGGTGTGAACCCCGCTGGTGCTTCAGTAAGTCAGTAATTCAGTAAGTCAGAGGAATTGCTGAAGGCCTTTGCGCACTCAGGACAAGTGAATGGCCTCTCCCCGGAGTGGACCCGCCGGTGGATCACCACGTGGGAGAAATTGCTGAAGGCCTTACCACACTCGGGGCAACTGAAGGGCCTCTCCCTGGTGTGGACCCACCGGTGGGTCAGCAGGTTGGAGGCATGGGTGAAGGCCTTCCCACACTCAGGGCAGCTGAAAGGCCTCTCCCCAGTGTGGACCCGCCGGTGGGTCAGCAGGGCAGAGGAATCGCTGAACCCCTTCCCGCACTCTGGGCAAGTGAATGGCCTCTCCCCTGTGTGGACACTCTGGTGCCTCAGCAGGGAAAAGGCCTGGGTGAAGGCCTTCCCACACTTGGGGCAGCTGAAGGGCTTCTCCCCTGTGTGGACCCGTCGGTGCCTCAGCAGGGTGTAGGAACTACTGAATCCCTTCCCACACTCAGGGCAGGAGAATGGCCTGACCCCAGTGTGACTGCGCCGATGAGCATCCAGGACAGACGGGACATGGAAGCCTTTCCCACAGTCTCCACACTTCCAAGGTTTCTCCATGGCTGAAGCTTCAGCGGTACACAAACACGTGTACAGTCCCTCCCCACCGTGAATTCCTCTTTCCAGGCTGGATAACTGTTTTAGGTTCCACACTCAGTGCGCTGTAACAGTAGGATCTCTCATTCCATCCCACTGATGCTGAAAACGGACTGAAACAGGGACCAAAAAACTTTGCTCCTTCTCACAGAATCTTAGTCAAAACTCGTTACAGGCCCAATGGACTGAACGACTGTCAGACATTGACGTGAAATTGAGGACAGCAGACGCTTGGGAGTCCGAGTTGAAAAGTGTGGAAAAGCACAGCAGGTCAGGCAGCATCTGAGGAGCAGGAGAGTCGGTGTTTTGGGCGTAAGCCCTTCATCTGTTGATTTTTAAACTTCAGTTTTCAGATCAAATACTCTGTAAAAAGAGATTACAAAAGTCATCATTGTCACTAAGACGGTCTATAGCCTTAAAACTTGTCTTTAAACATTTAGACTAAATGTAATGCTGAATTATAGAACACATTTATTGCACTAGAAAATAGACAGCAAGGCTCAAAAAAGGGGGAATCTTAAAGAATGCAAAAGACAGGGACACCTGGACTTACCAAGTGATAACAGGATGCTGTAAGACAATTAAGAATGTTTGCCTTAGCATTGGTGAATCTGTATGAACAGGACACCAAGTGATAACATTCACAGCCGTCCCCTTGTGAAATTAATGAGAGTGTTTGATTCTGACCCTGAAACGAAACTTGGTACTATCAAAAGCTTTGTAATTAACGGTCAGTTGCTGTCAGTTATAATGGATTCTTATACCCCTTGCAAGCAGGGCAGTCACAGAGAAAATAAATCTTTGCTGTTACAAAACCCTGACCTGAGAGTTCAAAAGGACACCAGTTTTGTGCTGAGGCTGTTGAATCCAGTAGAAAATTAACTCTTAGTGCTTAGCTGCTATGGATTGAATTTAATTGCATTTTGAGAATTTTTGATGCTTTTGAGTAGCCAATTCTGGTTATGAAATGCAAACTCTCTAAAAGGAAGTATTGATAAAGCTTTAACTTACTTGCTGTTTTTACAGACCTTACAGACTGCCTCACTATCAATTCTAACTAATCAGATCTTATGTCTTACTTGAATTTCAATCACAAACTTGAAAAGAAGGCATGTTTCATTCGAAGACGAATGAATCAGTTGAAATGAAACCTCACGGTAACATCTCAGCCTCAGGGACAGAATGATTTAGGGCTTAAAAAGCAGGAGTCTGCTCCGAGCTTAGAAATTTATTCTAGGTTGAATATTGAAGAGATTCTTGCACAATGTGTCGGGAAACCATTTTATGACTGAACATTTGCCCTCCTTACTAAGAAGCCGTTTTATAAAACAACTGTATCTGACATGTGAGCTGTGCAAGGTTATCTTGTGAACTCTCCAATTAGCTGAGACTGGGACCTCTTTATGAGAGGAGTTTATCTCGCGAGCAGGTGCCTAACTCAGCTGTTTTTCCCACCTAGCGAATGGCTTCGGGCCTGTAGGAGTGATTAGTCAAGCTTCACAGATCTGTCAATGAGCTTTTCTTCCTTATGAATTATTGTCTTTCACTGTTATCTGTCTAATTAAGAACATGCAATTCCTTTTTCAAACTTTTGTAGAAAGGAAGCCACTTTGTATCAATACATTGGAGTCGCCTGCTGGGCATCTGGACAGCTGGTAACCTACTCTCTTAGATTATTAGAACCTAGTTAGTTTAGCTTATAGGTATCAATGTTATGTTGTCACAGTGATGCTATTAGTGAATAAAGGGGATAACTAAAATTATACTAAACTGTCCATAACAAGTTTTTATTCCAGACTTCCAAAAAGTACAACTTCCGGGACGAACCGAGAGAGAGGCTTTACAGGTCTGAGTCCACAAGGGATTCCCTGGGCCGTCTCAAATCTTCACTTTGACATCAGTCCAGGTAGAAATTCACAACAAGCAATTCTTTTTCTGCAGAACAAATCTTTTCTTTTGTTATTCCACAAAATTGAAAGCACCATCCCACCCTCTCTCCCCCCCCCACCCCCCCCCCATCCATTCTCACTCCACTCTAATTCTCCTGAAGGGTGCTAATTCAGGATCTTACAGGGCCAAAAAAGTAAAAACATCTCTTTAGAATAACTCTACCTGAAAGTTAACATCTTTCACAACATTGGGATACTGCTCAGTATGAGCAGATCTGATTTTAGGAAGCAAAGAAAAACTGTATAAATTCAGGATAAACCTTCAATACAGCGTCTTTAGAAACGACCAGGCACGGGGTCAAGGCATTGACACCAACACCAGAGAGAAACTAAACATACAGACATGGCAAACCATCAGTCTTTAATCTTTCAGAATGGGTTGTAAGTATCATTAATATGTAAATCTCAGAACTTCTTACAAATCACCTTCTCGAGATAACTTAAGGTTTGTAACGAAAGGTGACATCTCAGCTCAGACAATGCATTAAAGGTATGAGGTCACAGTCAGTCTGTATCCCAATTTTGAATCTGACAGGTTCTGTTTCCAAAGTGAAATTTACAAAATATTATATGCATGTACTGCCTGCATTGACTGCCAGCAGATTGCGCATTTTTTGAACAAAATCAAATTTTTGGATCAGAAATTGGCTAGCTGAAAGAAGACAGAGGGTGGTGGTTGATGGGAAATATTCATCCTGGAGTTCAGTTACTAGTGAGGTACCACAAGGATCTGTTTTGGGTCCACTGCTCTTCATCACTTTATAAATGACCTGGATGAGGGCATAGAAGGTGGGTTCGTCAATTCGCGGATGATACTAAAGTCGGTAGAGTTGTGGATACTGACTAACGATGTTGCCAGTTACAGAGGGACATAGATAAGCTGCAGAGCTGGGCTGAGAGTTGGAGTTTAATGTGGAAAAGTGTGAGGTGATTCACTTTGGAAAGAGCAACAGGAATGCAGAGTACTGGGCTAATGGTCAGATTCTTGGTAGTGTAGATGAGCAGAGAGATCTCTGTTTCCAAGTACGTAGATCCTTGAAAGTTACCCAGGTTGATAGGGCTGTTAAGAAGGCATACGGTGTGTTAGCTTTTGTTGGTAGAGGGATTGAGTTTAGAAACCATGAGATCATGCTGCAGCTGTCCAAAACTCTGGTGCGGCCAGATTTGGAGTATTGCGTACAGTTCTGGTCACCGCATTATAGAAAGGATGTGGAAGCTTTGGGAAAGGTTCAGAGGAGATTTACTAGGATGTTACCTGGTATGGAGGGAAGGTCTTAGGAGGAAAGGCTGAGGGGCGTGCGGCTGTTTTCTTTAGGGAGCAGGTTGAAAGATGACTTAAGTGACTCAGAAGATAATCAGAGAGTTAGATAGGCTGGACAGTGAATGCCTTTTTCCTTGGGTGGCAATGGCTAGCACGAGGGGATATAACTTTAAATTGAGGGGTGATAGATATAGGACAGATGATCAGAGGTAGTTTCTTTACTCAGAGTAGTAGAGGTGTGGAACGTACTGCCTGCAATAGTAGTAGACTCGCCAACTTTAAGGGCATTTAAATGGTCATTGGATAGGCATATGAACGAGAATGGAATAGTGTCGGTTAGATGAGCTTCAGATTGGTCCCACAGGTCGATGCAATATTGAAGGCCAAAGGGTCTGCACTGTGCTGTAATGTTCTATGTATCTCTAAATATAATTCTGCAAATACAAATTCACCCTATACACTTGTATGCATGTGTGCGTGCATGAGAGAAAGCAAATGTCGATGTCTATGCTGTTTGTCTCTGTCTATTTTGATAACAAATGCTTTATTTCTGTAAATGTTGTTATAAATCAGCGTTGGGTACTAATAGTTAGATGTAAGGGAGAGAGAATTCCTCAAGTTAGGTACCATAAGAATCCAATCCATCTGAAACTGCAGATGTTTGGACTGTGGGAGGAAACCGGAGCACCCAGAGGTAACCCGCGCAGACAGAAGGGGGAGAACATACCAAAATTCACACAGACAGTCACGAGAAGATGGAATCAAATCGCTTCTAACAATTCTCCCACACCTGCAAAACCCTGAACACTGTGGGTAATTTAGCAGGGCCAATTCACCCTAACCTGGGCAAAGATAAAAATCACATGACACCAGTCCAACAGGTTTATTTGGAAGCACTAGCTTTTGGAGCGCTGCTCCTTCATCAGGTGGTTGTGGAGTATAAGATCATAAGACACTGAGTTTACAGCAAAACACTACAGAGTCATGCCACTGAAATTATACATTGAAGCACCCTGGATTGTAAAGTCTTTCATCCTTTAGAATGAGTTGCTGGTGTCATTAATATGTAAATCCCAGAACTTCTGATAAGACACCTACTCGAGATAACTTAAGGTTTTATTAGAAAAGATGACAACTCAACTCAGACAATGCATTAAAGGTGTGAGGCCAGAGTCTGTCTGTATCCCAGTTTTTGAGTCAGACTGATTCTATTTCCAAAGTGGAATTTATAAAATATTCTATGTATTGTCTGCCTGCAGATTGTGCATTTTGCTCAAAAAATGCACAATGTATCTGCAAATACAAATTCACCCCATAGACCTGGGTGTGTGTGTGTGTGTGTGTGTGTCGCGCACATGAGAGAGAGAAAAAGTCTCGTTCCATACTGTATTGCACAACAGATGCTTTATTTCTGTTGATGTAAATATTGTTATAAATCACAGCTGGGTACAAATACTTAGATGTAAGGGAGAGAGAATTCTTCAATTAGGGCACTATAAGAATCCTGGCAGACCCCTATTTCTAGTTTACTTGCCAATGAACAGACACAAGCACCTATTTAATTCTAATTTTTCGCCTTTTCTGTTATATTTTCTGGTATGATGATATTCTGTGTGTGGATGATCTACAGGCTGGGAGATTGTAGGTTGGACTTTGATTGAGTGAATGATTTATTGTTCCAGAAGGTGTCAAAGGAGGTTAAAGCTTCAGCAGAAATGAAGCACAGCTGAGAACAGACAACTGTGTGGGAACAGGAAGATCAACCAAGGACAAAGAAACCAGGACCTGAAATCCGAGCTGACACCAGACTGCCCTGTGGTCAGTGCTTTGATTAGCAGTGTCACCACTCTACCTTTACCTAGCTTCCCATTCGACTTGAATGCCACATCTCCCCTCAATATTTAGGATCCACTCCTTGTCACCCTGAAGCTATGTCTCTGTAAGGAGTCTCAGATCATAATTATTCTCTTCAATGTGAGTAGTCAATTCATTCATTTTTGTTACGTTGCAGCGCTATTACGACACGGGTAACCCCCTCTGCTAAATTAAACCAGCAGTATAGAGATAATTCACCCCATGCAGTAATATGTTAACGTTCGAGAGGCAAAGAACTATCCCAAAGGTAAATATTTAAAGTGAAAATTTAACAACTTTACTCTTTACGTCCAACAGAGAATTTTAAAACTCACAAAAATGCCCGGTTTTATAGTCCAAACATCGGATCATTTTATTGGTGTTAATATTATCAAAATACTTAATTCAAACTTGATTGGACTTTGGTATTTTGGGGCAAAATTTAAACTGATTGGCCAAATTTAAATTTGTTTGTGCCTCATGGCAACCCAGTTGCTCTATTTGTGTTGACCAAATATTACATTCCCATCTTGTTTAGAACACTTTGTTCTGCTCGATTTGTTAACTCTCTTCAAGGTACAGTACCTCTACCCCTTCATAACAAGCACACAGTCAGATACTGACCTTTTAGTTTTATTGTTTGTAATGTTTTGAATCCAGTTTTAATTGCTGGTACGTTTATTCTCCTTGTTCCTTTCTATTGTTCTCTGATGTCCATTTTCCACATCACTACAATGCTTATCCACCTTGATTTGGATTGGCCTTACTAAATTGCCCATAGTGCCCAGGGATGTACAGGTTAGGTGGCTTAGCCAATGGGAAAGGCAGGGTTATAGTTTTGTCATAATAGAAGCAGGAGTAGGCCATTTGGCCTGTTGAGCTGCTTCACCATTTATTAAAATCGTGGCTGATCTATCCATCATCTCAGCTCTTCTTACTTGCATTATCCCGACTACCCTTGATTCCCTGATGGGTGGGGGCAGGAGCAGGATGCTCTCTGGAGGGGTCAGAATGGACTTGATGGGCTGATTGGCCTGCTTCCACACTGTAGGACTTCTATGATTTACCGCAGTTGTGTTTGCCTCAGATCACAGCTCCCAGAATCTCCCACCTTCTGCAAATCAAAAGACAAGTACCCCCCCGCCCTCTTGTATGTATGTTATCTAAACATACGCTTAATCATTTCTAGTGAACACAGCCCACGCTTCCCGCTGCTGCCTGTAACCTTTACAATGCTGATGTAACAATGCCATTCCTGCAGTACTGAAAACTGTAAGGCTTCTAACAATACCAGTTACTCATTCACCGCTCCTGATGGACAGCATTGGAAACAAAACATCGAAGGCTGACAGAAATGAGCAGTTTAACTCAAAATTCCACCTAGCCCTTCACTGGGCACCCCAATCAGCACACTGTCCTTACTGCTGGTCAGCCTTAAAGCTCTTCACCCCCACAGTGCAATGAATTCCCACATTCCACCAAAATCCTAGAAGTACTCATGTACTCAGTTGCTGTCTCACCAATTAAATATTTCATTGTAACTTCTTCTGCTTCCAGTAAAGGCAAAACATCTTTGAAAGCTGCTCTGAAAGTCCACTCTTCACAACAACACTTCTGCTTTCACGCAAGATGATTAAAGTCATACAGCACAGAAACACAGCCTTCGGTCCAACTCATCCTTGCTGACCAGATATCCTAAACTCATCTAATCCCATTTGCCAGCATTTGGCCTGTATCCCTCTAAATCCTTCTTATTCACATACAACGTTTAAAAGGCATCTGGATGGGTAATTGTAGCAGCCTCCCCACTTCCTCTGGCAGCTCATTCCAAACATGCACTACTCCCTGTGTGAAAAAGTTGCCCCTCAGGTCCGTTTTAGATCTTTCCCCTTTCACGTGAAACCTATGCCCTCTAGGTTTGGAGTCACCTACCATGGGGAAAAGAGTTTGGTTGTCCAATCTATCCATACCCCTTATAAACTTCTTTAAGGCCACCCATCAGCCTCCAATGCTCCAGGGAAATTATCCCTGGCATATTCAGCATCTTCGTATCGCTCAAACCCTCCAACTCTGCCTACATCTTTGTAAAGCTTTTCTGAATCCTTTTAAGTTTCACAACATTCTTCCAGAGGGCGGCAACTGGAATTGCACACAGTTTTCTAAAAGTGGCCTAACATGACCTCCCAACCCCTGTACTCAATGCTCTGACCAATAAAGGAAAGTGTACCAAATGCCTTCTTCACTATCCTGTCTCCCTGCAATTCCACTTTCAAGGAATTATGAACCTGCAAGGACACTTTGTTTAGCAACACTCCCCTTTAACTATGTAGGTCGTGCCCTGATTTGCCTTACAAAATGAAACACCTCACATTTATCTAAATTAAACTCATTCTGCCACTCCTTGGCCCATCAGCCCATCGATCAATTCTAATTTATATTGAACTTCGTTTCCTCTCTCATCCCCTAAAAGCTGAGAATCTCCATCCCACACACACTTCCTCCATTCTGACTTTGCTGAACCTAATTCCTGCTGTAACTCATCCTGAAGGGTGTGGTTCATCCTGATTAACAGACTCTCACTCGGGGAAGGTGGAGATCAAATTGAAACAGACAGAATTCTGACTGGCCTGGACAGAGTTCAGGGGAAGATGTTCCTATTGGTAGGAGAGTCTAGGACCTGAGGGCACAGCATCCGAGTAAAAGGAATATCTTTTAGAACAAAGATAAGGTGAAACATTTTCAGCCGGTGAGTGTTGAATATGTGGAATTCATTGCGACAGAAGGCTGTGGAGGCCAGGTCACGGAGTAGATTTCAGATGGAGATAGATGGTTCTTGAGTATCAAGGGGATCGAGGGTTACAGAGAGAAAGTGGGAGAATGGGATTGAGAAACTGATCAGCCAGAACCTAATAGTGGAGCAGCCCTGATGGGCTGAGAGGCCTAATTTCTGCTCCTGTGTTTTATGGTCTCTTGCTGTCCTGGACTAGGAGTGTGCAAATTGGGAGCAGGAATAGGCCATTTAGCCTGTCGGGTTTGCACCAGCATTGAACAGATCATAAGTAGATATGATCTAAAGGGTATAAACAAGGACTGCAGATGCTGGAAACCAGAGTCTAGATTAGAGTGGTGCTGGAAAAGCACAGCAGGTCAGGCAGCTCCTCGGATGCTGCCTGACCTGCCATGAATATACCTACATTCAGGTTAATAGGCTGGAATTTTTTCCACTGGAGCAGAGGAGGATTATAAAATCGTGAGGGGTATAGATGAGGTGAATGTCCAAAATCCTTTCTCTAGGCTGGGAGTTCAAGACTACGGAGCAAATTTTGAAAGAAAGAGAGGAGAAAGATTATAAAAGGACATGACGGTCTCCATTTATTCCGCCCCCAAGAGAGTGGTTTGTGTGTGGAATGAATTTCCAGACAAAGGGGTGGATGCAGATACAGTTAGAACATTTAAAAGACATTTGGATTAGTACATGAATGATGAAGTTGATTTTAAATAAATGTGAAGCACTGGATTTTGGAAAAGCAAATCAGAGCAGGACATATACACTTTATGGTAAGGTCCTGGGGCGTGTTGCTGAACAAAGAGACCTTGGAGTGCAGGTTCATAGTTCCTTGAAGGTATGCTTTCCTTTATCGGTTACAGCACTGAGTAAAGGAGTTGGGAGGTAGGTGAACCTCTAAGGGGAGCCTTTTCACACAGTAGTGTATATATGAAATGACCAGCCAGAGGAAGTGGTGGAGACTGGTATAATTACAGAATTTAAAAAGGCATTTGGATTGGTCTATAATAGAAGGGATATGGGCCCGGGGCTGGCAAATAGACTACATTAGGATAACTGGTAGGCATGGACAAATTGAACCAAAGGGTCTGTTTCTGTGCTGTACATCTCTATGATTCCAATATAAAAGATTCAGAGGGATATAGGTTTAACACAGGCAGGTGGGTCCAGTTTAGTTTGAGAACATAGTCAGCGTGGATTAGTTGGACTGAAGGGTCTGTTTCTGTAACTGATTTGTACTGGTCTTGCCTCCCCCATAACCATCACTTCTTTGTTGTTCGAAAATCAGATGAACTCAGCCTTGGATATATTCAGTTACTCCCAAACTGCAGGAAGGCGTCCCCACTTCTCAACTCAATTCCTCTTGCTAATATCCCACTTGCCTTGCTCACTACTTCCTGCACTTGTCTGACAACTTGCACTGACTGGATTAGAAGGACGCAGAGACTCCTTTGTACATCCACACATCATTTCTGATGCAAGGCTCGAGCCTGAAATGTCAATTCTCCTGTATTTTCCATTGAAAAAAGACCTGGACTAACTTTCCCAGAGTCTCTCCCCTCCCTGGATTCACTTCGTTTCCCTTCAGTTCCTGAATGGAAAAGGGGTTGAGAAAAGAGCGTGCTGTACTCACAGATGTTGGAGAGAGGAAGGAAGTTGCAGTCTGGGGTGAAGCTCAATCTTCATTCAGAGAGAGAGGAGCAGCAGCAGCAACTTCAGAAGTTCATGGTCCTACTTCCGCATCCAGACAATGGGTTTGCCGTGATTGGCAGGAGGACCAGTCGCCATCCGGTCCTCCAGAGCTTCTCATTGGTCAATCAAAACAAGATCACGGAGTGTTTCCGCCTTTTGCGTGAGTATGCGTAATGTTTTGCTGACACCGTGGAACATGCGCACTGGGTTGCTGACACCGAGTAGCATGCGCAGTACGGAGATGTTGGCATTACTGACAGATTTTCAAAGTTAAAATTCACACAATGCCAGGTTTTAGTCCAACAGGTTTATTTGGAATCACTAGTTTTCTAAGCACTGCATCTTCATCGGTTGGTTGTGGAGCAGAATCATAACACACAGACTTTATAGCAACAGGATTGCAGTGTCATGGGATGTAATATTAAACAACTTCAGCTGACCTCTATCATCTTTTAGAATGACCATGTTAGTTTTGATTCCTACGTATGTAAATCCCAGAACTTTTCAAAAGTTACGTTCTCAAGATAGCTTTTAACAATAGGTGTCATCTCAATCAGATAATGCATTGAAGGTGTTAAGTTAAAGTCTGTCTGTGTCCCAATGTTAGGTCAGACGGATTCTATTTCTATCGTAGTATTACAGAATCTTACGTTTATGCGTTTTTGTGCAAAATAAAATGCGATTCTGCAAGTACAAATTCAACCCACAAACTTGTGTGTGTGTGTGTGTGCAGGAGAAACTGAGTGATCATGTGTGTGTGTGAGAGTATAATGGGGTATAAGTCTGTGAGAGTGGTGTGTGTGTGAGTGAGAGAGAGAGAGGGTGTAGTGGCGTCACCTGTAGTGTGACATGAACCCACAGTCCTGGTTGAGGCCACCTCCATGGGTATTGAACTTGGCTATCAGTCTCTGCTCAGCCACTTTCCTTTTTTGCCTATCCTGAAGTCTACCTTGAAGGATGGTCACCCGAAGGTCCAAGGTTCAACTGGGAGGGAACACTCCTGGCTGGTGATTGTTGTGCAGTGTCCATTCATTTGTTGCTGTAGCCTCTGCTCGGTCTCACCAATATACCAAGACTCAGTGCATCGTTGCCTGCAACGTATGAGGTAAACAATGCTGGCTGAGTCACATGAGTACCTGCTGCACTCATGGTGGGTGGTGTCCCCATGTGTAATGGTGGTAAGCGTGTCAACACTCTGATACGTCTTTCATCATCTGCCGTGACAGAGTTGTATCGTGTTGTCCTGAAGGCTAGGTGGTTTTCTGCGAACAATTATCTGTTTAAAGTTTGGTGGTTGTTTGAAGGCGAGAAGTGGAGGCATGGGGAAGGTCTTGGCGAGGTGCTCAACCTCATCAATAATGTGTTGCAGGCTGCGAAGAACGTGGCGTAGTGTTTCGGCTCCTGAGAAGTACAGGACAACAAAGGGTACCATTTTGGTTGCAGCTCACGTCTGTCTCCTAAAGGAAGTCATTACAGTTTCTTGCTGTGACACAATGGAACTGGCAGTTGATGAGTTGAGCATTGTACCCCGTTCTAATGAGAGCACGTTTGTGTAAAGTGTCTGTCACGTTCCTCCTCACCTGAACAGATCCTGTGTATGTGAAGGGCTTGTCCAGAGGGGATGGCTGTTTTAATATGTTTCACTAGAGAAGTGTAGCACTGTCAGGTTATCCGTGGGTTTGCGGTGTAGAGAAGTGCTGAGATATCCATCCTTGATAGAGCTGCATGTGTTCAAAAATGAGACAGATACTAAATAGTGTGACGAGTGTGATGGTGGGATGAAACTTGTTAATACCACAGTATTGTTGTTTCAGTGACTCCTCACCATGGGTCCAGAGGAAGAAATGTCATTCATATATCTAGTGTATAGTGTTGGTTGGAGGTCCTGTGCAGAAAAGAAGCCTTGTTCGAACCTGTGCATGAAAGCGTTGGCATACTGGAGTGCAAATTTGGTCCCCATGGCTGTTCCATGTGTCTGGATGAAGAACTGGTTGTTAAAGGTGAAAATGTTGTGGTTGAGAATGAAGCGGATGAGTTGTAGGACAGTGCTCAGAGATTGGCAGTTGTTGGTATTGAGTACTGAGGCTGTTACCGTGATGCCATGATCGTGAGGAATGCTGGTGTAGAATACTGACATGTTCACGGATTCAACTCGTCTGTGGATGCTGAGCTTCTGGAAGGATTGGATCAGAAGTCTTGATGAATGCTGTCAGTTCACGGTTGTGCTCTTTGGTCAGATCTTCTGGTAGTTGCCTGTCGTGTTCCTGTTCAGTTGTTTGTACACTTCCTTGCAGAACTGAAAATGTGTTGCTGGAAAAGCGCAGCAGGTCAGGCAGCATCCAAAGAGCAGGGGAATCGACATTTCTGGCATGAGCCCTTCTTCAGGAATGAGGAAAGTGTGTCCAGCAGGTTAAGATAAAAGGTAGGGAGGAGGGACTTGGGGAGGGGCATTGGAAATGCGATAGGTGGAAGGAGGTCAAGGTGAGGGTGATAGGCCGGAGAGGGGGTGGGGACGGAGATGTCAGGAAGAAGATTGCAGGTTAGGAAGGCGGTGCCGAGTTTGAGGGATTTGACTGAGACAAGGTGGGGGGAGGGGAATTGAGGAAACTGGAGAAATCTAGGTTCATCCCTTGTGGTTGGAGGGTTCCTAGGCGAAAGATGAGGTGCTCTTCCTCCAGCCGTCGTGTTGCTATGGTCTGACGATGGAGTCCCAGGACCTGCATGTCCTTGGTGGAGTGGGAGGAGGAGTTGAAGTGTTGAGCCACGGGTGGTCGGGTTGGTTAGTCCGGGTGTAGGTTGGTGGGGTGGTAGGTGAGGACCAGTGGGGTTCTGTCCTGGTGGTGATTGGAGGGGCGGGGCTCAAGGGCGGAGGAGCAGGAAGTGGAGGAGATGCAGTGGAGGGCATCATCGATCATGTCTGGGGGGAAATTGCGGTCTTTGAAGAAGGAGGCCATTTGGGTTTTACTGTATTGGAACTGGTCCTCCTGGGAGCAGATGCGGCGGAGACGAAGAAATTAGGAGTATGGGATGGCGTTTTAAAAAGACATGAGGGGCACCTTTTTTATTTTAAGACAGAGAATAGTTCTCATGTGGTACCAATGTCCAGGGGAGGTGGTGGATGCAGGTACAGTTACAGTGTTTAAAAGACATTTGGATAAGTACATAGAGTCATAGAGATGTACAGCATGGAAACAGACCCTTCCGTCCAACCCGTGCCTGCTGAGCAGATATCCCAACCCAATCTAGTCCCACCTGCCAGCACCCGGCCGATATCCCTCCAAACCCTTCCTATTCATATACCCATCCAAATGCCTCTTAAATGTTGCAATTGTAATAGGAAAGGTTCAGAGAGTCTGGGCCAAACACTGGCAGGTGGGACTAGTTTAGTTTCAGAACACAGTCAGCATGGACTAGTTGGACTTAATGGTCTGTTTCTGTGCTGTATGACTCTGTAACTGTTCTATACTGGTCTTAAAACCAGTTTCTTACCTTCCCCAATACCCATCCACTTCTTTGTTCTTCAAAGTCAAATGAACTCAGCGTTGAATACATTCAATGACGGACCTAACTGCAGGAAGACATCGCCACTTGTGAACCCAACTTCTCTTGCTAATATATCACTTGCCTTGCTGATTGCTTGCTGCTCCTGTCTGACAACAGACAGTGACTGGTGTAGAAGGACGCTGAGGCCCCTCTGTCCATCCACACATCATTCCTGATGAAGGGCTCGTGCCCAAAACATTGACTCTCCTCCTCCTCAGTTGCTGACTGACCTCCTGTGCTTTTCCAGCGCCACACTTTTCAACTCTGATCTCCATCATCTCACTTTCGCCACATCTCAACAAATCACCATTTAAACAATGCGCCTCTTCTCTGCGTTTTTTAATATCAAAAGCTTTAGATTGTGTCAATTCATTTGCCATGTGTTTGCAAATTGAGACACAGACCTGGATCAACTTTTCCAGAGTCTGTCCCCTCCCCCACGCCTCAATTCACTCTTTCCTTTCAGTTGCTGCATGTAAACAATTGAACCCCAGAATGAAACAAAAAATGGAAAAAGTGGTCATAAACAGACTGTTGTACTTACAAAAGTTAGACAGAGGAAGGAAGTTACAGTCTGGGGTAAAGTTCACAGAGGAAGGAGCAGCAGCAGCTTCAGAGCTCACGGTCCAATCTCCACATTTCGACAATGGCCGGCTCTGATTGGCAGGAGGACCAGTCTCTTTCCGGTCCTCCAAGGTTCTTCATTGGTGAATGGAAAGGAGCTGACGCACAGTTTCTGCAGGCACCAAGGAATATGCGCAGTGTTTTGCTGACACCGGCGGTCATGCGCAGTGCTTGCTGACACCGCGGAGCATGCTCAGTATGCAGGAAGTTGTTACAAATTTTAAAGTTAAAAATCACAAAACACCTGGTTATAGTCCAACAGACTGATTTGGAAGCACTAGCTTTCAGAGCGCTGCCCCTTCACCGGGTGATTGTGGAGTGTAAGATCGTAAGACACAGAATTTATGATCTTATACTCCACACCGCCTGATGAAGGAGCGGCGCTCCGAAAGCTAGTGCTTCCAAACAAGCCGATTGGACTGTAACTTGCTGTTGTGTGATTTTTAACCTCGTACACCCCAGTCCATCACGGGCACCTCCACATCATGACAAATTTTAAGTGTCCAACTGCGAATATGAGAGAAAAATACCAAAGCAATTTTTTGTCGAAATGTTTTTTTCCCTGCGCCTTGACATGTTATTCCTTTTGCATTTTGTCTGGCTGCTCAATGTTTCTGTCCTTTCCCCAGGGTAGAGGTATTCCAAAACTACAGGGTATAGGTTTAGGGTGAGGGGAAAAGATTTTAAAAGATTTAAAAGACTAAGAATATAACATACATCCCTTACAGTGCGAAGGTGAGGACTGCAGATGCTGGAGATTAGGGTCGAGACTGTGTGCTGGAAAAGCACAGCAGGTCAGGCAGCATCTGAGGAGCAGGATATTCGATGTTTTGGGCAAAACCCTTCATCAGAAAATAGCCATGGGGAACTGGCTTAATCGAGTGGTCTGGGTGGGATGCTGTTGGGAAGGTCGATGTGATGGCCTGCAGGGATGATATGCCTTAGCCATGCTTATATTGAAAAAGGATTGCCTTAAATCTGCTATGGGACGAGTGGGTTCCAGTTCGTGGGACACTGACACCAGTCCTGGGAAAGGTGGGATTTGTGCTGTCTCTCGCTTCACATTCTGCCCCTTGTCCATTTTCTCCCCACCCACTGCCCCCTGCCCTTTCTCCCCTTTTCACACTGCACCCCGATTCTCTCCCCAACCCTCTGAACCCCGGTCATTCTCTACTCCCCAACCTCTGCCCCTCTCCATTTCTCTCCCTTCTCCACCACCACCAGTGCCCCCGCCCATCCTTTCTCGTGCCTCAGCCCTCTTTGATCTAGTGGCCGAGCAGAGGCTGATAGCCAAGTTTAGAACACATGAGGATGGCCTCAGCCGAGACGCTGGGTTCATGTCACACTACAGGAGACCCACCTACACAATATACTCTCACACACACAAGCACACTCTCTTACATACGCACACGCTCGTGCAGACCCTCACTGATAGACATGCTCTCTCTCTCAGACACACAGTAACATAACCCCACACTCAAACCCACGCACACACCATCTCACATGCTTATACTCCATCACACACACATACGCACACTGTACCGAGCATGCACACGCAAACTCAACCACTCTCTCTCATGCATGTACTCGCATAGAGAAGTATTTGGGGTGAATCTGCGTTTTCAGGATTATATATTTGGAAATAGAACCAGTCTCACTCAAGATTAGGATACAGAAAGACCGTACCCTCACAGCTTTCATGCATTGTCTGACCTGAGGTGTCACCTCCTTTTATAAACCTTAAATTACCTGGAGAATGTGACTTTTAAAACGTTCTGGGATTTACAGATGAATGAATCGAAATCTACAACCCGTTTTAAGAGGTGAAAGACTCTACAGCAATCTAGGTTTCTTCAATATATCATTTATGTTACATGACACTATAATCTTTTATTCTATATTCTGTGTCTTATGATCCTCCTCCACAGAACCAGAGGTCCAAGGAGATCTGTCCCAACTTTCCAATCTACCTTCATTGCTGACACTCCTCAGGCACGGCACCATTCACGTCAACCTGTTCATACCCTGAGACCAACGAGCCACATGCCATGGGCGCAGCCAGCTCCAGAAGCAGCTGAGACTTGCTCAGCACGAAATACATTGTATATTGCTCCCAGAATTTCAAGCAGCAACGAGTTTCAAGAACATCTGCTTCTCAATCTGTCTCCCTGTTCCCAGAACACTGCTGTTAGTCCCGTCCCCAGGGGCCGGGCTCTCTCCACTAGCGGATAATTGAACCATTTTGTTTCTACTTACAAGCTGTGCTGGTGGAAGGCAGAGCCCATTCGCTCTTCTGCTCCCTCTCACTATCACATGGGGTAGAAGACGAATGCATCAAAGGACAACTTTGAACTTGCTCCAAAGGTCTGTTATGGGAGAAATGGCAAGGTGATGTGCTATCGGGACAGACAGAAATGGAGACCGGAGAGTCCTCCCTCAGGTAAATTGAGACGAGTGCCTTCTTGTGCAGCCTGTTTGGTGTTCAGAATTTGCCTTGACACAGCAATCCTGCAGAAAGTATTTTGTTACACAGGCGTCTGTTTCTTTACCGCAGGAAATGGACAAAAAACAGCAAGTCACGTGTTTCAGCTTCACCAGTTCATTACCATCTGAGAGAAGAGGTTTCACACTTGAGGTCAGAACACACCGACAGAAGAGGACAAGACAACTCAGAGCTCCACAAGGGAGCCAGCGCAACTGTGTAAATCTGACCCGAACCACTCTCTGCACGAAAACGTTCTTCATAATGTCATTTTTCCTTCCTTTCCTCAAGACTCTGCCTAATTGTCAGCGATCCTTTCAGGCGTGGTACCATTTTCACGATATTATTTTCTCTGTCTAGACCTCTCATGTCTTGGAAAACGTCAACTGGGACAGATTTGAAACTTCTGTTCTCCAAGGAGAACTGTCCCAACTTACCAATCTGCCTTTATTATTGACATTCCTCATACACGAGGAAAAAATGAGGTCTGCAGATGCTGGAGATCAGAGCTGAAAATGTGTTGCTGGAAAAGCGCAGCAGGTCAGGCAGCATCCAAGGAACAAGAAATTCGACGTTTTGGGCATAAGCCATTCCTGCTGCCACGCCTGGACCACTGTCCACAGGACACTTCAGGTGTTCATTTGGCAAGCGTCAACTTCTTCAACACGATCTCCAACCATTTCACTTCCCTGTTTTCTGCTTCGTTCGGACTCCAGACAGCCCAACCTCGATTCACCAAGGTGCTCTTTGAGAAACTTATTGAGGCAATTTTGCACAAGTCAAGTTAAAATACGTGGGCTCGTCCGGGATTTTAAACCGGGACCTCTTGCAAGTCGGCACGGTAGATGACCCAAAGCGAGAATCATACGCCGAGACAAACGAGCCAGAAAGCATGCCAGTGACCAACGCCCCACACCACTTGACTGTGTGGGAATGCTTCATGCGGCCCACCTTCGCTCTGCTGGTTCTATACTTCAGTCAACGTGTGTCTATTCGTTTCATTCTCTCGCATTCTCAGCGTAAATCTGCACATCTGAACGTGACCACCGAATTCCCTTTTGTGTTCATTGAATCTTCCTCTTTGTCAATGTCCGACAGGGACTTACTGACACTAACCACTCCCTGTACGAAAACGTTCTTCCTCCTGTCATTTTTACTTGTTTTCCTGGTGACCTTAAAATTCGGCCGAATCGTTGTGGACCTTTCAGGTGTGGGAACATTTTCACAACATTATTTCCTGTTTCTAGGTCCCTCATGACTTGGAAAACTTCGGTTCTCCGAGGAGAGCTGTCCCAATTTTCCAATCTACCTTCATTGCTGACATTCCCCAAACACCGCACAGCTCACGTCAACCTGTTCGACACGACATCCAACCATTTCACTTCCCTGTTTTCTGCCTTGTCCGTACTCCAGACAGCCCAACCTCGTTTCACCAAGGTGCTTTTTGAGAAAATTAATCAGGCAGTTTTGCACAAGTCAAGTTTTAGAAAAACCTCGGGCTCGTCCGGGATTTGAACCCGGGACCTCTCGCAACTCATCACAGTGAAGCACCCAAAGCGAGAATCATACGCCTAGACCAACGAGCCAGAGAGCCGGCCCGCGACCGATGGCCCACACCGCTTGAGTGACCTGAGACGTGCTCACTATGAAATACATTTGAGATTGCTCTAAGAATTGCTAGCGGCAAAGGGTTTCCCGAACAGCTGCTTCTCATTCAGTCTCCCTGCTGCTGTTTGTCACGTCCCCAGGAACCGGGCTCTCTCCACTGGCAGACAATTCAAACATTTTGTTTTGAAATTTTTCTATGACACCCGAGCGGCCAGTGACAAGCATTACCCTCCTCACCATGGGATACAGAGAACAGGAGAAGACCACGCAGATCTCCACGAGTGTATCAACTCGACTGTGCACATTGGGCCAGTATATCACTGTGAAATATTTATGTCCAAGCCTTTTTTCGGAAGCAGATGAGAAGGCGAGGTGCAGAACAGAGCGCAGTTATAAGGGAAAGCTGCTAAAGACGACATTGAGTGAATAGGAGAGAGTGGGTTATGGTCCCAACACGCACCCGTTGTGCCAGGGGTTACACTTCGGGTCCACTCTTCCTTCACTCGCAACACCCCACACCCACCTCCCATAGTGCCAAGTCGCTTTCGCCTGAAACTGCCGAATGTGCAACACCTGCCCATTTACCGGCTCCCTCCTGAATATCCAAGGGCTCAAACATACCTGCCAGGTAAAGCAGCACTTTTGCCACAACCTAGTCCACTGCATTCGCTGCTCACAGTGTCGTTTCCCCAATGTAGCATGAAGCATAAACTGGGTGACTGCTTCGCAGAACATCCCGGTTCTGCCCGCAGGAAAAAGGCCCTGACCTGGCGGTTGTCTGCCACTTTAACACATCACCCTGTTCCCTGACCAACATCTCTGTCTCAGGCTTGCAGCAGTGTTCTAGCTCCAGATGAAAGAACAACAACTCATTTTCCACTTGGAGACCTTACAGCCCTCCGGTCTTCAATATCGAGTTCCATAACTTTAGGGCCTGAACTCCCCCATGTCCTTGACCCCTACCACACCAACGACTCCTTGTTATCACCTCGTCGGCTATGACAGACTACGTATTGTTAGCCACTAACAGTCTCCATGAGCAGCTATTCGCCCTCTCACGCGGATCGTTATTCACTCCTACGTCCTTCCTATTGTTCTCTCTCTCTGAGCTGGCGGCAAACACAGCAATGTACATTGGAGACTCTGAGCCAGCTGAAAGTTGCTCAGTGTGAAGTACATTCCACATTGCTCCAAGAATTGCAAGCAGCAAAGCGTTTCCAGAACTTCTGCTTGTCATTCTGTCCCCGGGGCGCTGATGTTTGTCTCATCCCCAGGAACTGGACTATCTCCACTGCTCGATAATTAAACCAATTTATTTCTACTTGCACGTTGTTCTGGGGTGGGGTGGGGCGTGGTGTAGGGTGGGGGCGGGTAGAGTCTCTCTCTCTCTCTCTCTCTCTCACTCTCTGAAACCGTTGGGGTGAGAGGTGTCAGTTGCATTAATGCGGGGAACATGAACAACTTTGATTGTGAACTTTCTCCAAAGGTCTGTTATCTGAGAGATGGAAAGATGCTGTGCTGGAAGGACAGAAAGAAATGGACACCGAGGACTCTTCGCCCAGGTAAATTCACATTGTTGTGCAGCCTTCTTGGTGTTCAGAAATCGTCTTCACGCAGCAATCTTACGGAAAGTCTATAGCAAAGTGGGCATCGCTTTCTTTGTTGCTACCGCGCAGCAGTTAACATCTGAGCCCCAAGTGTCCCAGATGAAGAGAATCCGAGTGAAACCTTCACTCACTGAGAGTCCTCCCCACGGCCCTGAGCTGAGGGACTGCAGGCAGTCCAACACGGAAGGGACGGTTAAAAATGAACCAGTTTTGCTCCCTCAGCCTCTCTGTCCCAGAGACAGGCAGTGGGATGGCATAAACACGTAGCACCATTCTCGAGTAGACACAAGCCGTTCAACCCATCGAATCCACGCCGTTTGCCTGTCTCTCTCTCTCTGAGGTTATTCACAATCGGTGGGATCCGTCCTAATCGTGGGGGAACTGTGTCTGAGTCGTGATGAGGTTTTTGACATGCTTGTCATTCACGTCTGAACCAGGGTAGCGAATTACTGCAGGGAATGGACGAAACCGCAAGACATTTGTTTCAACTTGACTAACTGATTGGCATCGCAGAGAACTGGTTTTGCGATCCAGTTCAGAATAAAAACCGCCGAACAACAGAATGCCACTGAGACCTCTAAAACCACGCACCTTGCATGGAGTGGATTTGCCATTCGGGTATGCAGCTGGCAGAAGAGAGCACCGATCCAAAGGAAATCAGCTCGAGGTGACATTGAATAATAGCAGAGGATGGCTTCGATCCATCGACCTCTGGGTTATGGGCCCAGCACGCTCCCGCTGCGCCACTCTGCTGCCGCGCTCTGGGCCCTGTCCACAGAGCGATTCAGCTTTTCATCTGGCACGCGGCTCGCACGTTCGAGACTGATGTCAAAGACCTCCGCTGCTGTCGTGTGATATGCTGTTTCGCAGACGTACGGAGGCTGTGCAAATAGAAACGTTTTTACTAAATTCCCACATTCTGTTGGTCGAACTGTGATTTCACACTGAATCACAACATGTGTCGCAGCGCAGACGGAGGCCATGCGGCCCACCTTCGCTCTGCTGGTTCTATACTTCAGTCAACGTGTGTCTATTCGTTTCATTCTCTCGCATTCTCAGCGTAAATCTGCACATCTGAACGTGACCACCGAATTCCCTTTTGTGTTCATTGAATCTTCCTCTTTGTCAATGTCCGACAGGGACTTACTGACACTAACCACTCCCTGTACGAAAACGTTCTTCCTCCTGTCATTTTTACTTGTTTTCCTGGTGACCTTAAAATTCGGCCGAATCGTTGTGGACCTTTCAGGTGTGGGAACATTTTCACAACATTATTTCCTGTTTCTAGGTCCCTCATGACTTGGAAAACTTCGGTTCTCCGAGGAGAGCTGTCCCAATTTTCCAATCTACCTTCATTGCTGACATTCCCCAAACACCGCACAGCTCACGTCAACCTGTTCGACACGACATCCAACCATTTCACTGCCCTGTTTTCTGCCTTGTCCGTACTCCAGACAGCCCAACCTCGTTTCACCAAGGTGCTTTTTGAGAAAATTAATCAGGCAGTTTTGCACAAGTCAAGTTTTAGAAAAACCTCGGGCTCGTCCGGGATTTGAACCCGGGACCTCTCGCAACTCGTCACAGTGAAGCACCCAAAGGTAAATTCACATTGTTGTGCAGCCTTCTTGGTGTTCAGAAATCGTCTTCACGCAGCAATCTTACGGAAAGTCTATAGCAAAGTGGGCGTCGCTTTCTTTGTTGCTACCGCGCAGCAGTTAACATCTGAGCCCCAAGTGTCCCAGATGAAGAGAATCCGAGTGAAACCTTCACTCACTGAGAGTCCTCCCCACGGCCCTGAGCTGAGGGACTCCAGGCAGTCCAACACGGAAGGGACGGTTAAAAATGAACCAGTTTTGCTCCCTCAGCCTCTCTGTCCCAGAGACAGGCAGTGGGATGGCATAAACACGTAGCACCATTCTCGAGTAGACACAAGCCGTTCAACCCATCGAATCCACGCCGTTTGCCTGTCTCTCTCTCTCTGAGGTTATTCACAATCGGTGGGATCCGTCCTAATCGTGGGGGAACTGTGTCTGAGTCGTGATGAGGTTTTTGACATGCTTGTCATTCACGTCTGAACCAGGGTAGCGAATTACTGCAGGGAATGGACGAAACCGCAAGACATTTGTTTCAACTTGACTAACTGATTGGCATCGCAGAGAACTGGTTTTGCGATCCAGTTCAGAATAAAAACCGCCGAACAACAGAATGCCACTGAGACCTCTAAAACCACGCACCTTGCATGGAGTGGATTTGCCATTCGGGCATGCAGCTGGCAGAAGAGAGCACCGATCCAAAGGAAATCAGCTCGAGGTGACATGGAATAATAGCAGAGGATGGCTTCGATCCATCGACCTCTGGGTTATGGGCCCAGCACGCTCCCGCTGCGCCACTCTGCTGCCGCGGTCTGGGCCCTGTCCACAGAGCGATTCAGCTTTTCATCTGGCACGCGGCTCGCACGTTCGAGACTGATGTCAAAGACCTCCGCTGCTGTCGTGTGATATGCTGTTTCGCAGACGTACGGAGGCTGTGCAAATAGAAACGTTTTTACTAAATTCCCACATTCTGTTGGTCGAACTGTGATTTCACACTGAATCACAACATGTGTCGCAGCGCAGACGGAGGCCATGCGGCCCACCTTCGCTCTGCTGGTTCTATACTTCAGTCAACGTGTGTCTATTCGTTTCATTCTCTCGCATTCTCAGCGTAAATCTGCACATCTGAACGTGACCACCGAATTCCCTTTTGTGTTCATTGAATCTTCCTCTTTGTCAATGTCCGACAGGGACTTACTGACACTAACCACTCCCTGTACGAAAACGTTCTTCCTCCTGTCATTTTTACTTGTTTTCCTGGTGACCTTAAAATTCGGCCGAATCGTTGTGGACCTTTCAGGTGTGGGAACATTTTCACAACATTATTTCCTGTTTCTAGGTCCCTCATGACTTGGAAAACTTCGGTTCTCCGAGGAGAGCTGTCCCAATTTTCCAATCTACCTTCATTGCTGACATTCCCCAAACACCGCACAGCTCACGTCAACCTGTTCGACACGACATCCAACCATTTCACTGCCCTGTTTTCTGCCTTGTCCGTACTCCAGACAGCCCAACCTCGTTTCACCAAGGTGCTTTTTGAGAAAATTAATCAGGCAGTTTTGCACAAGTCAAGTTTTAGAAAAACCTCGGGCTCGTCCGGGACTTGAACCCGGGACCTCTCGCAACTCATCACAGTGAAGCACCCAAAGCGAGAATCATACGCCTAGACCAACGAGCCAGAGAGCCGGCCCGCGACCGATGGCCCACACCACTTGAGTGACCTGAGACGTGCTCACTATGAAATACATTTGAGATTGCTCTAAGAATTGCTAGCGGCAAAGGGTTTCCCGAACAGCTGCTTCTCATTCAGTCTCCCTGCTGCTGTTTGTCACGTCCCCAGGAACCGGGCTCTCTCCACTGGCAGACAATTCAAACATTTTGTTTTGAAATTTTTCTATGACACCCGAGCGGCCAGTGACAAGCATTACCCTCCTCACAATGGGATACAGAGAACAGGAGAAGACCACGCGGATCTCCACGAGTGTATCAACTCGACTGTGCACATTGGGCCAGTATATCACTGTGAAATATTTATGTCCAAGCCTTTTTTCGGAAGCAGATGAGAAGGCGAGGTGCAGAACAGAGCGCAGTTATAAGGGAAAGCTGCTAAAGACGACATTGAGTGAATAGGAGAGAGTGGGTTATGGTCCCAACACGCACCCGTTGTGCCAGGGGTTACACTTCGGGTCCACTCTTCCTTCTCTCGCAACACCCCACACCCACCTCCCATAGTGCCAAGTCGCTTTCGCCTGAAACTGCCGAATGTGCAACACCTGCCCATTTACCGGCTCCCTCCTGAATATCCAAGGGCTCAAACATACCTGCCAGGTAAAGCAGCACTTTTGCCACAACCTAGTCCACTGCATTCGCTGCTGTCGTGTGATATGCTGTTTCGCAGACGTACGGAGGCTGTGCAAATAGAAACGTTTTTACTAAATTCCCACATTCTGTTGGTCGAACTGTGATTTCACACTGAATCACAACATGTGTCGCAGCGCAGACGGAGGCCATGCGGCCCACCTTCGCTCTGCTGGTTCTATACTTCAGTCAACGTGTGTCTATTCGTTTCATTCTCTCGCATTCTCAGCGTAAATCTGCACATCTGAACGTGACCACCGAATTCCCTTTTGTGTTCATTCAATCTTCCTCTTTGTCAATGTCCGACAGGGACTTACTGACACTAACCACTCCCTGTACGAAAACGTTCTTCCTCTTGTCATTTTTACTTGTTTTCCTGGTGACCTTAAAATTCGGCCGAATCGTTGTGGACCTTTCAGGTGTGGGAACATTTTCACAACATTATTTCCTGTTTCTAGGTCCCTCATGACTTGGAAAATTTCGGTTCTCCGAGGAGAGCTGTCCCAATTTTCCAATCTACCTTCATTGCTGACATTCCCCAAACACCGCACAGCTCACGTCAACCTGTTCGACACGACATCCAACCATTTCACTTCCCTGTTTTCTGCCTTGTCCGTACTCCAGACAGCCCAACCTCGTTTCACCAAGGTGCTTTTTGAGAAAATTAATCAGGCAGTTTTGCACAAGTCAAGTTTTAGAAAAACCTCGGGCTCGTCCCGGATTTGAACCCGGGACCTCTCGCAACTCATCACAGTGAAGCACCCAAAGCGAGAATCATACGCCTAGACCAACGAGCCAGAGAGCCGGCCCGCGACCGATGGCCCACACCGCTTGAGTGGCCTGAGACGTGCTCACTATGAAATACATTTGAGATTGCTCTAAGAATTGCTAGCGGCAAAGGGTTTCCCGAACAGCTGCTTCTCATTCAGTCTCCCTGCTGCTGTTTGTCACGTCCCCAGGAACCGGGCTCTCTCCACTGGCAGACAATTCAAACATTTTGTTTTGAAATTTTTCTATGACACCCGAGCGGCCAGTGACAAGCATTACCCTCCTCACCATGGGATACAGAGAACAGGAGAAGACCACGCAGATCTCCACGAGTGTATCAACTCGACTGTGCACATTGGGCCAGTATATCACTGTGAAATATTTATGTCCAAGCCTTTTTTCGGAAGCAGATGAGAAGGCGAGGTGCAGAACAGAGCGCAGTTATAAGGGAAAGCTGCTAAAGACGACATTGAGTGAATAGGAGAGAGTGGGTTATGGTCCCAACTCGCAGCCGTTGTGCCAGGGGTTACACTTCGGGTCCACTCTTCCTTCACTCGCAACACCCCACACCCACCTCCCATAGTGCCAAGTCGCTTTCGCCTGAAACTGCCGAATGTGCAACACCTGCCCATTTACCGGCTCCCTCCTGAATATCCAAGGGCTCAAACATACCTGCCAGGTAAAGCAGCACTTTTGCCACAACCTAGTCCACTGCATTCGCTGCTCACAGTGTCGTTTCCCCAATGTAGCATGAAGCATAAACTGGGTGACTGCTTCGCAGAACATCCCGGTTCTGCCCGCAGGAAAAAGGCCCTGACCTGGCGGTTGTCTGCCACTTTAACACATCACCCTGTTCCCTGACCAACATCTCTGTCTCAGGCTTGCAGCAGTGTTCTAGCTCCAGATGAAAGAACAACAACTCATTTTCCACTTGGAGACCTTACAGCCCTCCGGTCTTCAATATCGAGTTCCATAACTTTAGGGCCTGAACTCCCCCATGTCCTTGACCCCTACCACACCAACGACTCCTTGTTATCACCTCGTCGGCTATGACAGACTACGTATTGTTAGCCACTAACAGTCTCCATGAGCAGCTATTCGCCCTCTCACGCGGATCGTTATTCACTCCTACGTCCTTCCTATTGTTCTCTCTCTCTGAGCTGGCGGCAAACACAGCAATGTACATTGGAGACTCTGAGCCAGCTGAAAGTTGCTCAGTGTGAAGTACATTCCACATTGCTCCAAGAATTGCAAGCAGCAAAGCGTTTCCAGAACTTCTGCTTGTCATTCTGTCCCCGGGGCGCTGATGTTTGTCTCATCCCCAGGAACTGGACTATCTCCACTGCTCGATAATTAAACCAATTTATTTCTACTTGCACGTTGTTCTGGGGTGGGGTGGGGCGTGGTGTAGGGTGGGGGCGGGTAGAGTCTCTCTCTCTCTCTCTCTCTCACTCTCTGAAACCGTTGGGGTGAGAGGTGTCAGTTGCATTAATGCGGGGAACATGAACAACTTTGATTGTGAACTTTCTCCAAAGGTCTGTTATCTGAGAGATGGAAAGATGCTGTGCTGGAAGGACAGAAAGAAATGGACACCGAGGACTCTTCGCCCAGGTAAATTCACATTGTTGTGCAGCCTTCTTGGTGTTCAGAAATCGTCTTCACGCAGCAATCTTACGGAAAGTCTATAGCAAAGTGGGCATCGCTTTCTTTGTTGCTACCGCGCAGCAGTTAACATCTGAGCCCCAAGTGTCCCAGATGAAGAGAATCCGAGTGAAACCTTCACTCACTGAGAGTCCTCCCCACGGCCCTGAGCTGAGGGACTGCAGGCAGTCCAACACGGAAGGGACGGTTAAAAATGAACCAGTTTTGCTCCCTCAGCCTCTCTGTCCCAGAGACAGGCAGTGGGATGGCATAAACACGTAGCACCATTCTCGAGTAGACACAAGCCGTTCAACCCATCGAATCCACGCCGTTTGCCTGTCTCTCTCTCTCTGAGGTTATTCACAATCGGTGGGATCCGTCCTAATCGTGGGGGAACTGTGTCTGAGTCGTGATGAGGTTTTTGACATGCTTGTCATTCACGTCTGAACCAGGGTAGCGAATTACTGCAGGGAATGGACGAAACCGCAAGACATTTGTTTCAACTTGACTAACTGATTGGCATCGCAGAGAACTGGTTTTGCGATCCAGTTCAGAATAAAAACCGCCGAACAACAGAATGCCACTGAGACCTCTAAAACCACGCACCTTGCATGGAGTGGATTTGCCATTCGGGTATGCAGCTGGCAGAAGAGAGCACCGATCCAAAGGAAATCAGCTCGAGGTGACATTGAATAATAGCAGAGGATGGCTTCGATCCATCGACCTCTGGGTTATGGGCCCAGCACGCTCCCGCTGCGCCACTCTGCTGCCGCGCTCTGGGCCCTGTCCACAGAGCGATTCAGCTTTTCATCTGGCACGCGGCTCGCACGTTCGAGACTGATGTCAAAGACCTCCGCTGCTGTCGTGTGATATGCTGTTTCGCAGACGTACGGAGGCTGTGCAAATAGAAACGTTTTTACTAAATTCCCACATTCTGTTGGTCGAACTGTGATTTCACACTGAATCACAACATGTGTCGCAGCGCAGACGGAGGCCATGCGGCCCACCTTCGCTCTGCTGGTTCTATACTTCAGTCAACGTGTGTCTATTCGTTTCATTCTCTCGCATTCTCAGCGTAAATCTGCACATCTGAACGTGACCACCGAATTCCCTTTTGTGTTCATTGAATCTTCCTCTTTGTCAATGTCCGACAGGGACTTACTGACACTAACCACTCCCTGTACGAAAACGTTCTTCCTCCTGTCATTTTTACTTGTTTTCCTGGTGACCTTAAAATTCGGCCGAATCGTTGTGGACCTTTCAGGTGTGGGAACATTTTCACAACATTATTTCCTGTTTCTAGGTCCCTCATGACTTGGAAAACTTCGGTTCTCCGAGGAGAGCTGTCCCAATTTTCCAATCTACCTTCATTGCTGACATTCCCCAAACACCGCACAGCTCACGTCAACCTGTTCGACACGACATCCAACCATTTCACTGCCCTGTTTTCTGCCTTGTCCGTACTCCAGACAGCCCAACCTCGTTTCACCAAGGTGCTTTTTGAGAAAATTAATCAGGCAGTTTTGCACAAGTCAAGTTTTAGAAAAACCTCGCGCTCGTCCGGGATTTGAACCCGGGACCTCTCGCAACTCGTCACAGTGAAGCACCCAAAGGTAAATTCACATTGTTGTGCAGCCTTCTTGGTGTTCAGAAATCGTCTTCACGCAGCAATCTTACGGAAAGTCTATAGCAAAGTGGGCATCGCTTTCTTTGTTGCTACCGCGCAGCAGTTAACATCTGAGCCCCAAGTGTCCCAGATGAAGAGAATCCGAGTGAAACCTTCACTCACTGAGAGTCCTCCCCACGGCCCTGAGCTGAGGGACTGCAGGCAGTCCAACACGGAAGGGACGGTTAAAAATGAACCAGTTTTGCTCCCTCAGCCTCTCTGTCCCAGAGACAGGCAGTGGGATGGCATAAACACGTAGCACCATTCTCGAGTAGACACAAGCCGTTCAACCCATCGAATCCACGCCGTTTGCCTGTCTCTCTCTCTCTGAGGTTATTCACAATCGGTGGGATCCGTCCTAATCGTGGGGGAACTGTGTCTGAGTCGTGATGAGGTTTTTGACATGCTTGTCATTCACGTCTGAACCAGGGTAGCGAATTACTGCAGGGAATGGACGAAACCGCAAGACATTTGTTTCAACTTGACTAACTGATTGGCATCGCAGAGAACTGGTTTTGCGATCCAGTTCAGAATAAAAACCGCCGAACAACAGAATGCCACTGAGACCTCTAAAACCACGCACCTTGCATGGAGTGGATTTGCAATTCGGGTATGCAGCTGGCAGAAGAGAGCACCGATCCAAAGGAAATCAGCTCGAGGTGACATTGAATAATAGCAGAGGATGGTTTCGATCCATCGACCTCTGGGTTATGGGCCCAGCACGCTGCCGCTGCGCCACTCTGCTGCCACGCTCTGGGCCCGGTCCACAGAGCGATTCAGCTTTTCATCTGGCACGCGGCTCGCACGTTCGAGACTGATGTCAAAGACCTCCGCTGCTGTCGTGTGATATGCTGTTTCGCAGACGTACGGAGGCTGTGCAAATAGAAACGTTTTTACTAAATTCCCACATTCTGTTGGTCGAACTGTGATTTCACACTGAATCACAACATGTGTCGCAGCGCAGACGGAGGCCATGCGGCCCACCTTCGCTCTGCTGGTTCTATACTTCAGTCAACGTGTGTCTATTCGTTTCATTCTCTCGCATTCTCAGCGTAAATCTGCACATCTGAACGTGACCACCGAATTCCCTTTTGTGTTCATTGAATCTTCCTCTTTGTCAATGTCCGACAGGGACTTACTGACACTAACCACTCCCTGTACGAAAACGTTCTTCCTCCTGTCATTTTTACTTGTTTTCCTGGTGACCTTAAAATTCGGCCGAATCGTTGTGGACCTTTCAGGTGTGGGAACATTTTCACAACATTATTTCCTGTTTCTAGGTCCCTCATGACTTGGAAAACTTCGGTTCTCCGAGGAGAGCTGTCCCAATTTTCCAATCTACCTTCATTGCTGACATTCCCCAAACACCGCACAGCTCACGTCAACCTGTTCGACACGACATCCAACCATTTCACTTCCCTGTTTTCTGCCTTGTCCGTACTCCAGACAGCCCAACCTCGTTTCACCAAGGTGCTTTTTGAGAAAATTAATCAGGCAGTTTTGCACAAGTCAAGTTTTAGAAAAACCTCGGGCTCGTCCGGGATTTGAACCCGGGACCTCTCGCAACTCATCACAGTGAAGCACCCAAAGCGAGAATCATACGCCTAGACCAACGAGCCAGAGAGCCGGCCCGCGACAGATGCCCCACACCGCTTGAGTGACCTGAGACGTGCTCACTATGAAATACATTTGAGATTGCTCTAAGAATTGCTAGCGGCAAAGGGTTTCCCGAACAGCTGCTTCTCATTCAGTCTCCCTGCTGCTGTTTGTCACGTCCCCAGGAACCGGGCTCTCTCCACTGGCAGACAATTCAAACATTTTGTTTTGAAATTTTTCTATGACACCCGAGCGGCCAGTGACAAGCATTACCCTCCTCACCATGGGATACAGAGAACAGGAGAAGACCACGCAGATCTCCACGAGTGTATCAACTCGACTGTGCACATTGGGCCAGTATATCACTGTGAAATATTTATGTCCAAGCCTTTTTTCGGAAGCAGATGAGAAGGCGAGGTGCAGAACAGAGCGCAGTTATAAGGGAAAGCTGCTAAAGACGACATTGAGTGAATAGGAGAGAGTGGGTTATGGTCCCAACACGCACCCGTTGTGCCAGGGGTTACACTTCGGGTCCACTCTTCCTTCACTCGCAACACCCCACACCCACCTCCCATAGTGCCAAGTCGCTTTCGCCTGAAACTGCCGAATGTGCAACACCTGCCCATTTACCGGCTCCCTCCTGAATATCCAAGGGCTCAAACATACCTGCCAGGTAAAGCAGCACTTTTGCCACAACCTAGTCCACTGCATTCGCTGCTCACAGTGTCGTTTCCCCAATGTAGCATGAAGCATAAACTGGGTGACTGCTTCGCAGAACATCCCGGTTCTGCCCGCAGGAAAAAGGCCCTGACCTGGCGGTTGTCTGCCACTTTAACACATCACCCTGTTCCCTGACCAACATCTCTGTCTCAGGCTTGCAGCAGTGTTCTAGCTCCAGATGAAAGAACAACAACTCATTTTCCACTTGGAGACCTTACAGCCCTCCGGTCTTCAATATCGAGTTCCATAACTTTAGGGCCTGAACTCCCCCATGTCCTTGACCCCTACCACACAAACGACTCCTTGTTATCACCTCGTCGGCTATGACAGACTACGTATTGTTAGCCACTAACAGTCTCCATGAGCAGCTATTCGCCCTCTCACGCGGATCGTTATTCACTCCTACGTCCTTCCTATTGTTCTCTCTCTCTGAGCTGGCGGCAAACACAGCAATGTACATTGGAGACTCTGAGCCAGCTGAAAGTTGCTCAGTGTGAAGTACATTCCACATTGCTCCAAGAATTGCAAGCAGCAAAGCGTTTCCAGAACTTCTGCTTGTCATTCTGTCCCCGGGGCGCTGATGTTTGTCTCATCCCCAGGAACTGGACTATCTCCACTGCTCGATAATTAAACCAATTTATTTCTACTTGCACGTTGTTCTGGGGTGGGGTGGGGCGTGGTGTAGGGTGGGGGCGGGTAGAGTCTCTCTCTCTCTCTCTCTCTCTCTCTCACTCTCTGAAACCGTTGGGGTGAGAGGTGTCAGTTGCATTAATGCGGGGAACATGAACAACTTTGATTGTGAACTTTCTCCAAAGGTCTGTTATCTGAGAGATGGAAAGATGCTGTGCTGGCAGGACAGAAAGAAATGGACACCGAGGACTCTTCGCCCAGGTAAATTCACATTGTTGTGCAGCCTTCTTGGTGTTCAGAAATCGTCTTCACGCAGCAATCTTACGGAAAGTCTATAGCAAAGTGGGCATCGCTTTCTTTGTTGCTACCGCGCAGCAGTTAACATCTGAGCCCCAAGTGTCCCAGATGAAGAGAATCCGAGTGAAACCTTCACTCACTGAGAGTCCTCCCCACGGCCCTGAGCTGAGGGACTGCAGGCAGTCCAACACGGAAGGGACGGTTAAAAATGAACCAGTTTTGCTCCCTCAGCCTCTCTGTCCCAGAGACAGGCAGTGGGATGGCATAAACACGTAGCACCATTCTCGAGTAGACACAAGCCGTTCAACCCATCGAATCCACGCCGTTTGCCTGTCTCTCTCTCTCTCTGAGGTTATTCACAATCGGTGGGATCCGTCCTAATCGTGGGGGAACTGTGTCTGAGTCGTGATGAGGTTTTTGACATGCTTGTCATTCACGTCTGAACCAGGGTAGCGAATTACTGCAGGGAATGGACGAAACCGCAAGACATTTGTTTCAACTTGACTAACTGATTGGCATCGCAGAGAACTGGTTTTGCGATCCAGTTCAGAATAAAAACCGCCGAACAACAGAATGCCACTGAGACCTCTAAAACCACGCACCTTGCATGGAGTGGATTTGCCATTCGGGTATGCAGCTGGCAGAAGAGAGCACCGATCCAAAGGAAATCAGCTCGAGGTGACATTGAATAATAGCAGAGGATGGTTTCGATCCATCGACCTCTGGGTTATGGGCCCAGCACGCTCCCGCTGCGCCACTCTGCTGCCACGCTCTGGGCCCTGTCCACAGAGCGATTCAGCTTTTCATCTGGCACGCGGCTCGCACGTTCGAGACTGATGTCAAAGACCTCCGCTGCTGTCGTGTGATATGCTGTTTCGCAGACGTACGGAGGCTGTGCAAATAGAAACGTTTTTACTAAATTCCCACATTCTGTTGGTCGAACTGTGATTTCACACTGAATCACAACATGTGTCGCAGCGCAGACGGAGGCCATGCGGCCCACCTTCGCTCTGCTGGTTCTATACTTCAGTCAACGTGTGTCTATTCGTTTCATTCTCTCGCATTCTCAGCGTAAATCTGCACATCTGAACGTGACCACCGAATTCCCTTTTGTGTTCATTGAATCTTCCTCTTTGTCAATGTCCGACAGGGACTTACTGACACTAACCACTCCCTGTACGAAAACGTTCTTCCTCCTGTCATTTTTACTTGTTTTCCTGGTGACCTTAAAATTCGGCCGAATCGTTGTGGACCTTTCAGGTGTGGGAACATTTTCACAACATTATTTCCTGTTTCTAGGTCCCTCATGACTTGGAAAACTTCGGTTCTCCGAGGAGAGCTGTCCCAATTTTCCAATCTACCTTCATTGCTGACATTCCCCAAACACCGCACAGCTCACGTCAACCTGTTCGACACGACATCCAACCATTTCACTTCCCTGTTTTCTGCCTTGTCCGTACTCCAGACAGCCCAACCTCGTTTCACCAAGGTGCTTTTTGAGAAAATTAATCAGGCAGTTTTGCACAAGTCAAGTTTTAGAAAAACCTCGGGCTCGTCCGGGATTTGAACCCGGGACCTCTCGCAACTCATCACAGTGAAGCACCCAAAGCGAGAATCATACGCCTAGACCAACGAGCCAGAGAGCCGGCCCGCGACAGATGCCCCACACCGCTTGAGTGACCTGAGACGTGCTCACTATGAAATACATTTGAGATTGCTCTAAGAATTGCTAGCGGCAAAGGGTTTCCCGAACAGCTGCTTCTCATTCAGTCTCCCTGCTGCTGTTTGTCACGTCCCCAGGAACCGGGCTCTCTCCACTGGCAGACAATTCAAACATTTTGTTTTGAAATTTTTCTATGACACCCGAGCGGCCAGTGACAAGCATTACCCTCCTCACCATGGGATACAGAGAACAGGAGAAGACCACGCAGATCTCCACGAGTGTATCAACTCGACTGTGCACATTGGGCCAGTATATCACTGTGAAATATTTATGTCCAAGCCTTTTTTCGGAAGCAGATGAGAAGGCGAGGTGCAGAACAGAGCGCAGTTATAAGGGAAAGCTGCTAAAGACGACATTGAGTGAATAGGAGAGAGTGGGTTATGGTCCCAACACGCACCCGTTGTGCCAGGGGTTACACTTCGGGTCCACTCTTCCTTCACTCGCAACACCCCACACCCACCTCCCATAGTGCCAAGTCGCTTTCGCCTGAAACTGCCGAATGTGCAACACCTGCCCATTTACCGGCTCCCTCCTGAATATCCAAGGGCTCAAACATACCTGCCAGGTAAAGCAGCACTTTTGCCACAACCTAGTCCACTGCATTCGCTGCTCACAGTGTCGTTTCCCCAATGTAGCATGAAGCATAAACTGGGTGACTGCTTCGCAGAACATCCCGGTTCTGCCCGCAGGAAAAAGGCCCTGACCTGGCGGTTGTCTGCCACTTTAACACATCACCCTGTTCCCTGACCAACATCTCTGTCTCAGGCTTGCAGCAGTGTTCTAGCTCCAGATGAAAGAACAACAACTCATTTTCCACTTGGAGACCTTACAGCCCTCCGGTCTTCAATATCGAGTTCCATAACTTTAGGGCCTGAACTCCCCCATGTCCTTGACCCCTACCACACCAACGACTCCTTGTTATCACCTCGTCGGCTATGACAGACTACGTATTGTTAGCCACTAACAGTCTCCATGAGCAGCTATTCGCCCTCTCACGCGGATCGTTATTCACTCCTACGTCCTTCCTATTGTTCTCTCTCTCTGAGCTGGCGGCAAACACAGCAATGTACATTGGAGACTCTGAGCCAGCTGAAAGTTGCTCAGTGTGAAGTACATTCCACATTGCTCCAAGAATTGCAAGCAGCAAAGCGTTTCCAGAACTTCTGCTTGTCATTCTGTCCCCGGGGCGCTGATGTTTGTCTCATCCCCAGGAACTGGACTATCTCCACTGCTCGATAATTAAACCAATTTATTTCTACTTGCACGTTGTTCTGGGGTGGGGTGGGGCGTGGTGTAGGGTGGGGGCGGGTAGAGTCTCTCTCTCTCTCTCTCTCTCACTCTCTGAAACCGTTGGGGTGAGAGGTGTCAGTTGCATTAATGCGGGGAACATGAACAACTTTGATTGTGAACTTTCTCCAAAGGTCTGTTATCTGAGAGATGGAAAGATGCTGTGCTGGAAGGACAGAAAGAAATGGACACCGAGGACTCTTCGCCCAGGTAAATTCACATTGTTGTGCAGCCTTCTTGGTGTTCAGAAATCGTCTTCACGCAGCAATCTTACGGAAAGTCTATAGCAAAGTGGGCATCGCTTTCTTTGTTGCTACCGCGCAGCAGTTAACATCTGAGCCCCAAGTGTCCCAGATGAAGAGAATCCGAGTGAAACCTTCACTCACTGAGAGTCCTCCCCACGGCCCTGAGCTGAGGGACTGCAGGCAGTCCAACACGGAAGGGACGGTTAAAAATGAACCAGTTTTGCTCCCTCAGCCTCTCTGTCCCAGAGACAGGCAGTGGGATGGCATAAACACGTAGCACCATTCTCGAGTAGACACAAGCCGTTCAACCCATCGAATCCACGCCGTTTGCCTGTCTCTCTCTCTCTGAGGTTATTCACAATCGGTGGGATCCGTCCTAATCGTGGGGGAACTGTGTCTGAGTCGTGATGAGGTTTTTGACATGCTTGTCATTCACGTCTGAACCAGGGTAGCGAATTACTGCAGGGAATGGACGAAACCGCAAGACATTTGTTTCAACTTGACTAACTGATTGGCATCGCAGAGAACTGGTTTTGCGATCCAGTTCAGAATAAAAACCGCCGAACAACAGAATGCCACTGAGACCTCTAAAACCACGCACCTTGCATGGAGTGGATTTGCCATTCGGGTATGCAGCTGGCAGAAGAGAGCACCGATCCAAAGGAAATCAGCTCGAGGTGACATTGAATAATAGCAGAGGATGACTTCGATCCATCGACCTCTGGGTTATGGGCCCAGCACGCTCTGGCTGCGCCACTCTGCTGCCGCGCTCTGGGCCCTGTCCACAGAGCGATTCAGCTTTTCATCTGGCACGCGGCTCGCACGTTCGAGACTGATGTCAAAGACCTCCGCTGCTGTCGTGTGATATGCTGTTTCGCAGACGTACGGAGGCTGTGCAAATAGAAACGTTTTTACTAAATTCCCACATTCTGTTGGTCGAACTGTGATTTCACACTGAATCACAACATGTGTCGCAGCGCAGACGGAGGCCATGCGGCCCACCTTCGCTCTGCTGGTTCTATACTTCAGTCAACGTGTGTCTATTCGTTTCATTCTCTCGCATTCTCAGCGTAAATCTGCACATCTGAACGTGACCACCGAATTCCCTTTTGTGTTCATTGAATCTTCCTCTTTGTCAATGTCCGACAGGGACTTACTGACACTAACCACTCCCTGTACGAAAACGTTCTTCCTCCTGTCATTTTTACTTGTTTTCCTGGTGACCTTAAAATTCGGCCGAATCGTTGTGGACCTTTCAGGTGTGGGAACATTTTCACAACATTATTTCCTGTTTCTAGGTCCCTCATGACTTGGAAAACTTCGGTTCTCCGAGGAGAGCTGTCCCAATTTTCCAATCTACCTTCATTGCTGACATTCCCCAAACACCGCACAGCTCACGTCAACCTGTTCGACACGACATCCAACCATTTCACTTCCCTGTTTTCTGCCTTGTCCGTACTCCAGACAGCCCAACCTCGTTTCACCAAGGTGCTTTTTGAGAAAATTAATCAGGCAGTTTTGCACAAGTCAAGTTTTAGAAAAACCTCGGGCTCGTACGGGATTTGAACCCGGGACCTCTCGCAACTCATCACAGTGAAGCACCCAAAGCGAGAATCATACGCCTAGACCAACGAGCCAGAGAGCCGGCCCACGACCAATACCCCACACCGCTTGAGTGACCTGAGACGTGCTCACTATGAAATACATTTGAGATTGCTCTAAGAATTGCTAGCGGCAAAGGGTTTCCCGAACAGCTGCTTCTCATTCAGTCTCCCTGCTGCTGTTTGTCACGTCCCCAGGAACCGGGCTCTCTCCACTGGCAGACAATTCAAACATTTTGTTTTGAAATTTTTCTATGACACCCGAGCGGCCAGTGACAAGCATTACCCTCCTCACCATGGGATACAGAGAACAGGAGAAGACCACGCAGATCTCCACGAGTGTATCAACTCGACTGTGCACATTGGGCCAGTATATCACTGTGAAATATTTATGTCCAAGCCTTTTTTCGGAAGCAGATGAGAAGGCGAGGTGCAGAACAGAGCGCAGTTATAAGGGAAAGCTGCTAAAGACGACATTGAGTGAATAGGAGAGAGTGGGTTATGGTCCCAACACGCACCCGTTGTGCCAGGGGTTACACTTCGGGTCCACTCTTCCTTCACTCGCAACACCCCACACCCACCTCCCATAGTGCCAAGTCGCTTTCGCCTGAAACTGCCGAATGTGCAACACCTGCCCATTTACCGGCTCCCTCCTGAATATCCAAGGGCTCAAACATACCTGCCAGGTAAAGCAGCACTTTTGCCACAACCTAGTCCACTGCATTCGCTGCTCACAGTGTCGTTTCCCCAATGTAGCATGAAGCATAAACTGGGTGACTGCTTCGCAGAACATCCCGGTTCTGCCCGCAGGAAAAAGGCCCTGACCTGGCGGTTGTCTGCCACTTTAACACATCACCCTGTTCCCTGACCAACATCTCTGTCTCAGGCTTGCAGCAGTGTTCTAGCTCCAGATGAAAGAACAACAACTCATTTTCCACTTGGAGACCTTACAGCCCTCCGGTCTTCAATATCGAGTTCCATAACTTTAGGGCCTGAACTCCCCCATGTCCTTGACCCCTACCACACAAACGACTCCTTGTTATCACCTCGTCGGCTATGACAGACTACGTATTGTTAGCCACTAACAGTCTCCATGAGCAGCTATTCGCCCTCTCACGCGGATCGTTATTCACTCCTACGTCCTTCCTATTGTTCTCTCACTCTCAGCTGGCGGCAAACACAGCAATGTACATTGGAGACTCTGAGCCAGCTGAAAGTTGCTCAGTGTGAAGTACATTCCACATTGCTCCAAGAATTGCAAGCAGCAAAGCGTTTCCAGAACTTCTGCTTGTCATTCTGTCCCCGGGGCGCTGATGTTTGTCTCATCCCCAGGAACTGGACTATCTCCACTGCTCGATAATTAAACCAATTTATTTCTACTTGCACGTTGTTCTGGGGTGGGGTGGGGCGTGGTGTAGGGTGGGGGCGGGTAGAGTCTCTCTCTCCCTCTCTCTCTCTCTCTCTCTCACTCTCTGAAACCGTTGGGGTGAGAGGTGTCAGTTGCATTAATGCGGGGAACATGAACAACTTTGATTGTGAACTTTCTCCAAAGGTCTGTTATCTGAGAGATGGAAAGATGCTGTGCTGGAAGGACAGAAAGAAATGGACACCGAGGACTCTTCGCCCAGGTAAATTCACATTGTTGTGCAGCCTTCTTGGTGTTCAGAAATCGTCTTCACGCAGCAATCTTACGGAAAGTCTATAGCAAAGTGGGCATCGCTTTCTTTGTTGCTACCGCGCAGCAGTTAACATCTGAGCCCCAAGTGTCCCAGATGAAGAGAATCCGAGTGAAACCTTCACTCACTGAGAGTCCTCCCCACGGCCCTGAGCTGAGGGACTGCAGGCAGTCCAACATGGAAGGGACGGTTAAAAATGAACCAGTTTTGCTCCCTCAGCCTCTCTGTCCCAGAGACAGGCAGTGGGATGGCATAAACACGTAGCACCATTCTCGAGTAGACACAAGCCGTTCAACCCATCGAATCCACGCCGTTTGCCTGTCTCTCTCTCTCTGAGGTTATTCACAATCGGTGGGATCCGTCCTAATCGTGGGGGAACTGTGTCTGAGTCGTGATGAGGTTTTTGACGTGCTTGTCATTCACGTCTGAACCAGGGTAGCGAATTACTGCAGGGAATGGACGAAACCGCAAGACATTTGTTTCAACTTGACTAACTGATTGGCATCGCAGAGAACTGGTTTTGCGATCCAGTTCAGAATAAAAACCGCCGAACAACAGAATGCCACTGAGACCTCTAAAACCACGCACCTTGCATGGAGTGGATTTGCAATTCGGGTATGCAGCTGGCAGAAGAGAGCACCGATCCAAAGGAAATCAGCTCGAGGTGACATTGAATAACAGCAGAGGATGGTTTCGATCCATCGACCTCTGGGTTATGGGCCCAGCACGCTGCCGCTGCGCCACTCTGCTGCCACGCTCGGGGCCCCGTCCACAGAGCGATTCAGCTTTTCATCTGGCACGCGGCTCGCACGTTCGAGACTGATGTCAAAGACCTCCGCTGCTGTCGTGTGATATGCTGTTTCGCAGACGTACGGAGGCTGTGCAAATAGAAACGTTTTTACTAAATTCCCACATTCTGTTGGTCGAACTGTGATTTCACACTGAATCACAACATGTGTCGCAGCGCAGACGGAGGCCATGCGGCCCACCTTCGCTCTGCTGGTTCTATACTTCAGTCAACGTGTGTCTATTCGTTTCATTCTCTCGCATTCTCAGCGTAAATCTGCACATCTGAACGTGACCACCGAATTCCCTTTTGTGTTCATTGAATCTTCCTCTTTGTCAATGTCCGACAGGGACTTACTGACACTAACCACTCCCTGTACGAAAACGTTCTTCCTCCTGTCATTTTTACTTGTTTTCCTGGTGACCTTAAAATTCGGCCGAATCGTTGTGGACCTTTCAGGTGTGGGAACATTTTCACAACATTATTTCCTGTTTCTAGGTCCCTCATGACTTGGAAAACTTCGGTTCTCCGAGGAGAGCTGTCCCAATTTTCCAATCTACCTTCATTGCTGACATTCCCCAAACACCGCACAGCTCACGTCAACCTGTTCGACACGACATCCAACCATTTCACTTCCCTGTTTTCTGCCTTGTCCGTACTCCAGACAGCCCAACCTCGTTTCACCAAGGTGCTTTTTGAGAAAATTAATCAGGCAGTTTTGCACAAGTCAAGTTTTAGAAAAACCTCGGGCTCGTCCGGGATTTGAACCCGGGACCTCTCGCAATTCATCACAGTGAAGCACCCAAAGCGAGAATCATACGCCTAGACCAACGAGCCAGAGAGCGCGAGGAACGCCCAACACCGCTTGAGTGACCTGAGACGTGCTCACTATGAAATACATTTGAGATTGCTCTAAGAATTGCTAGCGGCAAAGAGTTTCTCGAACAGCTGCTTCTCATTCAGTCTCCCTGCTGCTGTTTGTCACGTCCCCAGGAACCGGGCTCTCTCCACTGGCAGACAATTCAAACATTTTGTTTTGAAATTTTTCTATGACACCCGAGCGGCCAGTGACAAGCATTACCCTCCTCACCATGGGATACAGAGAACAGGAGAAGACCACGCAGATCTCCACGAGTGTATCAATTCGACTGTGCACATTGGGCCAGTATATCACTGTGAAATATTTATGTCCAAGCTTTTTTTCGGAAGCAGATGAGAAGGCGAGGTGCAGAACAGAGCGCAGTTATAAGGGAAAGCTGCTAAAGACGACATTGAGTGAATAGGAGAGAGTGGGTTATGGTCCCAACACGCACCCGTTGTGCCAGGGGTTACACTTCGGGTCCACTCTTCCTTCACTCGCAACACCCCACACCCACCTCCCATAGTGCCAAGTCGCTATCGCCTGCAACCGCCGAATGTGTAACACCTGCCCATTTACCTGCTCCCTCCTGAATATCCAAGGGCTCAAACATTCCTGCCCAGGTGAAGCAGCACTTTTGCCACAACCTAGTCCACTGCATTCGCTGCTCACAGTGTCGTTTCCCCATTGTTGCATGAAGCATAAACTGGGTGACTGCTTCGCAGAACATCCCGGTTCTGCCCGCAGGAAAAAGGCCCTGACCTGGCGGTTGTCTGCCACTTTAACACATCACCCTGTTCCCTGGCCAGCATCTCTGTCTCAGGCTTGCAGCAGTGTTCTAGCTCCATGCCAAACTTTCCCTTTGATTCTTCTCCTACGCAGACTTGTGAGAGGTCTTGCGTTCAAATCTCAGACGAGCCACCGTTTCTTATCTCGTCCAAAACTGAATGGTCAATTTTCTCAAAAAGCACCTTGGTCAAACGAGGTCGGGCTGCCTGGAGTACGGACAAGGCAGAAACCAGGGAAGTGTCATCATTGGCGGTCACGTTGAACAGTTTGACGTGAGTGGTGCCGTGTTTGAAAAATGTCAGCAATGAAGTTACATTGGAAATTTGGGACAGCTCTCTTCGGAGAACGAAAGTTTTCCTAGTCATGTAGGATCTAGACTCCGGAAATAATGTTGTGAAAATGCTCCCACGCCTGTGTCAGAGGTCCCGGGTGCCCATCCCAGGCAAACTTTGAGCACAAATGCCCGGACAATTTTCTCAAAAAGCCGCTTCGTTAAATATGATCGGACTGCCTGAATTAGGGATGGGGCAGAGCTCCAATTGCAGTGAATACGCGAAGGGAAACATTTGTTCAAAGTGAACACAAGGATTGCAGATTTTCCGCCTGCGCTATCCGACTCTGAGTGAATCCTGCAGCTGCATTACTGCTTAATTCTGAGGGTGATTCTGAGGTACACCTCCTCCCACCCTGCCCCCTGCAAAAACTCCATCCCATATTCCCAATTCCTTCGTCTCCGCCGCATCTGCTCCCAGGAGGACCAGTTCCAACACCGCACAGCCCAGATGGCCTCCTTCTTCAAGGACCACAGATTCCCCCCAGACGTGATCGACGATGCCCTCCACCGCATCTCCTCCACTTCCCGCTCCTCCGCCCTTGAGCCCCGCTCCTCCAACCGCCACCAAGACAGAACCCCACTGATTCTCACCTACCACCCCACCAACCTCCGCATACAACGTATCATCCGCCGTCATTTCCGCCACCTCCAAACGGACCCCACCACCAAGGATATATTTCCCTCCCCTATTAGCGTTCCGCAAGGACCACTCCCTTCGTGACTCCCGCGTCAGATCCACACCCCCCACCAACCCTCCCTCCACCCCAGGCACCTTCCCCTGCAACCGCAGGAAATGTAAAACTTGCGCCCACACCTCCACACTCACTTCCCTCCAAGGCCCCAAGGGATCCTTCCATATCCGCCACAAGTTCACCTGTACCTCCACACACATCATCTATTGCATCCGCTGCACCCGATGTGGCCTCCTCTATATTGGGGAGACGGGCCGCTTACTTGCGGAACACTTCAGAGAACACCTCTGGGCCGCCCGGACCAACCAACCCAACCACCCCGCGGCTCAACACTTTAACTCTCCCTCCCACTCCACCGAGGACATGCGGGTCCTTGGACTCCTCCACCGGCAGAACATAACAATACGACGGCTGGAGGAGGAGCGCCTCATCTTCCGCCTGGGAACCCTCCAACCACAAGGTATGAATTCAGATTTCTCCAGTTTCCTCATTTCCCCTCCCCCCCCACCTTGTCTCAGTCGGTTCCCTCAACTCAGCACCGCCCTCCTAACCTGCAATCTCCTTACTGACCTCTCCGCCCCCACCCCACTCCGGCCTATCACCCTCACCTTGACCTCCTTCCACCTATCCCACCTCCATCGCCCCTCCCCCAAGTCCCTCCTCCCTACCTTTTATCTTAGCCTGCTTGGCTACTCTCTCTCATTCCTGATGAAGGGCTTATGCTCGAAACGTCGAATTCCCTATTCCTGAGATGCTGCCTAACCTGCTGTGCTTTAACCAGCAACACAGTTTCAGCTGTGATCTCCAGCATCTGCAGACCTCATTTTTTACTCTAATAAAAGAGACATTAACAACATCGATCTGAAATTGGATACGGTACAAGAAAAGGAGCCATCACTAACAGTTGGCTTTTGAACTGGAGAATGTTTCTCGTGAAATTAGCTTGAGGCTTCAGGTATGCAAGGTCAAGATAACTTAGGTAAAGCACTAATTAGCAGACAGTGAAAGGATTTCAAGACACAAATTAAACATTTTCGACAAGTGGTACAGGGGACTGGGCAGATTAATATTATAAACTGTGAACAACAAAGTTCTGGAGCACAACACTTACATTCAAAGACCGAAAACATCCAGATCCTGATTAATCAGATTGCATTGCGGAGCTTTTCTGCAAAACATCCACTTGCAATATCCGACAAAAGAGTGATAAAACCCATCCCTGTTAGCCCAGGATAAAAAAATCCGAAGGGATGAAGGTTTGCTTATTTTCTGAAGATTCACAAAACTAAGGCTGGGTTTTGGTGATTGTTTCCTTTCTACGCCCAGGAGCCACAGTGGTTGAGGCGTTGAGTTGGGGAAAATAAAATATGCCCGTGAGCAGCGTGTGGCGTTATTTCAGCTTCCCCTTCATCTGACAGCGCTGTGACTTGACTCCGATGTTCTCAGAGATATTGATTGACGGGAGACAGTGGATACAATTTGCATTGTGGAAAAAGATTGCTACTTTCCTCATGTTCAGAATTAAAAGTGTAATTACTCATGGGATGGAGCAGAATATAACGGATTGGCCCGTTGATTTAAAAGTAGACATATGTTGCTTCATATGGTGTATATTTGATATTATTCACTGTTATAAAAGCTTTGTGGCTATTGTTTTTCACATTCTAATCTAGCACTGAAGTTATATTCTGTATTTCTTGTCATCTTTTTTAATCGAATAGGACAGCAGAAAGTCATTCAGCAACTTTACTGGTTTGTTTTTCTCATGTAGCCTTGACATTTCATTTTCATTGTCCTTGATTCCTCCCACCATATCTCCTGCATATAAACCGACATTTTCCCAATCACCATCAGTTCTGTGGAAGGGGCACCAGCAACTCCTGTTTGTTGTTTCTGATATACAGCATCCGCAATTCTTTCAGATTTTCATTGAGAGAGAGTTGGAAATTGTTTCGAGAGACCGAAAGAGAGGGGGAGAAACAGAACAGACATGAACTGTTGATCTCCGTTGTTTCTGATAACGGAAAATCATTGCAGTGCGATCACTTCCCTTAAGTATGAATAGAAGCGACCCGCCCCCCCGTGAGTTTGTGGCGCAACGGTATCGCGTCTGACTCCAGATTAAAAAGTTGCCTGTTCAAATCCCGTCAGGTTCACTGAAAGTCTGCTTCTTACATTTCACCTTCAAGGAAGGGTTGTGTTCCCCCCGTATGTTGGGTGAGCTACGTCTTCTTTGCGGAAACTTCCGATCACACGTGAAGCTTTGCTGTCAGTTTAATTTGTGAGCACTGTGTCAGGGAGATGGGGTGCCCAGTGTTTGGGTAAATGCTCAGCTCTCCCCAATGTGAGAAGTAAAACACAAACTGTTCATCACGGGATTTAAACACAGCCTCTTCGGTCAGTTGGTGACAGCGCGGTGTGAATAACATTATACCAACAGTTTACAGTATAATCCATAACCTCCCATCTTTGTATTTCAATCTATCAGGAGGTCCCAGCTCCTCCTGTTGCAGCAGAGTGACAGCGAGTTCAGATAGAAATGTTTCCCACCAACAGCAAATCCTTTCCTCTCACTGGACACAGTTAAAATTACCTTTATTCAACAGAAGGAGCGGAAACTACAGTCTGACGGCCCCCCTCCACATTAACGGTGAGCCTGAATTTTATAAACGGTGTCACTAAAATCCAGTGGCCGACACTGATTTGGTTCAATCGTTTTTATTTGCCAAGTGTAATTCACCGAGAGGATGCTGCTGTGTGAGACAGCGTGGGGAATTACTGCAGGGCCTCCTGCGCATGGAACACACCGCAACTGATGTGTTTCACCTTCATCAGTTTATTCCCATCTCGGAGAAGAGAAGTTTGATGATTCGGATCATAAGAGGCCGACAGAGAACAGGAGAAGAGCACTCAGACCTTCACAAGCTTGTCACCACAGCTGGGTCATCGTGGCCCGTGGATCAGTATGGGATAGTAATCTGCATCTACTGACTGGAAGCACAGCAAATTGGAGTGCTGGTGGGACTATCACACAGGAGAAAACGGCTTCGACAGATCAACTGGAGTGGCTCCCAATGCGCAACTCCGCTCACCTCAACTGAATAACTGTAAACAAATTACTGAGTGAGTCAAAGGTTTTGAATCTGCATTGTGTCATGTACCTTCGAGAATGATGTCAAAACACCTTAATTGCTGTGATGGAGTATCCTGTTGGGCAGAATATATCCCATTGTCAAATTTCCTACGTTCTGTTGGTCGAACTCCGATTTCACGGAGAATCACGAAATCTGTGACAGCGCAGACTGAGGCCATGCAGCCCACCTTAGCTCTGCTGGTTCAAAACAATATGTAAATAAGTGTCCCACTCTGTCGCCTGTTCTCTGTAAATCTGCACGTTGTTACATTGAACATGTCCACAGAATTCCTTTTTGTGTCCATTGAATCTGCCTTTTTGTCACTGTCAGATAGGAATTTACTGGCCCCACTCCCTGTGCGAAAACGGTCTTCCTAATGTCACTTTTACTTATTTTCCTGATGACTTTAAATCTCTGCCAAATCGTTCTCGATCCTTTCAGGCCTGGGATCATTTTCACTACATTATTTCCTCTGTCTAAAACCCTCATGATGTGGAAAACCTCAATCAGGCCAGCTTTCAGCCCTCTGTTCTCCAAAGAGAGTTGCCCCAAACTTTCCAGTCTCCCTTCATTGCTGACATTCCTCAGAACGATACCATTCACGTTAACCTGTTCAGTGCTGTCTGCAATCACTTCACTTCCCCACTTCCTGAAGTATCACCCTCAGAATTGAGCGTAATGCAGGTGGAGGATTCATTCAGACTCGGATTGCGCGGGCGAAAAATCTGCAATACTTGTTTTCACTTTCAACACGTGTTTCCCTTCGCCGTCTTCACCGCAATGGCAGCTCCGCGCCGTCCCTAATTCAGGCAGTCCGATCTTATTTAAGAAGCGGCTTTTTGAGAAAATTGATCGGGCATTTTTGCTCATGTCAATTTAAGAAATGAGAGTTCGCCTGGTATTGGAACCCGGGAACTCTCACACGTCTGCATTCGCGAGAAGACCCAAAGCTAGAATCATATCCCAGACTAACGAGCCCCCAGCCATGGGTGCAGCCACCTGCTGAAGCAGCTGAGACTTGCTCAGTACGAAATACATTGTACATTGCTCCCAGAATTGCAAGCAGCGAAGAGTTTCAAGAACATCTGCTTCTCCATCTGCCTCCCTGCTCCCTGGACGCTGCTGTTTGTCCCGTTCCCTAGGGACCGGGCTGTCTCCACTGGTGGATAATTGAACCATTTTGTTTCTACTTACAAGCTGTGCTGGTGGAAGCCAGAGCCCATTCGCTCTTCCGCTCTCTCTCTGTCTCTCTCTCTCTCTCTCTCACTATTACGTGAGGCAGGAGAAGTCAGTTACAGTCATGCGGAGGAAATGGGCAACTTTGAACGTGTTCCAAAGGTCCTGTTAACGGAGAGATAGAAAGATGCTGTGCTGTCCGGACAGAGAGAAATGGACACCGGAGACTCTTTCCTCAGGGAAATTGGTATGAGTGCATTTTCGTGCAGCCTGCTTGGGGTTCAGAATTTGTCTTGACACAGCAATCCTGCAGAGTGTCTTTTGTTACACGGGCGTTGGTTTTTTTACTGCAGCAAATGCACAAAAGCAGCAAGTCATGTGTTTCAACTTCACCGGTTCATTGCCATCTGAGAGAAGAGGTTTCACAAGAGATCAGAAGACAGCGACAGAGAACAGGACAAGACAACTCAGAGCTCTACCAGGGTGCCAGCGCAACTGTATAAATTTGACTTGTGTATCGATGTGACATATTTAACTCAGATACCCGAAGTTTTGGGAAGCAAGGTAGGGGAGAGAGCAGAGCGCCGTGATACGGGAAAGCTGCTAAAGATGACATTGAGTGAATAGGAGAAAATGGTTTCGCTTCTGGGTTATGATCCCAGCATGCACCCGCTGTGCCATTCTCCTGCACCTGCACGGCAGCTTTTCCAGAGAAGCATTCAGCTTTTCATCTGGCGTGTGACTTGCAAGTTCGAGAATGACGTTAGAAGATCTTCACTGCTGTAGTGTCATGTGCTGTTGTGCAGATATGTCGTCAATGTGCAAATATAAACTCAGAGAGCAATGTACACTAGAGACTCTGAGCCAGCCGAAACTTGCTCAGTGTGAAGTACATTCCACATTGCTCCAAGTATTGCAAGTAGCAAAGAGTTTCCAGAACTTCTGCTTGTCATTCCGTCCCCGGGGCGCTGATGTATGTCTTATCCCCAGGAAGTGGACAATCTCCACTGGCGGATAATTAAACCAATTTGTTTCTACTTGCACGTTGTTCTGGGGGGCGGGGTTTGGAGGGCAAGGGTCCATTCGCTCTTCTGCTCTCTCTCTGTCAATTCCTTGGGGTGAGAGGTATCTGTTACACTAATACGTGGGAAGTGAGCAACTTTGATTGTGAACTTGCTCCCAGGGTCTGTTATCGGAGAGATAGAAAGATGCTGTGCTGGCTGGACAGAGAGAAATGGACACCGAGGACTCTTTGCCCAGGTAAATTCACATTGTTGTGCAGCCTTCTTGGTGTTCAGAAATCGTCTTCACGCAGCAATCTTACGGAAAGTCTATTGCAAAGTGGGCATCGCTTTCTTTGCTGCGACTGCGCAGCAGTTAACATCTGAGTCCCAAGTGTCCCAGATGAAGAGAATCCGAGTGAAACCTTCACTCACTGAGAGTCATCCCCATGACCCGGAGCTGAGGGACTGCAGGCAGTCCAACACGGAAGTGATGGTTAAAAATGAACCATTGTTGCTCCCTCAGCCTCTCTGTCCCAGAGACAGGCAGTGGGACGGCATAAACACGTAGCACCATTCTCGCGCAGGCAGAAGCCGTTCAGCAGATCAAGTCCATGGCGACTGTCTGTCACTTGTCTCTCTTTGAGGTTATTCACAACCCGTGAAATGCGTACTAATAGTGGGGGACTGTGTCTGAGTGGTGGTACGGTTTGTGACATACTGATCGACTTGTCATTCACGTCCGAACAGGCGTGGCGAATTACTGCAGGGAATGGACGAAACTGCAAGGCATGTGTTTCAACGTTATCAATTCATTGGCATTTCACAGAAGTGGTTTTGCGATTTCGTTCATAGGAAACCTATGAAGAATAGGGGAAATCCACTCAGACCTCCAAAAAGCATGTTACTTGAACCGCGTGAGTTTCTGAATGATACATGGCATTCAGACCCTCAGGAAGCAGATGCAAAGGCAAGATACAAAACAAAGTTCCATGACAAGGAGCAGCTTCGATTCATCGACCTCTGGCTTAGGGAGCCAGCACACTCTCGCTGTGCCACTCTGCACCTATTCTATCTGCCGCTTTCCACAGGTCCCTTCAGCCTTTCATCTGGCACGCAGCAGGCTCGTTCGAGCCTGATGTCAAAGACCTCCACTGCTGTCGTGTAATATGCTGTTTCGCAGACGTATGGAGACTGTGCAAATAGAAACGTTTTTTCTAAATTCCCACATTCTGTTGGTCGAACTGTGCTTTCATTCTGAATTACAACATGTGTCATAGCGCAGACGGAGGCCATGCGGCCCACCTTCGCTCTGCTGGTTCGAAACAGTAAGTAAATGTGCGTGTCTATTCGTATCATTCTCTTGCCTTCTCCATGTAATTCTACACATTGTTACTTTAAACATGACCACCAATTTCCCTTTTGCGTCTATGCCTCTGTGTAAATGTCAGATCGGGATTTTCTGACCCCAACCACACCCTGTACGAAAGCATTCTTCCTAATGTCACTTCTAGTTCTTTTCCTCAAGACTTAAAAACCCAGCCGATCCTTTCAGGCGTGGGAGCATTTTGACTACATTACTTTCTCTGTCGAGACCCCGCATGACTTGGTAAAGTTCCTTCAGGCCAGATTTCAAACTTCCGTTCTCCGAGGAGAGCTGTTCGCATTTTCTAATCTAGCTTTATCACTGACATTCCTCAAACATCGCACCACTCACGTCAACCTGTTTAACGCTATCTCCAATCATTTCACTTCCTTGCTTTCTGCACCACCCGTACTCCAAGGAGCCCAATCTCGTTTAACGAAGGTACTTATAGTGAAATTTTTGAAAGCACTTTGGTACAAGCCATGAAACGCGGGCTCGTCCGGGATCTCTCGCAAGTCTGCGTAGAAAAAGACCCAAAGGGAGAATCATACCCCGAGACCAACGAGCGACACAGCGAACCCCCATCCATCCCCGCCCTACCTCTTGAACCAGCTGAGTCTTGCTCAGTGTGAAATACATTTGACATTGCTCTCAGAATTGCAAGCGGCAAAGAGTTTCCCGAACAGCTGCTTCTCATTCAGTCTCCCTGCTGCTGTTTGCCCGTCCCCAGGAACCGGGCCCTCTCTACCGGCAGAAAATTAAACCGTTTTGTTTCTAAACTTTTCTCTGACACCGGAGTGACCAGTGACAAGCATTGCCCTCCTCAACATAGGATACACAGAAAAGGAGAAGACCCTGCAGACCTTCACGAGTGTGCCATCTCACCTGTGCACATTGGGCCAGTATATCAATGTGAAATAATTATGTCGAAGATCTTTGGAAAGCAGATCAGAAGACGAGGTGCTGAACAGTGCGCCGTCATACGGGAAAGCTGCTAAAGATGACATTGAGTGAATGGGACAGATAGTTTCCCTCCTGGGTTATGCTCCCATCACGCACCCGCAGACATATCTCCGACGTGCAAATCGTATAAACTCTGTCGAAGTTCCCACATTCTGTTTTTCGAACTGTGATTTCGCTCAGGATCACACAATTTCAACACTCACAATGTTCAAACTTTAACAATATGCTCTTAGATATACCTTGCGAACACTTGGAAAAATATCTTCCAAACTTACCTGGGGAATTTCGGTTGAGTGTTCTTGAATTTTAAGTAGAAGGACGGGAAATTTGCCTCGAGGCTGTGAAATGTGGAGATATGTTCCCCATGTAAACTGATAGTGGTTAGCCATCCCAGTGCTTCCCGATGCAGGGCTGCCCTGACCCACAGGGAGGTTTCTTTGAGAAACTGTCCCGGAGGCGTCCAACCGCACCGTGACGTCATAGGACGTGCCCGCGGTGATGGCCTGCAGCTGCTGTGACACAATAATGATGCTGGCATTACCATTGACTGTTCGCTCTACTGTGATATCTAGAAATGGCACTTTGTTGTTGTTCTCCTATTTTGTGAATTTTATGCCAGTAAGGAGATTGTTGATGTTGTTGTAGGTTTCCTCTAATTTGTTTCAGTTTTTGATGACTGTGTCATCGCTGTAGCTGACCCAAAGTTTAGGTTGGGTCGTTAGAAGGGTTGTTTGTTCGAGTCTCTGCATTATTGCTGCTGCTAGGAATTCCTGATACTGGTGGTTTCATGGGTGTTTCATTGATTTGTTTGTAGGGCTTGTTACTGAATATGAAGTGTTTGGTTAAGGCACAGTTCCATGCGCTTGACAGTGCTATCTTTGCTGATGAAGTTGGTGCTGTGTTTGTGTCTTTGGTTCTTCGAATAGTTTCTTCAGTTTTCTTTGGCCACGTTGATGTTAATGGATGTGAACCGGGCTGCTTTGTCAACTGACATCATTATTCCATCCTCTTCTATTTTCGGGTCATTGATATTCAGGAATTCTTGGGTGGAGTAAATGGAGTGGCGTGAGTCTTCGACTTGGTGTTTTAGTCTTCAGTGGAGGCCTTTGACTAGTCTGTATATTGGTCTTCCAAGTGGTGAGACTATGGCCTGAGGGGGGCTCCTGGTTTGAAGAGGAAGAGAACAACAACAAAGTGCCATTCTTAAATGTCACAGTAGAGCGAACAATCAATGGGGAACTTCAACTAGCATCTACAGAAAAACAACAAACACAAACCAAATAGTTAACCACAGAAGCAATCATCCCAACACCCACAAACGAAGCTGCGTCAGGACATTATTTCAACGAGCCATGACACACTGCAGCACAGAGAAATTAGGAAGAGCACAAGAGAAATACGTATACAGTGTATTTAAGGAGAACGGGTACCCAATAAACCCAGTCCGCCGATTTCTCAGTGATGCTTCCAAGCTGACTCTCAAAAATTCGGTTTGTCCTCCATTCTTTCCTGTTTGTTTTTTGTGCGTTTTGAAAGCTTTTGGAATCCTCTGACTGAGTATTGGAGTTGGGAAGTTATGTTGTGGTTGTAGAGGACATTGGTTAGACCACTTTGGGTTAATATTGAGTGCATTTCTGGTCTCCCTCCCATCTGAAGGATATTGTGAAATCTGAAAGGGTTCTGAAGCACCAATGGGTCCACAGAGGGGTAAAGGCCCTTCTGCTGCCCTGAGTGTGGGAAGACCTTCAGTGATTCCTCTGCCCTGCTGACGCACCAGTTGTTTCCACACCGGGGAAGGCTGTTCTCTGGCCCTAAGTGCGAGATTGCCTTCAGCAGTTCTTCCCACCTGCTGAGACAACAGTGGGTCCACACTGAGGAGTGGCCGTTCTTCTGCCCCGAGTTCAGGAAGTGCTTTGCTCTTTCTTCCGACCTGCTGGCCCATTGCTGGGTCCACATGGGGGAGAGGTCGTTCAGTTGCCCTAAGTGCAGGAAGGCCTTCAGCAATTCCTCAGCCCTGCTGAGGCACCAGTCCGTCCACACCGGGGAGATGCCCTTCAGTTGGCCCGAGTGTGGGAAGAGATTCATGTTTTCCTGCAACTTGCAGAAGCACCTGAGCGGGCACCAGCGCTCCCAGCAATCCGACCCCACCGGTGACACTGCCTTGGGTCACCCCCCAGGACAGAACCTTCTGGCAGTTCTGACACTGGGTGCAGTGGGAGAGTAGGTGGGCTGTTTTTGTTTTCTGCTGGACTGCAATTGCCTCCCCTACACCCAACAACCACTAGGACTAGGTTAATTTAGGATATCAGGTCAGCATGGATAAGTTGGACCGATAGGTCTGTTTCAATGCTGTACGTGTCTCTGACTACTGGTCCTGATGTAAGTTTAAAATAGACTCCAAGTAACTTGGAATTTTTCAATCTTGTTGAGCTCACCTCCTGAAAAGTTTCAGATGAATGCCTCTGAGCGATACTGTTTAAACATGCTAAGTTAGACAAAATATCCAATTAAGTTCAACACAAACGCAGAGTTGAAGAAGTCAGAAGTCAGAACACCAAGGGGAACAAAACTGGTCACAATATTCCAGGTGCAGCTTCATCCACGTCCTGTATAAGTACAACATAACTTGCCAACATCTGTACTCAATTCCCTAACTGATGAAGGCCAGTGTGCTGAAACCTTTCTTCACTGCCTTGTGTACCGATGTTGTCAGTAGTGCTGCGTGAGTATGCTGGGTAGATAACCTTGAGGTCGATGGCTAAAAACCATGTGATGTCTCTGTAAGCTGCTTTCATTTGCAAAGGTGCTCCGTTCTGTATCTTGCCTTTGCATCTGTTTCCCAAAAGCTTCTTCAATGGAGGAGTGGCAGCTGGAGCCCAGGGGTTCAACAACCCCCCGGAACTGGAGGAAGGTCCAAGCACCAAGAAGCGGGGGGTAAGGCTGGAGGCTGGATTTGCTCAAGGCTTGCATTTTTTACTCATTTAAATGGTACCTACTGTATGGGGCTATGGTTTACATTAAAACTGGAGGATCATATCAGAGTGTTTATATTTAGCTGTGGTAGTTGGTAAAATACACTCCCTGGAGGAGCACCTTCTATGATGCTGCATTTCTTGCCTTCTGCCCTTCCTCCATTTCTTATCTCCCATCTTGATGTTAGATTTGTTTGGTCAAATTTAATTTCATATTAATCAGACATGGTATTCACTGTGTGCCATTAACTTGTTTGTTTGAATATTGTAAGTCAAAATTAATACTGTAATTTCATTTCTGATGTCAGAGTTTGACATTGAATGTGCAGATGTGAATCCCAGTAAGTTGAGAAAATAAATCAAGAACTTGTGGTTTTTAACAAAAAGAGCAGTTCACTGATATTCATGGCATTGTCTCATTTGGGTGTGATGATTCAAATCTGACCAACAAACCGTTTCATGCAGTCACACAATTTAATAAAATGTTTCTTTAATGTAATGAAAGAAAATAACTCTGGCAGGCTAAGATTTATGAAATCTATTCATAAGTTAATGGCCATTGCTCGCAATATGGTCTCATCCACATTGGGGACACTGGATGCCAACAAGCGTAACGTTTCAGGGAACAGCTCTGGGTCACTGACACTAAACGACCAACGGCCCTGTGGCTGAACACTTAAACTCCCCCTCCCATTCCACCAAGGACATTCAAGTCCTGGGCCTCCTCCACTGCCAAACTCTTGCTCCCCGACGCTTGTAGGAAAAACACCTCATCTTCTGCCTTCGGAACCTCCAACCACATGGGATCAATGTAGATTTCATCACTTTCCTCATTTCCTCTCCCGTACCTTGTCTCAGATCCAACCTTCCAATTCGACACCAATCTCTTGACCTGTCAAACCTGTCCACCTTGCTTCTCACCTATTTGCTCCAACCTCATCTCTGACTTATCACCATCAATTGCTGCCTCCATCTATCTATTGCACTCCCAGTTACCTTCCCTCCAGCCCCACTTCCTTCCCATTTATCTCTCAGTCCCCTTGGGCCACCCTTTATTCCTGATCAAGAGCTTATGCTCGAAACCAAGACTGTGATGAAGCAACATCCTCAATAAATAGGAAATAGCTCCCAAGTCAGATTTCATCCCCTCTTCTGTTTCCCAGTTCTTTCAGAAATAAGAAATGTCTTTTTCTTCCACTAGAAAGTAGTCTTCCACTTTGCGCTGTCTGAAGTGTTAAGCCACACCATTACTTCAGCCACCTTTTAAGAATCCTTTCAACCTGTTTTTCTAACAATTGTGGAGGTGACCAAAAGCAAACATTTCACTCCTCCTCAATGTCCCATTTCTCCTCCTATCAGCCATTTTGTCATGTTGTCTATGTTACAAGCAGCCGAGTGCACTTGGTTTCTGAATTGAAATTGGCCATTGAAGTGAACAGGATTAATATTTATCGATGGCTAGCTGTGTTTGCACTAACTGTAATTATCCACCAGTACTATGTCTTTTGTTCCACCAAAACTGGAAACAATGATCTGTGTTTATATTGCAGTCGGGTGTAGAAAATCATTCCAGCGATCTTCCCGTTATTATAGTTTACTGAGGCCATAACAGCATTGCGTGGCAGTTTGATGTGACTAAAACTTGGATGGAAAGAATGTAGATTGATGAGATGTCAAAATGGCAGAGTCTCTGGCCACAATCGATCTGTCTGGCTTGATTATATGAGTGGCGGCTCTTCAAGAGCAACTTCCACTCCATCACTTCAACCAGCAAGAGGAGATAAGTGTGAACACAACATTCCAACTGTGACATATACGCATTACTTCGATGTTATTGATCAAAATCCTGGAAGTCGATCCTGAACCTTCATTATAGACCACATCATATTTGTGAAGCAATTTAAGAGGCAGCTCATCACCACTTTTTCAAGGACAGTTTGGGAAGACTTGCTGGCAGAGCCAATGATATTCACATGATATTGGAGACAGTCTAATTGTATGGGTAGATGATTGGCTAACCAATGATGCAGCAGGGATAAGAGGCATGTTCAGGATCGCAACTTGTAACTAGCAATGTGGCACAGGGATCAGTGCTGGGGCCAAAATTATTTACAATATGTATATGAATTACTTGGATAAGTGAAGTGAATGTACTATTGCCAAGACTGCAGTAGAGACAGATGATGGCAATGCAGGTGGTGAGGATGACATGGAGAGGGATATCGACAGGTTAAGCAAAAGGTCTGGGCCTTTTAGCTAAGGGAAGATATACTGGCATTGGAGGCAGACTAGAGAAGGTTGACCAGGACGACATCAGGAATGGAAATAATGTCTTATAAGGAGAAATGAATAGGTTGGGCCTGTGGTTATTAGAAGTTAGAAGATTTCGAGGTAACATTATTGTCACAAACAAGATTCTGAGGCGATGTGACAGGCTAGATGTGGGAACGTTAACCCTTGTGGGTGAGTTTAGAACCTGAGGGAATAACTTGCAAATAAGGGATTGCATGTTTAAGACAGCTGTTGAGCCTGGAGTGTTAAGTGCATTCAAAACTGAGATTTTTTTTAATCAGAAAGGGATTATGGGGAAACAGCAGGAAAGTGAAGTTGATGTTTACCAGAACAATAGTGGGAGACAAAGTGCGACATCCCATGAATAAATAAAGAGAAATATTCAGGAGAACACTTTCATTGAAAGGAAGACTGGGATCCAGTGATAATGATTGAGCAACCCAGAGATCAAGGTCTTCTGAGATCACAAATTGAAATCCTATCATGGCTTCTGGTAGAATTTATGTTCAACTAATTAAAAGATCTGGAAGTGAGAGTTTCTCTCGGTCTTGGCAAACAGGAAACAGTTATTCACTAAAATAATGAATTGCAGATGTTGGAGATCAGCAACAAAAGGCAAAATTGGTGGGGAAACTCAGCAGGTTTGGCAGAATCTTTCGAGAGATGTTTTGAATCCAGTCAAGTTTTGAAGGACCACTGGACTCAAAGCAGTAACACTGTTGTCTCTTCATAGATGCTACCAGAACTGTTGTGTTTCTCGAGAAACTTTCTTTTTTAAGGCAGGAAACCTACCATTCATGAACCCTGCATGCATGTATGCACGTGCGTGCGCACACACACACACACACACACACACACACACACACACACACACACACACACCTTGTGACTCCAGACCGACTATAATGTGGTTGACTCTCAACTGCCTTCTAGCATGTAGTCACAATTACTCTGTCCAAGGGCCACGAGGGTTAATGAACAAATGTTGGATGTGCTCACAATTATCACATCCCACAGAATATTTTCTCATAACTGAAGAAAAACATAGATTAATGAAGGACAGCCAAAACAAACTGCTATGTGAAAGTCATGCCCAGCTAACCTGATTTGCTTGTAGGTATATTTTTTTAAATCGTCTTCAGAGAGGACATTGATTACACCACTGTTGGAATACTGCATGCAATTCTGGGCTCTCTGCTACAGGAAGGACGTTGTGAAACTTGAAAGGATTCAGAAAACATTTACAAGGATGCTGACAGGGTTGGAGGGTTTGAGCTACAGGAAGAGGCTGAATCGACTGGGGTCATTTTCCCAGAAGTTTTGAAGGATGAGGGGTGACTTTATAGATGTTTATAAAATCATGAGGGTATGGATAGGGTAAATTGAAAAGGTCTTTTCCCTGGGGAGGGCGAGTCCAGAACTAGATTGCATAAGTTTAAAGTTATTGGCAAATGGAGTTTAATATAGCTAAGTATGAGGTCTTACATTTTGTATAGTCAAACCAAGTTCGGGTTTACATGGTGAATGGTAGGACCTTGAGTGTCGTTGAACAGAGAGATTTTGAAGTTCAGGTTTTGGCACACTGGACTTCATCAGTGATGGCATTCATATAAGATACCAAATTAGAGGAGAGACATGCACCAAATATTAACGTCTACCAACAAGCAGCAAATCTTTTTCATATGCAACATTTTGAATCAAGAGATCTCGGGTTACGGGTTTTTAGTTCCTAGAAAATGGAGTCGTGGGTAGACAGGGTGGTGTAGAAGGCTTTTGGCATGCTTGTTTTCATTGGTCAGAACATTGAGCACAGGAGTTGGGACGTCTTGTTGCAGCTGTCACACATGCTGCACAACAACGAATTGCATGGCCTTGTCCCCCCTCTGAGTGGTTGTCACTTTGAATATCTGGGGGAAGATTAGACCCACACTCCTGTGTTTGGCTCATATGTACTTATCCAAATAATTTTAAACATTGTAACGTTACCTGCATCCACCACTTCCTCTGACAGTTCATTCCATTCATGAACCACCTTCAATGTAAAAAGAGGTTCCCCCGACCTCGTCCATTTTAAATCTTCTCCCTCTCATCTTAAAAATATACTCCCAAATTTTGAACTCCCTGGTTATTCAACTTATCTTTGTCCCTTATGATTTAACAAACCTCCATAACCTCCACCCATAACCTTCTACACTCCAGTGAAAAAAAAGTCCCAGCCTATGCCGTCTATAAATCATTCTGGCAACATCATAGTTAAAAAAGGTGAGCTTTAAGAATTGACTGAAAGGGCAGTGAAGATTCAACCAGCTGACAGCGGATCTGAAATCACATGTAGATCAGATCAGATCAGGTTTGGACAGCAGGAAACCAGATAAGATTTTTACAATAAACCACAACGGTTTCATCATTAGACTTTTAATTCCAGATTTCTATTGAATTCAGATTCCACCATCTGCCGTGGCAGGTTATGAACCCAGGTCCCCAGAACATTACTTGGGTGAATAGTCTGCTGACAATAAAGTCGGCCATTGCCTCCCCTGAACACATTGGCATATTGTGTTATTGTGTTTAGAGGTAACAGAGGAGCAAGAGATTTCAGCAGCTGCTAAGTTGTTGATATTACACAAGGGAACATCAGTGCTCTCAGTAATGGCACATACTGAAGCCAGGACACTGTATCAGAGTTGAGGGCTCGGGAACCATAAGCAATAGGAATAGGAAAATGCCATTCAACCCCTTGAGCCGACTTCTCCATTCAATAGAATTGTGGCTGATCTGACATTCCCCACATGCACTCTCCTGCCCTTTTCCAGTCACTATTCATCCCCCAACTGATCATGAATCTATCGATCCTAGTTTTAAATGTAACATGAAGGCTGTCAACAGAGTTACTGGGATGGAGGAAGGGTGGCCTCAGGTCGAACTTGGGGACGGACACGATGCCTTCACACTTCACAATATATAACTAAGGTAATTTTTATAGGTTATAGTTAAAAATTCCTGAAGAAGGGCTCATGCCCGAAAAGTCGATTCTCCTGCTCCTTGGATGCTGCCTGACCTGCTGCGCTTTTCCAGCAACACATTTTCAGCTCTGATCTCCAGCACCTGCAGTCCTCACTTTCTCCTCGTAAATTACAAAAGAAACCTAGCACAAAATACCAAAATGTGAAGCAAAAGCTTCCATCAACACCCTCTGTCTTCTACCTTCTAGCAAGTTCTGTATCCAAATGGCTAGTTGTCCCTGCATTCCATGCGATTAAACCTTGCTCACCAGTCTCCCATGAGGACCCTTGATGAACGCCTTCCTGAAGTCCATATAGATCACGTCCATCGCTCTGCCCTCATCAGTCCACATTGTACTTTTTCAAAAACTCAATCATGTTCGTGAGACATAATTTCCCAAGCATAAAGCCATGCTGGCTATCCCTAATCAATTTTTGCCTTTCCAAATACATGTAAATCCTATCTCTCAGGATTCTCTCCAAAACCTTGCCCTTCACGGATGTCTGGCTCACTGGTCTATAGTTCCCTGGCTTTTCCTTACCACCTTTCTTAAATAGTGGCACCATGTTAGCCACCCTCTAGCCTTCCGGCACCTCACCTGTGACTATTGATGATACAAATGTCTCAGTGAGAGGCCCAGCAATCACTTCCCCAGTTTCCCACCGAGTTTTAGTGTAGTCCTGATCAGATCCTTAGGATTTATCCACTTCTATGCTTTTCAAGATATGCAGCAATTTCTCATCTGTAATATGGACATTTTTTCAACATGTCACCATCTACTTTCTCACATTCTATATCTTCCATGCCCTTGTCCATAGCAAACACTGATGCACAATATCCGTTCAGCATCCACAGCACCCCCCCCCCCACCCCACCTCCTGCAGCTCCACACAAAGGCCGTGTGTAGAGGGGCCCTATTCTCTCTCTTGTTATCCTTTTGTCCTCAACGTATATATATAAAAAAACCCTTTGGGTTACCCTTAACTCTATTTTCCAAAGCTATCTCATGTCTCCTTTTTGCCCTCATGATTTCCCTCTTATGTATGCTCGTACTGCCTTCATACTCTAAGGATTCACTCGATCGCTCTGTCGATACCTGACGTATGCATCCTTCTTTATCTTAACCAAAATCTCAATTTCACTAGTCATCCAGCATTCCTCAACCTACCAGCCTTTCCTTTCACCCTAACAGGAACATACTGTGTCTGGACTCTTGTTATCTCATATTTGAAGGCTTCCCATTTTCCAGCAGTCCTTTAACCTGCGAACAACTGCCCCCAATCAGCTTTTGAAAGATCTTGTCTAATACCTGAGTCTTCATCCAATTTAGAACTTCAACTTTGAGATCGGATATATATTTTCAATCACGAGTCTAACGTTAATAAAATTATGGTTGCTGACACTTAGGTTTTGCACCCTCGCCAGTCTGTACATCCACATTTAGAATTAGAAAATTTCCTTGTACAGACTCAACAAATTCCTCTATTTGGCGGATAATTAAATGGGCAGGAGTTATACCTGGGGTCAACTCTTCCTTCATTCCCATCAACCCAACCCCATTCCCATCCCAATAGTCCAACGGCACTTTCCCCTGCAACCGCCGAATGTGTGACACCAGCCCATTTAACTGCACCCTCCTCACTCTCCAAAGGCCCAAAATTACCTTCCAGGTGAAGTGGCACTTTACCTGCACTTCCCACAACCCAGTCTACTGCATTTGCTGCTCACCTTGTGGTCTCATCTACAATGGGGAAAACGAAGCATAAACTGGGTGACTGCTGCATAGAACATCTACGTTCTGCCCGCAAAAAAGACCCTGAGATTCCAGTTGCCTGCCAATTCCACACCCCACCCTATTCCCTGGCTGACATCTCTGTCTCAGGTTTTCTGTAGTGTCCCAGCGAAGCTCAGCACCAGCAGAACGAAGAGCACCGAATATTACACTTGGAGACAATCCATCCCTCCGGTCCCAATATCGAATTCAGTAATTCTAGGGCCTGAACTCCGTAGTGTCTCGTCCCTTCCATACAAACCAAGCCTTGTTATCACATAGTCTGTCATTACACACTACATATTCTTAGCCACGAACAGTCTCCATTCACCCTGCCATGCGGATCGTTATCAACTCCCTTTCCTGTTCAACAGTTCTTCCCTCGCTTTAGGGTCTGTCCTAATTTATGATTTACTGCATCCGCCTTCCTCCCACAATATCTCCTGCATATAAACTAACGTTTTCCCAATCACCATCAATTCTATGGAAGGGTCACCGGCAACTACTGTTTTTTTTTTGTTTCTGATCTACAGCATCCACAGTTCTTTCAGCTTTTTATTGAGGTGGAGTTGGAAATTGTTTCGAGAGACAGAATGAGAGGGAGGAGAGACAGAACAGACATGAACTGTTGATCTCCGTTGTTACTCATAACATAAAATCATTGTAGTGCGATCAATTCCCTTAAGCATGAATAGAGTTCCTGAGCTGTCTGTGAGCTTGTGGCACAATGGTAGCGCGTCTAACTCCAGACCAGAAAATTGCGTGTTCAAATCGCATCAAGCTGATTGAAGCTGAAAATGTGTTGCTGGTTAAAGCACAGCAGGTTAGGCAGCATCCAAGGAACAGGAAATTCGATGTTTCAGGCCAGAGCCCTTCATCAGGAATGAGGAGAGTGTGCCAGGCAGGCTAAGATAAAAGGTAGGGAGGAGGGACTTGGGGGAGGGGCGATGGAGATGTGATAGGTGGAAGGAGGTCAAGGTGAGGGTGATAGGCCGGAGTGGGGTGGGGGCGGAGAGGTCAGGAAGAAGATTGCAGGTTAGGAGGGCGGTGCTGAGTTGAGGGAACCGACTGAGACAATGTTGGGGGAGGGGAAATGAGGAAACTGAAGAAATTTGAGTTCATTCCTTGTGGTTGGAGGGTTCCCAGGCGGAAGATGAGGCGCTCTTCCTCCAACCGTCGTGTTGTTATGTTCTGGCGATGGAGGAGTCCAAGGACCTGCATGTCCTCGGTGGAGTGGGAGGGAGAGTTAAAGTGTTGAGCCACGGGGTGGTTGAGTTGGTTGGTCCGGGCGTCCCAGAGGTGTTCCCTGAAGCCTTCCACAAGTAGGCGGAATATAGAGGAGGCCACATCGGGTGCAGCGGACGCAATAGATGATGTGTGTGGAGGTGCAGGTGAACTTGTGGAGGATATGGAAGGATCCCGTGGGGCCTTGGAGAGAAGTAAGGGAGGAGGTGTGGGTGCAAATTTTGAATTTCCTGCGGTTGCAGGGGAAGGTGCCGGAAGTGGAGGTTGGGCTGGTGGGGGATGTGGACCTGACGAGGGAGTCGCGAAGGGAGTGGTCTTTGTGGAACGCTGATAGGGGAGGGGAGGGAAATATATCCCTGGTGGTGGGGTCCGTTTGGAGGTGGCGGAAATGACAGCGGATGCTACACTGTACAAGAAGGTTGGTGGGGTGGTAGGTGAGAGACAGTGGGGTTCTGTCTTGGTGGCGGTTGAAGGCGCGGGGCTCAAGGGCGGAGGAGCGGGAAGTGGAGGAGATGCGGTGGAGGGCATCGTCGATCAGGTCTGTGGGGAATCTGCGGTCCTTGAAGAAGGAGGCCATCTGGGCTGTACGGTATTGGAACTTGTCCTCCTGGGAGCAGATGCAGCGGAGACGAAGGAATTGGGAATATGGGATGGCGTTTTTACAGGGGGCAGGGTGGGAGGAGGTGTAGTCCAGGTAGCTGTGGGAGTCGGTCGGTTTATAGTAGATATCTGTGTTGAGTCGGTCGCCCGAGATAGAAATGGAAAGGTCTAGGAAGGGGAGGGAGGAGTCTGAGACAGTCCAGGTGAATTTGAGGTCGGGATGGAAAGTGTTGGTAAAGTTGATGAACTGTTCAGCCTCCTCGTGGGAGCACGAGGCAGCGCCGATACAGTCATCGATATAACGGAGGAAAAGGTGGGGGGTGGTGCCAGTGTAGTTGCGGAAGATGGGTGACTGTCTGTGAGGAGTTTGCACATTCTCCCAGTGTCTGCGTGGGCTTTCTCTGGGTGGTCCTGTCCAAAGATATGCAGGTCTGAGGTTTGATGAAGGCCTTCCTGCACTTAGAGCAACTGAACAACCTCTCCCCCATGTGGACCCACCAGTGGGCCAGCAGGTCAGAAGAAAGAGCAAAGCCCTTCCTGCACTAGGGGCAGAAGAATGGCCTCTCCTCGGTGTGGACCCACTGGTGTCTCAGCAGGTGGGAAGAACTGCTGAAAGCCATCTCACACTCAGGGCATGAGAACAGCCGTCCCGGGTGTGGATCAACTGGTGTATCCGCATGGCAGAGGAATCACTAAAGGCCTTCCCGCACTCAGGGCAGCAGAAGGGCCTCTCCTCTCTGTGGACTCATTGGAGCTTCAGAACCCTTTCAAATTTCACAATATCCTTCTGATAGGAAGGAATCCAGAATTGCACACAATATTCCAAAAGTATTCCACAATATTCCAGTGTCCTGTCCAGCCACAACGTAACTTCCCAACTCCAATACTCAAGTCAGAAGATTGCAGAAGATTTTAAAACTCACAAAATCAAACGTGAAAAAATGGAAGGACAAACCGAATTTTTGAAGTCAACTTGGAAGCATCATTGAGAAATCGGCGGACTGGGTTTATTAGGTACCTGTTCTCCTTAAATACACTATATACATCTTTCTCATCGGCTCTTCATTGTTCACAAAACCAAGCTGAGTATCCTTGATCACATTAATCCTATCCAGATGTTCATAAATCCTATCCCTTACAATTCTCTCTGAGACTTTGCCCACAACAGAAGTGAGCCTCACCGGCCTATTGTTACTAGGGTTATCCCTACTTCTGTTCTTGAACAAGGGAACAACATTTGCTATCCTCCAGTCTTCTGGCACTATTCCTGTAGAAAACGAGGTCATAAAAATCAAGGCCAATGGCTCTGCAATCTCCTCCCTTGCTTCCCAGAGAATCCTAGAATTAATGCCATCGGGCCCAGGGGACTTTACTATTTTCACCCTTTCCAGAATTTCCAATACCTCTTCCCTACATACCTCAAAGCCATCATTTTAATTAGTTGTGACTCAATATTCACATCGGCAACAATGTCCTGTTCCTGAGTGAATACTGATGAAAAGTATTCATTCAGTGTCTCCCCAATCTCTTCGGCCTCCATGCGCAACTTCCTACTACTATCCTTGACTGGACCTATTCCTACCCGAGTCATTCTTTTATTCCTGACATACCTATAGAAAGCCTTTGGGTTTTCCCTAATCCTACCAAGGACTTTTCATGTCCCCTCCTTGCTGCTCTTAGCTCTCCCTTTAGATCCTCCGTGGCTACCTTATAACTCTCAATCGCCCCAATTGAAACTTTCACGCCTCATCTTTACATAGGCCGCCCTCTTCCCTTTAACAAGGGATTCCAATTCATTATTAAACCACGGCTCCCTCACACGACCCTTTACTCCCCGCCTGACAGGTACATACTTATCAAGGACACTCAATAGTTGATCCTTGAACAAGCTCCACATATCGATTGTGCCCTTCCCTTGAAGCCTACTTTTCCAAGCCACGCATCCTAAGTCATGCCTCACCGCATCATAATTTCCCTGCCCCCCGCTATGACTCTTGCCCTACAGTGCACACGTAACCTTCTTCATCACCAGAGTAAAAGTCACCGAATTGTGGTCACTGTCCCCAAATTGCTCACCTACCTCCAATTCAAACACCTGGCCTGATTCGTTACCCAGAACCAAATCCAGTATGTGTCACCTCTTGTTGGCCTGTCAACATATTGTATCAGGAAACCCTCCTGCACACATTAGACAAACACCGACCCATCTATGGGCTTTATTGGTAGAGGAATTGAGTTCCGGAGTCCTGAGGTCATGTTGCAACTGTATAAGACTCTGGTGCGGCCTCATCTGGAGTATTGTGTGCAGTTTTGGTCGCCATACTATAGGAAGGATGTGGAGGCATTGGAACGAGTGCAGAGGAGGTTTACCAGGATGTTGCCTGGAATGGTAGGAAAATCTTATGAGGAAAGGCTGAGGCACTTGGGGCTGTTCTCATTGGAGAAGAGAAGGTTTAAGGGAGATTTGATAGAGGTGTATAAGATGATTAGGGGTTTAGATAGGGTCGACACTGAGAACCTTTTACCGCTAATGGAGTCAGGTGTTACTAGGGGACACAGCTTTAAATTAAGGGGTGGTAGGTATAGGACAGATGTTAGGGGTAGATTCTTTACACAGCGGGTTGTGAGTTCATGGAATGCCCTGCCAGTAGCAGTGGTGAACTCTCCTTCTTTATGGTCATTTAAGCGGGCATTGAATAGGCATTTGGAAGTTATTGGGCAAGTATAGGTTAGGTAGGATTCGGTCGGCGCAACATCGAGGGCCGAAGGGCCTGTACTGCGCTGTATCTTTCTATTTTCTATGTTCTATCTAAAGTACTCGAGCTATAGCTTTCCGAGTCAATATCTGGAAAGTTAAAGTCCACCATAACAACCACCCTATTACTTTCACTCTTCTCCTGAATCACCCTTGCAATCCTTTCTTCTACGTCTCTAGGACTATTAGGCCTGTAGAAAACACCTAACAGGGTGACCTCACCTTTCCTATTTCTAACCTCAGCCCAAACTACCTCAGATGGCGAGTTTTCATCCATCGTCTTTCCACCGCTGTAATACGATCCTTGACAAGCAGTGCCACACCTCCCCCTCTTTTACCCCCACCTCTGACCCTACTAAAACATTTAAACACTAGAACCTGCAACAGCCAATTCTGTCCCTGTTCTATCCATGTCTCCGGAATAGCCACAACATCGAAATCCCAGGTCCCAACCCACGCTGCAAGTTCACCTATCTTATTTTGTATACTTCTCGCATTGAAGCATATACACTTCAAGTCACGTTCCTGTTTAGAGGCACCCTCCTTCGAGATTGATGCCATATACCTAAACTCCCTACACTCAAGGTCCTGCACCCTAAAGCTACAGTCTAGGTTCCCCATGCCCCTGCAGAGTTAGTTTAAACCCCCCCCGCAAAGAGCACTAGCAAACGTCCCACCAAGGATACTGGTGCCCCTCAGGTTCAGGTGTAGACCATCCTGTTTATAGAGGTCCTACCTTCCCCAGAAAGAACCCCAGTTATCCAGATACCGGAATCCCTCCCTCCTGCACCATCCCTGTAGCCACGCAGTTATCTGTTCTCTCTCACGATTCCTCAACTCGCGATCAAGTGGCACGGGTAACAAACCAGAGACAACAACTCTGTTTGTTCCAACTCTGCGCTTCCAACCCAACTCCCTGAAAGTATGCATAACATCCTCATCCCTCTTCTTACCTATGTCGTTTGTGCCAATGTGGACCACCACTTCGGGCTGCTCTCCGAACCCCTTAAGGACCCAGAAAACACGATCAGAGACATCACGTACCCTTGCACCTGGAGGCAACATACCAATCGTGAGTCTCTCTCGCCCCCACAAAACCACATATCTGTGCCCCAAACTATCTAGTCCCCAATAACTATTGCTCTGCTCTTTTCCAACCTTCCCTTCTGAGCATCGGGAACAGGCTCCGTGCCAGAGGCCTGAACCCCACTGCTTACCCCGGTAAGTCGTCCCCCCCTACAAGTATCCAAAATGATACACTTGTTCTTCAGGGGAACGACCGCAGGGGTCGCTGCACGGGCTGCTATCTCCAAGTACCCCTCACTGTCACCCATCTGTCTGCAATCTTTGGAGTTGCTACTTCCCTAAAGCTCCGATCTATGACCCCCTCTGCCTCCCGAATGATTCTAATTTCATCCAACTCCAGCTCCCGTTCCCGAAGGCGGTCTTGGAGGAGCTGGAGATGGGTGCACTTATGGCAAGTGTAATCAGCAGGGACGACCATGGCATCCCTCCCCTCAAACATGTTGCAAGAGGAACATTGCACTGTCTTCACTGCCATCCCTCTAAAATAACCTTTAAAAAAAACGAAGTCTGAAGAGTAGAACAAGCAAAATGCAGCACTTACCTCCTTACCATAACGGATCTTATTATAAGGTTAGAGGAGGAGGGCGGGTGGGACGGACTACCCCTGTAGAGCCTCGGGTTATTCTCCTGCGCGCATTTATAGGAAGCAAAACCTACCCAGGTTAGCTTGCGCTACACCAGCTTCCGGGTCCACTCCACGCTTTTTTCCAATGAAGGCGCGCAGGAGAGTCCCGGAGATGTGACTTGACTCTAAGTCTCCCCAATGTTGTAGCGATCGCATCGGGAGCAATGGACATAAAAAGATTACATTGATGGATGTACCGGTGAAAGTCTTCTTACTGCCGCAGCCCGGGTTCGATTCCCGGGCAGCGAGGCCATTTTCAGCAGAGCTCCAAGGACGGTTCAATGTTCCCCTGGTGGTCTAGTGGTTAGGATTTGGCGCACTCACCGCCGCGGCCCGGGTTCGATTCTCGGTCAGGGGAGCAGTTTTCAGCTGGGCTACGGGCTCTCCGTTCTTCTGCAAAGCGCTTTACAGTTGTTTATTGATCTTCGCCATTCCTGGGTGCTGCAGTGTGATGTAGAGCGTTGAAATCGCATCCTGATGCAGATTTGTTTGCATGTGTTGGGATGATTGCTTCTGCAGCGACAAACGAGTGAACAGTCTTCACTCTCTCGGCAGAGCAGATCGGGGCTGCTTGTCAGTGTCTGTTTGTAGACGCGGTTACGTGTGTTTTACAGTTTAAATTTAATTTTTCTTGTGTCCCTTCATTCTACTTAAAGTTCAGCAGCCCTCAAACCGAAATTCCCCAGGTACTTTTGGGACAATTTCTTCCAGGTGTTCGCTAAATATATCTCTGAGAACTTTGTAAAGTTTGAACATTGTGAGTGTTGACATTTTGTACTTTTGCGCGAAATCACAGTTCGAAAAAAACAGAATGGCGCAACTTAGACAGAGTTTATACTTGCAGGACGGCGATATGTCTGCGGGTCCATGATGGGAGCATCACCCAGAAGGGAAACCATCTCTCCTATTCACTCAGTGTCGTCTTTAGCAGCTTTTCCGTAGAACGGCGCACTGTTCAGCACCTCGCCCTTTCTTTTTTTCCCAAAAAAACTTTGACATAAATATTTCACATTGATACAATGGCCCAAAGTGCACAATTGAGATGACACACTGGTGGAGGTCTGAGTGGTCTTCTGTTGTTCTCTGTACCCTATGTTGAGGAGGGCAATGCTTATCAAGGTTCACTCCGGTGTCAGAGAAAAGTTGCGAAACAAAACGGTTTAACTTTCTGCCAGTGGAAGGAGCCCGGTTTCTGTGTCCGGGACAAACAGCAGTAGGGAGACAGAATGAGAAGCAGCTGTTCGGGAAACCCTTTGCCGCTTGCAATTCTCAGAGCAATGTCAAATGTATTTCACACTGAGCAAGACTCAGCTGGTTAAAGAGGTGGAGCGGGGGTGCTTGTGTGCTCTCGGTGTGGCTCGTTGGTCTCGGGGTATGATTCTCGCTTTGGGTCTTCTACTATGTAGACCTGCGCGAAATCCCGGACGAGCCCGCGTTTCCTGACTTGTGCAAGAGTGCCCGGTTAACTTTCTCAAAAAGTACCTTCGCTAAAGTGTGGACTTTCGCCCGAAACGTCGATTTTACTGCTCCTCGGATGCTGCCTGAACGGCTGTGCTTTTCCAGCACCACTAATCCAGAATCTGGTTTCCAGCATCTGCAGTCATTGTTTTTACCGCTTGGAGTACAAATTGGGGAGAAGGCAAGGAAGTGAAATGATGGAATATTGCGTTGACGTCAGTGGTGCCGTGTTTAAGGAATGTCAGCACTGAAGCAAGATTGGAAATTTGGGACAGCTCTCCTCGGAGAAGAGAAGTTTGAAATCTGGCCTGGTTGAAGCTTTCCAAGTCATGCAAAGTTTAGACAGAGAAAGTGATGTAGTCAAAATGCTCCCACGCCTGAAAGGATCGGCAACAAGTCATGAGGAAAAGAACTAAAAGTGACATTGGGAAGAACGCTTTCGTACAGGGAGTGGTTGCGTTCAGTAAATCCCTAACTGACACTGACAAAGAGACAGATTGAATAGACGCAAACGGGAATTCGGTGGTCATGTTTAAAGTAACACTGTGCAGAATTACATGGAGAAGGAAACAGAATGATACGAATAGAGACCCACGTTTACTTACTGTGTCGAACCAGCAGAGCGAAGGTGGGCCGCATGGCCTCCGTCTGTGCTGTGACACATGCTGTGATTCAGAATGGAATCACAATTCGACCAACAGAATGTGGGAAGTTAGGAAAAAGTTTATATTTACACAGCTTCCATACATCTGCGCAACAGCACATGATACGGTAGCAGAGGAGATCTTTGACATCAGTCTCGAATCGACCTGTGGAAAACTCTCGGCGTGTAGGAGCAGAGTGGCGTAGTGGTTGTGTGGTGGGCTCATAGCCCCGAGGTCGATGGATTGAAGTCATCCTCCGCTGTAGTGCAATGTCTCCTTGAGCGGCTTCCTTTTGAACGGGGGCTGTGCTATATTCTATATCTTGACTTTGCACCTACTGCCTGAGTGTCTGAATACCCTGTATCATACCGATACTCTCGGGGAACTCACACGATTCTAGTAACATGCTTTATGGAGGTCTGAGTGGTCTTCTCCTGTTCTTCGTCGGTTTCCTATGAACTGATTCGCAAAACCACTTCTTCTCAATGCCAATGAGCTAATTAAGTTGAAACGCATGCCTTGTTCTTCCATCCATTCCCTGCATTGATCGCCACGCCGGGTCGGACGTGAATGACAAGACGATAAGTATGTCAGAAACCGTATAACCACTCAGATACAGTTCCTTCCTATGAGGACAGATATCACTGATTGTGAATCACCTCAGAGAGAGGCAAGTGACAGAGAGTCGCCGTGGACTCGATGGGCTGAACGGCTTCTATCTGCGCGAGAATGGTGCAACGTGTTTATGCCGTCCCACTGCCTGTCTCTGGGACAGGGAGGCTGAGGGAGCAAAACTGGTTCATTTTTAACCGTCCCTTCCGTGTTGGACTGCCTGCAGTCCCTCAGCTCAGGGCCATGGGGATGACACTCAGTGAGTGAAGGTTTCACTCGGATTCTCTTCATCTGGGACACTTGGGACTCAGATGTTAACTGCTGCGCAGTCGCAGCAAAGAAAGCGATGCCCACTTTGCAATCGACTTTCTGTAAGATTGCTGCGTGAAGACGATTTCTGAACACCAAGCAGGCTGTACAACAATGTGAATTTACTTGAGGGAAGAGTGCTTGGTGTCGATTTCTCTCTGTCTCGCCAGCACAGCATCTTTCTATCTCTCCGATAATAGACCTTTGGAGGAAATTCATATTCAAAGTTACTCACTTCCCACGCATTAGTGTAAGTGATTTCTCTCACTTCAAGTGATTGAGAGAGACAGCAGAAGAGCGAATGGACTCTTCCCTCACCCCCAGAACAGCTTGCGAGTAGAAACAAAATGGTTTAATTATCTGCCAGTACAGAGAGTCCAATTCCTGGGGATGAGACAAACATCAGCGCCCCGGGGACAGAATGACAAGCAGATGTTGTGGAAACGCTTTGCTGCTTGCAATTCTTGGAGCAATGTATTTCACGCTGAGCAAGTTTCAACTGGCTCAGAGTTGTGGTTCTGTTCGCCGAGCTGGAAGTTTTTGTTGCAAACGTTTCGTCCCCTGGCTAGGAGACATCATCAGTGCTCTGGAGCCTCCTGCGAAGCGCTTCTTTGATGTTTCTTCCGGTATTTGTAGTGGTTTGTTCTTGCCGCTTCCGGGTGTCAGTTTCAGCTGTCCGTTGTAGTGGTTTGTATATGGGGTCCAGGTCGATGTGTCTGTTGATGGAGTTTGGGGATGAATGCCATGCTTCTAGGAATTCTCTGGCTGTTCTCTGTCTGGCTTGCCCTATGATAGTAGTGCTTTCCCAGTCGAATTCATGTTGCTTGTTGTCTGAGTGTATGGCTACTAAGGATAGCTGGTCGTGTCGTTTTGTGGCTAGCTGATGTTCATGGATGCGGATTGTTAGCTGTCTTCCTGTTTGTCCTATATAGTGTTTTGTGCAGTCCTTGCATGGTATTTTGTAAACTACGTTAGTTTGGCTCATGCTGGGTATTGGGTCCTTTGTTCTAGTAAGTTGTTCTCTGAGCGTGGCTGTTGGTTTGTGTGCCGTTATGAGTCCTAAGGGTCGCAGTAGTCTGGCTGTCAGTTCTGAGACGCTCCTGACATATGGTAGTGTGGCTAGTCCTTTTGGTTGTGGCATGTCCTCGTTCCGTGGTCTATCTCTTAGGCATCTGGTGATAAAATTGCGTGGGTATCCGTTTTTGGCGAATACCTTGTATAGGTGTTCCTCTTCCTCTTTTCGCAGTTCTGGTGTACTGCAGTGTGTTGTGGCTCTTTCGAATAGTGTCCTGATGCAGCTTCGTTTGTGTGTGTTGGGGTGGTTACTTGCATAGTTTAGGACTTGGTCTGTGTGTGTTGGTTTCCTGTGTACCCTTGTGGTGAATTCTCCGTTAGGTGTTCTCTCTACTAATGGGAGTTGGCTATCCTTTTCCTCTTCTCTCGTGAATCGGATTCCTGTGAGTGTGGCGTTGATGATTCGGTGTGTTTTTTCTATTTCTGTGTTTTTGATGATTACAAAGGTGTCATCGACATATCTGATCCAGAGTTTGGGTTGGATTTGTGGTAGGGCTGTTTGTTCTAACCTTTGCATAACTGCCTCTGCTATGAGTCCCGAGATTGGTGATCCCATGGGTGTTCCGTTGATTTGTATATCTGATTGTTGAATGTAAAGTGTGTAGTGAGGCACAGGTCCAGTAGTTTAAGTATGCCGTCCTTGTTGATAGGTTCGGCCTCCTGTGTTCTGTTATGTATGTCCAGTAGGTTGGCTATTGTTTCTCTGGCCAGGGTTTTGTCAATTGAAGTGAACAGTGCCGTCACGTCGAATGAGATCATGGTTTTTTCTTTGTCTCCAGAGTCTCCAGTGTACATTACCCCCTGAGTTTATATTTGCACATCGGCGATATGTCTGCACAACAGCACATGACACTACAGCAGTGAAGATCTTTTGATTTCATTCTCGAACGTGCAAGACACACGCCAACTGAAAAGCTGAATACTTTTCACTGAGTACTCGGGAAAGCTGCCGTGCAATGCAGGAGAATGGCACAGCGGGTGCATGTTAGGATCACAACCCAGAAGGGAAACCATTTTCACTTATTTACTCAATGTCGTCTTCAGCAGCTTTCCCCTATAACGGCGCTCTGCTCTCTCCTTTACCTTGTCATCTGCTTCCCAAAACTTCGTGTATCTGAGCTCAATGTGTCACATCGATACACAACTCAAATTTACACAGTTATTCTGGCACGCTTGTGGAGCTCTGAGTCGTGTTGTCCAGTTTTCTGTCGGTGTGTTCTGATCTCAAGTGTGAAACCTCTTCTCTCAGATGGCAATGAACCGGTGAAGTTGAAACACATGCTGTTTTTGTCTATTTCCTGCGGTAAAGAAACCGACGCCCGTGTAATAAAAGACTCTCTGTAGGATTGCTGTGTCAAGACAAATTCTGAACACCAAGCAGGCTGCATAAAAATGCACTCATATCAATTTACCTGAGGGAAGGGTCTCCATTTCTCTTGGTCCCGACAACACAGCATCTTTCGGTCCGTTAACAGGACCTTTGGAACAAGCTCAAAGTTCCCCATTTCCTACGCATTTCTGTAACTGACTTATCCTGCCTCAACAACTAGTGAGAGAGAGCAGAAGAGCGTGTGGGCTCCTTCTTCCACCAGGACAGCTTGCAAGGAGAAATAAAATGGTTCAATTATCCACCAGTGGAGAGAGTCCGGTCCCTGGGGACGGGACAAACAGCAGCGTCCTGGGAGCAGGGAGACAGATTGAGAAGCAGATGTTCTTGAAACTCTTCCTTGCTTGCAGTTCTGGGAGCAACGTACAATGTATTTCGTACTGAGCAAGTCTCAGCTGCTTCAGGAGGTGGCTGCACCCATGGCTGGTGGCTCGTTAGTCTGGCATATGATTCTAGCTTTGGGTCTTCTCGCGAATGCAGACGTGTGAGAGTTGCCGGGTTCCAATCCCAGGCGAACCATCTTTTCTTAAATTGACCAGAGCAAAAATACCCGATCAATTTTCTCAAAAAGACGCTTCGTTAAATGAGATCGGACTGCCTGAATTAGGGACGGCGCAAAAGCTGCCATTGCAGTGAACACGGCGAAGGGAAACACATGTTCAAAGTGAAAACAAGTATTGCAGATTTTTCGCCGGCGCAATCCGAGTCTGAATGAATCTTCCACCTGTATTACGCTCAATTCTGAGTGTGATACTTCAGGAAGCGGGGAAGTGAAGTGTTTGCAGACGGCGCTGAACATGTTAACGTGAATGGTGCCGTCCTGAGGAATGTCAGCAATGAAGGGAGATTGGAAAGTTTGGGGCAACTCTCTTTGGAGAACAGAGGCCTGAAAGCTGGCCTCATTGAAGTTTTCCACGTCATGAGGGTTTTAGACAGAGACAATAATGCAGTGAAAATGCTCCCAGGCCAGAAAGGATCGAGAACGATTTGGCAGAGATTGAAAGTCATCAGGAAAATAAGTAAAAGTGACACTAGGAAGACCGTTTTCGCACAGGGAGTGGGGTCAGTCAGTCGCTGTCTGACAGTGACAAAGAGACAGATTCAATGGACACAAAAGGGAATTCGGTGGGCATGTTCAATGTAACAATGTGCAGATTTACAGGGAGAAGGCGACAGAATGAGACACTTATTTACATATTGTGTTGATCCAGCAGAGCTAAGGTGGGCTGCATGGCCTCAGTCTGCGCTGTCACACATTTTGTGATTCTGAGTGAAACCGGAGTGGGACAAACAGAACGTAGGAAATTTGACAACGGATATATTCTGCCCAACAGGATACTCCATCACAGCAATGAAGGTGTTTTGACATCATTCTCGAAGGTCCATGCCACAATGCAGATTCAAAACTGAGTATTCATTTGAATCACTGAGTAAGTTATTTACAGTTATTCAGTTGAGGTGAGCGGAGTTGCGCATTGGGAGCCACTCCAGTTGATCTGTCGAAGCCGTTTCCTCCTGTGTGATAGTCCCACCAGCACTCCAACTTGCTGTGCTTCCAGTCAGTAGATGCAGATTACTGTCCCATACTGATACACGGGCCACGATGACCCAACTGTGGTGACAAGCTTGTGAAGGTCTGAGTGCTCTTCTCCTGCTCTCTGTCGGCCTCCTATGATCCGAATCATCAAACCTCTCTTCTCCGAGATCGCAATAAACTGGTGAAGGTGAAACACATCAGTTTCGGTGTGTTCCATGTGCAGGAGGCCCTGCAGTAATTCCCCATACTGTTTCACACAGCAGCATCCTCTCGGTGAATTATGCTCGGCAAAAAAAACTATTAAACCAAATCAGTGTCGTCCATTGGATTTTACTGACACCGTTTATAAAATTCAGGCTCACCGTTGATGTGGAGAGAGGCCGTCAGACTGTAGTTTCCGCTCCTTGTGTTGAATAAAGATAATTTTAACAGTGTCCAGTGAGAGGAAAGAATTTGTTGTTGGTGGTAAACATTTCTATCTGAACTCGCTGTCACTCTGCTATGACAGGATGAGCTGGGACCTCCTGATAGATTGAAACACACAACTGGCAATCTCTAGATTATGTTGTAAAAACATCGGTATAATGTTATTCACACCGCGCTGTCACCAACTGAACGAAGCGGCTGTGTTTTCATTCTCACATTGTGGGGAGCTGAGCATTGACCGAAACACTGGGCACACCACCTCCCTGACACAGTGTTCACAAATCAAACTGACAGCAAAGCCTCACGTGTGATCGAAAGTTTCCGCAACGAAGATTTGCCTCAACAGATATCGGGAGTGAACGCAATCATTCCTTGATTTGAAATGTGAGAAGCAGACTTTTAGTAAGCCTGACGCGATTTGAACACGCAACTTATTGATCTGGAGTCAGTTGCGCTACAAGCTGACGGCCGCTAACGTCTTCTTTTCATGCTTAAGGGAAGTGATCGCACTACAAGGATTTTACGTTATGAGTTACAACGGAGATCAACAGTTCATGTCTGTTCTGTTTCTTCCCCCTCTCTTTCTGCAGAGGGTGGGATCAGACTGTCCCCGGTGTCTCCACAATGAATGTCCCAGGCATTATTAAGGAAAAGTAAAAGTGATAGACGACAATTGTAATTCTAGGCGGGGCAGGCTGAATTATGAATTCACTAATAGCCTCCCCTAAGCGATGGCGCAGCCTCAGACATCGCCTGTCTCTATGGCGCAATTGGTCAGCGCCTTCGGCTGTTAATCAAAAGGTTGGTGGTTCGAGCCCACCCAGGGATGCTTAGTTCGCTGCTCTCTCTTGGCTTCGCGGCTGTGCGAACTGTAATGGGGTAAGGCGAGTGATATCCAAACGGAAACCCCCTCCACAAAGGGGTTTCTGAGTTGTATTATTGTCTAACGTAAGGGACTGCGGATGCTGAGAACCCGAGACAAAAAACGAGAAACTCGGCAGGTTTGACAGCACCTGCCGGAGAAAACGGAATTCTGAAATGCTGAGTCTGATTCTCTTTCCATAGATGTTGCCTGACCTTCTCCGTTCCTCCTGAAATTTCTAGATTTGGTTTTAACTGAAAGTTCATTTCATCTTTTGTGATGAAACACCTAGACTCGTCGTGTGCAGATATTTAACCCTTTCGAATCACTGAAGTGAATGGATTCAAACAAACTCTGCGATGATTCACTCTTTCTCAGCTCCGCAGCCAGACAGACCTGGGAAGTGAAGCTGTCAGTGTAGTTCTGTATTCGTGGGCTGAGTGGTTTATGCGATGGACTTGAAACCCATTGCGGTTTCCCCACGCAGGTGTGACCCCTGCCGACTACAAAATGAGAAATGTCGTCGAAAAGAAAGGGAGCTTGCTCCCCGGCTTCTTTAAGATTCAAGTCAGTGGAGGGGGAAAACTATTTCACTCACATTGGGACTGGTGGGAATCTGCAACCCACTGCCTGTTCGGGTGGAATAAGCAGATATCCGCAGAGCTTCTTTTGACACAAGTGTCTGCAAATGAGACTAGAACAGTGAGGGACATGAAATCGTGATCGAAATGAAGCAGGCACCTGAGGACAAGGGTGTTTCCTTTGCCAGTGAAAGATACTGCTTCACAAAGTTGGGACTGTGGAAGGGAAGCAGTCACGGTGATTATCTTTGGTTGTTGACCTTGTGAATGTTCCCATTGCTGCGCATGTCCGTGTTAGTCAGTTACCAGAGGACAGGAATTCTGCAGCATGGTGGCGTTAGATACGCACAGGGCCAGGGGCGCAATGTCTCCACCTACCTGTTTGAAATGCAGCTCACAGCTTCTTCACACACCCCAATTAATCTTTCTCATTGTCCTGAAGCCGGCATACGGTTTGAATTCCCGATCTGCGGGAATGAGAATCTTTTCACTGTCTCGCGTCAATAAATGTCCCTCAGAACATCGGAGTCAAGTCACAGCGGAAGCTGAAATAGCCTCACACGCTGCTCACGGGCACATTTTACTTTCCCCAACTCAACGCCTCAACCACTGCGGCTCCTGGGAGTGGAAAGGAAACAGTCCCCAAAACCAGTCTTAGTTTTGTGAATCTTCAGAAAATAAGCAAACCTTCATCCCTTCGGATTTTCTATCCTGGGCTGACAGGGATGGGTTTTGTCACTCTTTTGTCGGATATTGCAAGTGGATGTTTTGCAGAAAAGCACCACAATGCAATCTGATTAATCAGGACCTGGATGTTTTCAGTCTTTGGATGTAAGTGTTGTGCTCCAGAACTTTGTTGTTCACAGTTTATAATACTTTTCTTCCCAGTCCCCTGTACCACTTGTCGAAAATGCTTAATTTATGTCTTGTAATCCTTTCACTGTCTGCTAATGAGGATAGCGTTTCCGTATTTTACCTAAATTATCTTGACCTTGCATACCTCAAGCCTCAAGCTAATTTCACGAGAAACCTTCTCCAGTTCAAAAGCCAACTGTCAATAATGGCTCTGTTTCTTGTCACGTATCCAATTTCAGATCGATATTGTTAATGTCCCTTTTATTCCATCAGATCCAGGGCATCAACAGAACTGTCACCAAATACATTTACCAATCTTCCTTCATCCTTTCGATTGTATTAACATCATGAACACTTCTCATCAAAATAACTCGAGAGACTTTCATCACCATTTTCTGTGAACAGTTCTACATTAGCTTTGCTGAATGAACACCAAATTTCTTGAAGTGGCTCCTTAGTTCCGACCCTGATTATTCATCTCTCTGCGCACGGAAATGGATCCTTCCCACCCGCTCTGTCCCTCATCAATGTGTGTAGTTCAAATCGATCTCCCATCAGCCTCCTCTGTCCTGATCAAATCCAGGGGAACAGGATACGTTGGGTCTATGGCGCGGACAGGACAAGTCCAGTACTCACCTTTCCTGTTAGAGCAATTCCATGAGAAATTTTAGATCATAACTTTGGGCGTGTAGTTGTGACCGAATACTTAAGGTGCTGGCGTAGAGATCCTTTGGGGCTCCCCCACCCAGGGTGGTAACCTGCTGGCTATGCTTTCTTCGCTGGCGATTTTAAATGACTTCCTGTTGGTTGCATTATCGCTCAAACTTCACAAAACCTGTCTCAACAAAGTCCCGTTTTCTCATGTCTGGGAATTGATTGCCATGCAGGAAACTCGAGTTCGGAACAAACAGCGTACCAGACTCAAAACGTCAACTCTGTTTACCTTTCCACAGATGATGCACGACCTGTCGGCTTTCTGCAGTATTCTCTGTGTTTATTAGGCACAAGTGCTGCTTTTCATTCAAGAACTTCAATTCCTGTCCTCTGGGAACTGACTCTGGTCAGTGGCAATTGGTTCTTCTGATCATTAATCTGCCCATTCCCACCGCTTCTTCTCCCATCATTACCAACAGCCCCAGGAAATCTCCAGTTAACCTTCTTTGCTCCAAAGCAAACATTCCCAACCTTAGGAATGTCTCCCCACAATGGAAATTCTTCATCCCTGTAAATTAGGCATGGCGTACACTTGGGAAGAGATTTTGGCAAAATATTGTCAGTTAGGAAATGGAAAAATGTTCATGAAACAAAACAGAAATCCCAGTCTCCAGCTTTGTGAACCTTTAGAAAGTCTTTGGGAAGCGGATTTAGATGAGAATGAAAGATGAACCGTCCGACTGAGCAGAGACAGTCCAGACACCGTCCCCTTGTTGAAGAGGCCGGGAGATTGACTCTGATGTTCTCGGGACATGAACTGATCTGAGACATTGAAATAATTGTCGTTCGTGCACATCAGGAATTCAAACCCCTTCTCGCCTCCGAGCCAATGAGGGAACTCGGGAACAGGCAAAACACTGAAAGGCTCGAAGGGCGACGTTCCCGGAGTAAGAAAACTAGTTCCTCGTGACATGGATGTGTCTGCAGAGGGTGGGATCAGACTGTCCCCGGTGTCTCCACAATGAATGTCCCAGGCATTATTAAGGAAAAGTAAAAGTGATAGACGACAATTGTAATTCTCGGCGGGGTGGCTGAATTATGAATTTACTAATAGCCTCCCCTAAGCGATGGCGCTGCCCCCGACGTTGCTTGTCTCTGTGGCGCAATTGGTCCGCGCGTTTGGCTGTTCAACCAAAAGGTTGGTAGTTCGAACCCACCCAGGGACGTTTAGTTCGCTGCTCTACCTTGGCTTCGTGGCTGTGTGCGGTTTAATGGGGTCAGGAAAATGATATCCAAACGGAACCCTTCTCCACAAAGGAGCTGCTGAGTTGTATTATTGTCTAACGTAAAGGACTGCGGATGCTGAGAACCCGAGCCAAAAAAGAGAAAATCGGCAGGTTTGACAGCACCTGTCGGAGAAAACGGAATTCTGAAATGCTGTGTCTGATTCTCTTTCCATAGATGTTGCCTGACCTTCTCCGTTCCTCCTGAAATTTCTTGATTTGTTTTTAACTGAAAGGTAATTTCATCTTTTGCGATGAAACACCTAGACTCGCCATGTGCAGATATTTTACCCTTTCGAATCACTGAAGTCAATGTACAACTCTTTCATGCAGAGCATGTTGCGGGCATGGAATTAGCTGCTTGAGGAAGTCGTGGAGGCTAGTATAATTAAGACACTTAAAAGGCATCTGGACGGGTTCATGAATAGGAAGGGTATAGCGGGATATGGGCCAAGCGCTAGCAAATGGGACTAGACTGTTTAGGATAACTGGTCAACATGGATGAGTTGGACTGAAGGGTCTCTTTCCATGCTGTAATTCGTGTGACACTGTGGAATTCTCTGCCCAAGGGAGCAGATGAGGCAGCTTCATTAATTATATTCAAGACACAGTTGGATAGGATATTGCATGGAGGGGAATTAAGGGTAGATGGAATAATGCAGGTAGGAGGAGCTCAGATGATGGATAGATCAGCCTTCATCTGAATGAATGGTGGAGCAGGTTCGACACGCCAAATAGCCGACTCCTGCTTCTATTACTATGAACCGATAACTCTGCATTTCCCATGGCTAACCTATCTAACCTGCACATCCCTGGACATTAAGGGCAATCCAAATCAAGGCAGGTGAGCAATGAAGTAATGTGAAAAGTGAATGTCAGAGAACAAAGGGACAAGGGGAATAAATGTACTACCAATCAAAGCTGGATTGAAAAGATCACAAAAATTGAAACTAAAGACTGTGTCTGAATATTTGCTGCACTGTAAGAAAAGTGAACGAATTGACTGAAGAAAATAAGTGTGTACAGAGGGTCAGTACAGAGCTGTGGTTTTAGGATGACAATGATTAGATCCTGAATATTGAGGGTACGTGACATTCAAATCAAATCAAACCTTTGGTAAAGGTAGAGGGTTGGCAATGCAAATCAAAGCACTGATAACATGGTAGTCTGATGTCAGTTTGGATTCCAGGTCCTGATTTATCTGTCCTCTGTTGGTCTCCCGTTCCCACAGAGCTAGGTGTTGTCTGTTCTCAGTTCTGCTGGATTTCTATTGAAGCTTTGACACCCCCCGCCAACTATCCCACCCGCCCAACCGCATCCCCACCCCCCCCACACCATCACCCCGCCCCGGCCTTTTACACCTTCCCGAACACGGTGGGGGGTATGGTGGCACAGTGGTTAGCACTGCTGCCTCACAGCGCCAGAGACCCGTGTTCAATTCCCAACTCAGGCGACTGACTGTGTGGAGTTTGCACGTTCTCCCCGTATCTGCGTGGGTTTCCTCCGGTTTCCTCCCACAGTCACAAAGATGTGCAGGCCAGGTGAATTGGCCATGCTAAATTGCCCGTAGTGTTAGGTAAAGGGGGAAATGTAGGGGAATGGGTGGGTTGCGCTTCGGCGGATCGGTGTGGACTTGTTGGGCGGAAGGGCCTGTTTCCACACTGTAAGTAATCTAATCTAATCTAAAAAAACATTCAGTCGATCAAGGCCCAACCCATAATCTCCCAGCCTGTCAACCATCAGACAGAGAGAGTCAACTTGGCTGGAAATAAAACAAGTAAAGTGAAAATGTGAAAATCATTGTCCTCAAGTTTCTCTCTGAGGTTCGCACTGCCTCCATCTGCCCAACACCCAATTCTAGATACTTGAAACTCTTGCACAATTAAAGAATGAGAAGTTTAAATCCATTGTGTCCAAATCACGCTGCAAACACCACTCTCCAGCACCACTTCCATCTATCCTCATGCCAAATGTGTGAGGCTGAAGTAGCCGCTTGAAAGCTTGGTAAATGCTTTACCTCTCAGATGAGCTACCAGCTGCATGCCCACACTTTCATTGGGACCACCTCTTCAAATCTCAGGAATAATTTCTGACCCTGCCCCACCTCATTTTATCTGCTTCTGAAAATTACACTATGCCTTTGTCACCTCTTGATTTTGATTCTTCTGTCACACACCTGAAGGCCTGAAACATTCTACTCTCCATAAATCTGAGATCATCCAAATTGCTGAATAAGAAACAAATAACTGTGGATGCTGGAAATCTGAAACAGAAACAAAAACAAAAATTGCTGGAGAACCTCAGTAGGTCTGGTAGCATCAATGGGCAGACAGTACAGTCAACATTTCAGGTCCAGTGACCTCCTTTCGTTCCAGGTCACGGCTGCTTCTCTCCTTCCTCACACTAAGTTCGTTTAATCTATGATTGCTATGCCTGCTGATGCACACAGGTTCCTGGTGATGCAGCAGATCCATTATAAAATGTCAGTCTTTGCCCATAGTCTTGTCCCTCGCTATCTCTATCATCTTCTCCGGCTCTAAACCTCTGAACTCAGGGAGCTCAGTAAATGCCCAACATTCTCATTCAAACTGACATCGAACCCCAGGGTTTCCTGATGAAGGGCTTTTGCCCGAAACATCGATTGTCCTGCTCCTCGGATGCTGCCTGACCTGCTGAGCTTTTCCAGCACCACACTCTAGAATCCAACTCCAGGGGTCTGAAGTCTGGATCTCAGAACAGCACAATTAGTTATAGCAAATAGATGCGAAAGACGTTCAGGTCCCATGTATGAGTAAGATTGAGGAGTGCAGCTTAACAGTCGCAGCAAACTACAAACCACCAAAATTATCACGTGAATGACACAGAGGTCAGAAAGACTCACCACGTAACTCCAGTCAAACATTCAAACATTACTCGAGGAAAAGCCTGGAAATGCCCCCCGCCCGTTAAGGCTGCGCGGTGGCTCAGGCGGTGGTTCCCGCCTCAGGTAACTGTCTGTGTGGAGTTTGCACATTCTCCCCGTGTCTGCGTGGGTTTCCTCCCACAATCCAAAACTGTGCAGGTTAGGTGAATTGGCCATGCTAAATTGTCCATAGCGTTAGGTGGATTAGGCAGGGGTAAATGTAGGGGAATGGGTCTGTGTGGGTTCTCTTTGGAGGGTTGGTGTTGGGCCTTATAGCCTGTTTCCACACTGTAGGTAATCTAATCTAATCTGTGAGAGGAGTTTCTCGAAACCATCACTGTCAGTGTTGGACCGAAATTGGCATCATTCTCCCTTCAGGCTTACGGACCATCAGTGCGCATGTTCCCAACTCCAGCCCATGTGCCTGTAAGCACGCATTGCGCGTGCTCGTGGGACTCCTGCATTAAGAATGGGGTGCGATAACAATCGCATGCCATGTTGGGTAAATTATATGCCATGGAAGACCGTGATTTTACATCAGACAGAGTGATTATAGATTGGTCGCTGAAAAAAAGTTCAAAATTAATAAACACGGAAGTTTTCTGATAGGTAGCCAAATTCAAGGAAGGGTTTTATAGACTGGAATCTAATCAAGAGATAGGGTTTGTTAACTGACAGAATAACACAATCAGAAGTGAGCTCCAGACGGAAATTTGATCGAGGCAATCAGGATGATTACATCCAGTATAACAGAAAACTGAGTGTGTAATACAGGCTATAATGTAATTGAGGGGTTCGGGATAGTTTGTATATAGAATAACATACTCGGGAATGAATTACAGACTGGAACCTAATCAAGAGGATCGTTGTGATTTATATAGAGAATAACGTACGCAGTAGTAAATTGCATCCTGGAATCTCATCAAAGCACCTTGATGCCACACTGGGTCGAATGTAGCCTTGAGGTAAAGGGCTGCCAATCTCATCTCACCCAAGGATTAAGCTTTTTTGTCCATGTTTTAACCAAGGCTAGAATGTGGTCAGTACCTGAGTGAGCCTGGTGGTCCCCAAGCTGGTCACTCAGCAGCTCACAGCTGAGAGGATGTTATTCGATATGTTACATAGCATTATCGATAATCGGGAGTATACTGATAGGACGATTAATCCTGAGTTGGATGTGTACTGCTACTTGTGCACAGGCAATCTGGCAAATTTCCAGATTGTTGGGTAGATACCAATGTTGTAACTGCACTGAAGAGCTGAGAAAACTGAATGCAGTTTGTATTACACTCGGAGCAAGTGAATGATCTCTCCCTAGAGTGAACTCATTGATGTGTCGGCAGAAGTGAATTCTTTCACACACTCTCACCAGAATGAATGTGTTGATGTATCAGCGGGTTGTGGGACTATCCGAATCCCTTTGCAAACTCTGAGCAAGTAAATAATTTATCTCCAGTGTGAACTCACTGATGTCGCAACAAGTTTGATGTCCGTGCAAATTCCTTCCCATATACAGGGCACAAAAACAGCTTGTCCCCAGTGTGAACTCGTTGGTGCACAGTGAGGTTGACTGACTGTGTGAAATACTTTCCACAGGAGGTTCAGCTAAACGGTATCTCCTCAGTGTGATAAGCACATTTTTCTGGAAGCTGGAATACACTGTGAATCTCTTTCCACATGTAGAGCAGGCAAAAGCTTATTTCCAGTGTGACTCTATCAATCAATTTCCAGCTAGACAGGGGAACTACAATCTCTTCCCATAGTCACCACGTTTACATGGTTTCATCATGGTGTTGGAGTCTTCGTGTTAATCCAGGACAAATGATCAATGCAATGTTACGAAGTCCAGAGCATGTATTGTCAGTTTTCGATAGAGAGTGTTTTTCTCAAGTTAAAGTACAGCCACAGCTACTAGCAAAAGGTCGGGCTGTTTCAAATGTAGCAATTGGTTGTTAAATGGATACCTGTGTTCTGTTTGATGTTTTGACAACAATTCAAATTTAATTAATTTAATCTATGCCCAGGATACCAGAAGACAATGAGATTCGAATTCTATGGTTTTGATCCCTGGAAATCAATCAAATAAGAATTTAATGTGTCCTATGGGGGATATAAACCCGGCATTTTGAAAGTTAGTGGGAAGCAACTGCCGATCTAATACTTTGCTCTCAGAGAAATTGAAAACACTCTCCATCAAAGATACCTTTTCACGTGAAACACACAGTAAAAAGAAGAGCACCCAGGAAGATCAGCAGTTAGAAAAGTGAAAACATCAATGAAGAGGAGACTGTGTGGACTTGAGATTAAGTTAAAGTAACGATTAATAAATACGTTATTAGAATATCATATTAAGTTGTGTCGAGTTGGGGTCAGATAGTAAGTAGTTTAAGAAAGGGGTGTTGGATTTGTGAATAAGTTTTGTTTAGTGTTCACTATTAGTTAGAAAAATATTTTCTTTAAATAGTGCAATTTAGGAATTCTGTCACTCACATTTTAACAGATTAAGAGGCAAGATGAGCTTTTCTGGGCGGTTAGTTTAATTAACAGGGTTTGATCTCCATGACGTAACAATAAATATTATTCTTACTCACACACGGACTTATGGGTTATGATTCTTCTTTTCATACGTAAATCTTCTCCCTAAAATCCTGTGAGGGAGTTTTACAGCAGTTATTCCTGTCAGTTCATGTTGGAAATTCTGAATAGATTTCCCTGAAACATTGTGTCCTCTTGTTGACCAAAGCTGGAAATTCTTGTCTCAGGAGACAGTGGTTTTGTCTCAATGTAACTGGTCTAGTCCTAGCTCACCCTGGTTAATGTTCTGTGGGAGGTGTTCAAATCTCACCAGGCCAAATAGAGGTGTTCCGTTACGTTATTAAAAATCTGGACTGTCAGTTATTGTAAGATACCACTGGGCTCACCTTTCTCCGGTTAGACTTACATGTGACTCCATTGTGGTTGACTCCTCACCGCCCTCCAGACAACGAGGGATGGACAATAAACACAAGCCGACTCAGAGATGAACACATATCTCTTTTATGCTTCAGCTCTTGTGTGACTGACCGCATTTCCTGCCCAATAGAAAGTGGGGCAGCTCAGGACGACATTCTGGAATTTGCGGGACTCCAGGCCAATCAGAGTGAACAAAAGGCAGCGCCAAGTTGTTTATGGAGCATGCGCAGTGCGGGTGTCTGAGCTGGTGGAGTTGAAAAGTGAGAGACAGAGCTGGAGGGAGGGATTGGATGGATTTAGGAACAACCTGCTGCGAAGTGTTTGTATTCGAGTTAGTACTGAACTCTGGGAAATTCTTTTACACGGGGTTAGAGTTGAAGAATTTCCCCACAGCAATCTCAAACCAAGAGGAACGTTTTTCTCTCCTGCACTGAGAAGGAGAGGCTTCGGAGCGGCTGGTTCTTGTAGGTCAGTAAGCGGCAATTCTCTCTCTCTTCTCTCCCTCTCTCTAAAGAAACAAAACCATGTATCTCCAGGAGGACAGTGTGTGTCTGATAGCGGAGTTTATAGGTGATGATTCTTCATCCACTCTGGTCTTGATCTTCCTGAAGTGAGGATCTGTCAGTTATTCCTGTGATGGAGATGGAGGAAACTGTCTGTAAGTATCCCATTGTTCTCACTATCTTTACTCTCATTGAGGGCTGAGTCTTGTGGAGGGCCAGAACACGCCCTTCCCCTGAAGGACATTTCTCAGCTAGTTGAGTTTTTCATAACAATCCAGTAATGTTTCACGGTCAGTATTTGAGTGACTTTCACACAAATTGCTGGAATCAAAGAACTCCATGGTGACCCAATGGTTAGCACTGCTGCCTCTCAGCTCTGGGGACCTGGGTTTGATTCCAGATTCGGGTGATTGCGTGGAGTAAGTAATTTCTTCATATATCTGTGTAGTTTCCTCTCGGTGCTCCTGTTTCCTCCCAAAATTCAATGATATCTGGATTAGGTGGGTTGGCCATGCTAAATTGCCCATAATGTGCAGGGATGTGCAGGCTGGATAGGTAAACCGTGGGGAATGCAGGGATATGGGACGGATCTATGTGGGATGCTCTTCAGAGGACGGGTGTGGATTCAAACGGCCTGCTTCCACACTATAAGGTTTTTATGATTCTTAACTCCTTTTAGTATCTTAAACAGTACGATTTCTCAATCTCTAATTTTTCCTGATTTAAGTTTGTTTTACAGAGAATCACAGGGGCACATTTATCAGCGAGAATTCCAAGCAAATACCTTATCAGGATCTTAAAGTGAGTCAATTAATCAGGATTTGAAAACCATTGGATTGTCAATGTTTATCTGTGGTAAAAGTTTGCAAACATCAGTGTACCCAGTGACAAATGGACAAGTCTTGCACCATTTCCACAGATTGAATAGCATCCCGCGATTCACAGCAGGGAGAGATTGTATCACCACCGTGGCTCAATCCCAGCCTCAGGCGACTGTCTCTGTGGAGTTTGCACATTCTCCTGGGGTCTGCGTCAGCTCCATCTGGGTACTCCGGTTTCCTCTCCCAATTCAAAGATGGGCAGGTTAGGTCAATTGGCCATATTAAATTGCCCACAGTGTTCAGGGATGTGTAGGTTAGGTGCATTAGTCAAGGGTAAATGTTCAGTAATGGGGTAGGAGAATAGGTTTGGATGTCTTTATCCCCAGAGGGTTGGTGTGGACTTGTGGACTGTAGGGATTCTATAAGTCTACGAAACCTGTCCTGTGTCTGGGTGAGGAGTCAGCTGATCATCCAATATGGAGAGACATGATCTACACCACAGAAACCATGGAAATGTGCAAACTGTGGGAGGGAAACAAATGTCTCTACATGCTGAAAATTCATTGATGCAGTCACGCTGGAGATAAGTCATTCATCTACTGTTTGTGGGAAGGGATTCAATCAATCACCCGTCCTTGAGAAACAAGAATGCACTCAGTAAGGAGAGGCCATTCATCTGCCTTAAGTGTGGGAAAGATTCAGTGACACATCCTACCTGCTGACTCACCAGTGAGATCACACTGGGGAGAGGCCATTCCCCTGCTTTGAGTGTAACAAGGCATTCTCTGCTGATTAACACTGAGAGACCTTTCAAATGCTCACATTGAGAGAAAAGCTTTAAACACAAACATGAAATGCTGATACATGAGTACGTTCACACTGGGGAGAGGCCATTCCCCTCTCTGTGTGTGGGAAACGGTTTGTCCATTCAAAAAAAAACCTTCTGAAACCCCAACGAAAACACACTGGTAAGAAGCTGTTACCTGCTGCTTTTCTGGAAAGGATTCATTCAGTTATCCCACCTTCTGAGTTCACACCTGACTCAGGCAGCTGTATGCTGTTCCTGCTGTTCTCAATAAAATTCTGATGGAGCTCCAACCCCCTCCAACGCCGCAGAGGACCAGGAAACAGATGCAGTGGAACAGGAAAATGTGGCGCTTGTGATGTCACATGGGTAGGCCAGCAGAAGGCGGCATTGTGTTACTGTACTTCTCAGAGAGAGAGAGAAACTCTGACTTTGAAAGAATGCATTATAAACGTGCTGAATCAAAGTTTGTCCCATTGCAGGCAGAACTGGGCATACACCAACACGCACAGGCACAAAATCAGATTCACAGACAGATATAAAGAAACTTTCCGACACACACGTCCGGGACAATGTGTGCCACTGCAGACAGAATTTGTCATTCATACACAGACAGATACACTCACACTTCTCTCCGATGTAATCTGTGTCCTATTGCTTGCAGAGATAGTCACATCAACACAGAAAAACAGACATTAACACAGAGGTGGGAGCGCAATACGGTTAGAGTGAGATGCAGAATCACTGACTTTTACAAATATGTCCAGAGATATTCTCAGACAATGTTGTGTTCAGCTGTGTGAAAATCTTTGGCTCATAGTCCCAATGTGAGTGAAATATTTTTCCCCCTCCACTGACGTGAATCTTAAAGAAGAAGCCGGGGAGCAAGCTCCCTTTCTTTTCGACGACATTTCTCATTTTGTAGTCGTCAGGGGTCACACCTGCGTGGGGAAACCGCAATGGGTTTCAAGTCCATCGCATTAACCACTCTGCCCACGAATACAGAACCATACTGACAGCTTCACTTCCCAGGTCTGTCTGCCTGCGGAGCTGAGAAAGAGTGAATCATCGCAGAGTTTTTTTGAATCCATTCGCTTCACGGTGATTCGAAAGGGTTAAATATCTGGACACGGCTAGTCTAGGTGTTTCATCCCTAAATACAAAATGAACTTTTAGTTAAAAACAAATATGGAAAATTTCAGGAGGAACGGAGAAGGTCAGGCAACATCTATGGAAAGAGAATCAGACGCAGCATTTAAGAATTCCGTTTTCTCCGACAGGTGCTGTCAAACCTGCCGAGTTTCTCTTTTTTGTCTCGGGTTCTCCGCATTCGCAGTCCCTTACGTCAGGCATTAATTCAATTCAGAAACCCCTTTGTGGAAAGGTTTTCGTTGGGGGAACATTTTCCTGACCCCATTTAAAAGCACGCAGATTCAAAGTCAAGGAAGAACAGCGAACAAGGCGTCCCTGGGTGGGTTCGAATCACCAACTTTTCGGTTAACAGCCGAACGCGCTGACCAATTGCACCACAGAGACAGGCGTTGGAAGCCGTTTCGCTGCACCATGATTTAGGGGTGGCTGTTAGTAAATACATAATTCAGCCACCCCGCCTAGAATTACAATTGTCGTCTATCACTTTTACTTTTCCTTAATAATGCCTGGGACATTCATTGTGGAGACACCGGGGACAGTCTGATTCCCACCTTCTGCAGACACATCCATGTCACGAGGAATTAGTTTTCTTCCTCCGGGACCGACGCCCATCGAGCCTTTCAGTGTTTTGTCTGTTCGCAAGTTCCCTCATTGGCTCGGAGGCGAGAAGGGGTTTGAAGTCCTGACGTGCACGAACGACAATTCTTTCAATGTCTCAGATCAGTTCATGTCCCGAGAACATCAGAGTCAATCTCCCGGCCTCTTCAACAAGGGGACGGTGTCTGGACTGTCTCTGCTCAGTCGGACAGTTCATTTTTCATTCTCATCTAAATCCGCTTCCCAAAGACTTTCTAAAGGTTCACAAAGCTGGAGAATGGGATTTCTGTTTTGCTTCATGAACATTTTTCCATTTCCTAACCGACAATATTTTGCCAAAATCTCTTCCCAAGTGTATGCCATGCTTCATTTCCAGGGATAAGGAATTTCCATTGTGGGGAGACATTCCCAAGGTTGGGAATGTTCGCTTTGGAGCAAAGAAGGTTAACTGAAGATTTCCTGGGGCTGTTGGTAATGATGGGAGAAGAAGCGGTGGGAATGGGCAGATTAATGATCATTGGCTCGGAGGAGAGAAGGGGTTTGAATTCCTGATGTGCACGAACGACAATTCTTTCAATGTCTTAGATCAGTTCATACCCCGAGAACATCAGAGTCAACCTCCCGGCCTGTACAACAAGAGGACGTTGTCTGGATTGTCTCTGGACAATCAATAGGATGAGTGTAGATTGGTAAATGTATTTAGAGACAGTTCTGTTCATGCCCTGTGAGCGAAACCTGGATCTGAAGGAATAAAAGGGACATTAACAACATCGATCTGAAATTGGATACGTGACAAGAAACAGAGCCATCACTAACAGTTTGCTTTTGAACTGGAGAAGGTTTCTCGTGAAATTAGCTTGAGGCTCGAGGTATGCAGGATCAACATAACTTAGGTAAAACACGCAAACACTTTCCTCATTAGCAGACAGTGAAAGGATTACAAAACGCAAATTAAACATTTTCGACAAGTGATACAGGGGACTGGGAAGATAAGTATTATAAACTGTGAACACCAATGTTCTGGAGCACAACACTTACATTCAAAGACCGAAAACATCCAGGTCCTGATTAATCAGATTGCATTGTGGTACTTTTCTGCAAAACCTCCACTTGTAATGTCCTACAAAAGAGTGACAAAGCTCAGGATGGAAAATCTGAAGGGATGAACGTTGGCTTATTTTCTGAAGATTCACAAAGCTAAGACTGGGTTTTGGTGATTGTTTCCTTTCCACTCCCAGGAGCCGCAGTGGGGGAGAAAAACACCATCTGATTCACTCCTGTCTCTTTTTAGTGAAGGAAACTGCCGTTGCAGGAAAGGGTCCACTCAGTCATCCCAGCTGCATGCTTTACCTGGCTGGACCAGGGATCCAGTAATAAACGGACAACTCAGCTGACCAACAAAGAAAGTGGGGTGGGGGGACTGGGTGCACTTTGAGCTGGAGGTGTTTTCTTTTAAAAGCACTTATTGTATGCCTCTTTTGCTGGTGAAATCTGAAGCTGTAACAAAATAAGGTCGTAGTAAAGGTTACCTGAACATACCGCCAGGTTCAGACTCTGCGAGGTCCAACAGGTTTTGTTTTAAAGCTGCTCATTTCTTTCAGCTTCCAGCACTAATGTCATGTCTCAGAAGGATCAGTGAATGAGAAGCTAATCTTGTTAGAAATTGTATATTTTTCAGGACTACAGGTTCATTGTTTCATTGGCATTGCAAAGTTTACTGGCAACAGTTGGAGGTGTGGGCTGTATTCACTGGAAATAAAGTTTTAAAATCTCACAAACACCAGGGTATAGTCCAACAGGTTTATTTGGAGGCACTGGGTTTCGAAGTGCTGCTCCTTCATCAGGTAGCTGTGGAGTAGGATCACAAGGCACAGAATATAGTGCAAAAAGATTATAGTGTCATGCAACATAAGTGATGAATTGAAGAAACCTAGATTTCTGTTAAATCATTCATCTTTTAAAATGGATTGCAGATTTCGGCTAATTAATCTGTACATTCCAGAACTTCTTTTAAGTCACGTTTTCCAGGAAACTTTATGTTTTATAAAAGGAGGTAGCACCTCACGTCAAACAATGCATGAAAGCTGTGAGGTTAGAGTCTGTCTGTATCCCAATCTTGAGTCAGAATGGTTCTACTTCCAAATATATAATCCTGCAAATGCAAATTCACTCCCAATGCGTGAGTACGTGCATGAGAGAGAGAGTGTGTGTGTAAGTGCGTGTGCATGCTGGGTAAAGTGTGTGTGTGATGGAGTATAATCATGTGCGAAGATGTATGCATTGGTGTGAGTGTAGGGACGTATTATTGTGTGTCTGAGAGAGAGCATGTCTACCGGAAAGGCTCTGCACGAGCGTGTGAGTGTGTAAGTGTGTGTGTGTGCGTGAGAGAGAGCAGAACAGTGAAGTGGGGTTACCTGTCATGTGACATGAACCCAACGTCGCGGTTGAGGCCATCCTCCTGGTTTGCCAAATTGGCTATTAGCCTTTGCTGGGCCACTAAAAGTGATTAAGCAGTTACACAACACACATGGGAGAGGGCAGGGTGGGACTTGTCTTTCGATTTGCAGAAGGTGGGACGTTCTGGGTGCTGGAAACTAGGGAAAACACACACTGGAGGACCTTCGGCACAGAGAGATGGACTTGGAAGCCAGGCTGGAGACACGTTGGGGGAATCACTGTGGATACAGGCCGTTTGGCCCACCAAGTCCATACTGGCCCTCGGAAGAACATACACCCCCCCAGACCCACCCGATAACCCCCACAGCTTATCCCTGAATTTCGAACGCCCAATCCATTCTAGCCAGTACATTTTTGGAACATGGGAGGAAAACCAAGCGCCCAGAGGAAACCCACGTAGACAGGGAGTGAGGGAGGGGTAGGAAAGGGCAAAATCCACACTGTCACCATGAGGGTGGGTTCAAACCCAGGTCCCTGGTGCTGCAAGGAATCCCCTCTCCAGCACTCGGCAACCGATTGGCTTCTGCCCAATCCTGGTGACACTCCAGTCAGTTTGAGGAAATCAATTTGCTTCCATAGAGTTTCCACGGGGCAGGGGTCATTGTTACCCGCCAGATTCAACAATCCAATGAAAGGCTCGTCTACAGCGAGAACACTAGTCCACATTTCGCGAAAGAATTAAAGTTCTCTCTGCAATTAGAGCCCTTGAGCACTCCCACGCAGGCTGCGTGTATTCATGGGGATTCTCAATGCATGTTGATATTCGAAATTCCCCAATCCTGGGAAATAAGATTGAGTGCATTCACCCTCTCCATGCCTCTCAGGATCTCTTCACCTCTATAAGCCCGCCCCAGCCCCCCGAGGCTCTTATGCTCGAAATAAAAACGTCTTAGCTTGTCCAACCTCTCCCTGTTACTCAGACCTTGAGTCCTGGTTTCTTGTAAATGTCTTCTGCACTCTTTTCAAGTTTAATAACATCTTTGTTTCGCAAGGTGATCAAAACGAATCACAATACTGCAAGTGTGGCCTCAACAATATCCTGATTAACTGCAACATAACTTGTCAACTTCTATACTCAATGCCCTGACTGGTGAAGGCCAGTGAGGCTTAAGCCTTCTTCACTGCCCTGTCTACCTATTTTGTTGGACATATCGGACCTGCTCCAAACTGGATAAACTAACTGATGTGACAGGAAACCGCTTCCTTTCTTGAGGCAAGTCTCCCAGAGAGAACTTGCTGGCTGACTGTCTGAACTACTGAACCTCAGTGCCCTACTGCCCTCAGGAGTGGGGTCCACATATTTGCGTAAAGTGGTGCTCGAAATTTTTATCATCTTTGGGATGGATCTCCATTCATTCAGTGCTATGGAGTCATGTAGGCCAGAAACATACCCTTCAGACCAACCAGTCCATGATCCCCAACTAAACTAATGCCACCTGTCTGCTCTTGGCCTATAACCAGTTTGTTAATAGTTGTGTTTATTTTTTAACTGTAAAGATTGGATAAAAAATTGCTGATAATTGATTTTAAAGTGTTGGGGATTTATTTTTATCACTAGAACAGGTTACACCACTTTTCAGGCTAATTTTACCTAATGTAGGGCAACATGTTCCTCTGGGTGTTTCTGTTTGAGATCTTGAATGCTGCTGTGATGTCCTGCTGAATGCAATGGAGTCAATATTAATCCTAGCCTCACTGTGGCTGTAGGTGAATTGCCTTAATTTGGCTCCTGACTCAGAAACTGCGCAGAGAATCAACTGCTGAAACAATGATTTACACTTTATTGTATGTAGCAACCAAAGATAACCCCCCCACCCCCCTCAAGTCACCAAGTTCAACCTCACTCCCAACTTGGGGATCACCCAATTGATGGCAGAATTTAACTGACTTTCCACCGACAATATCTGTCTCTGGAAGTGTTCAGGGATTCACTGCAGTGTTGTTTTTCCAAGTACTGCTGCTGCATCTTTCTGGGTTTAAATTCTGGTGGAGATTCCTCACTTTGAAATCTGTGGTGTGATGTTTCTTTAGATTCTAACACCACCTCCCCACATTGCTAGAGACCTCCAGTGTGTAGCATACCTTCTTAGCCTTGAGGTTTAGCTGTCTGTTTGAAACAGCCTGTCCTGCAATTAACCTCTTGGTGTCAAAGCCATCCTTCCACAGACAGACTAACTTGTCCTTTTGTCACGAGTTTATTAAAAACTTATCTCATCTGTCCCAGGAAACAGCTTGTTGTTATACATCCTTCTTCTCAGGGATAGTTAACTAGCAGAAATTAGGCCATTCAGCCCATTGAATCTGCTCCATCATTCAATCCTGGCTGATAACTTTCTCATCCCCATTCTCCCCGTAACCCTTGATACTTAAGAATGATTATATGGTGGAGCAGACTCAATGGGCTGAATTGCCTAATTTCTGCTTCTGAGGGCTTATGATTTTGCAGTTTCTCAGTGGCCCTTTTGTTTCTTGGTCCAGAAAGAGTTATTGCTGACTCAGGTAGTGGAAAGTTCTGGAGTTTACAGGACCACACCATATTTCTCTCTGTATTGTCCAGGAATAACTATTCCTTCTGAGATATTGGAAATTCCAGAGGTACCTTGGTATCCCTGAATAAAATCGGTTTGTCAGAAAATCTCTGCTGCTACTCTGGAACAGAAGGATTATGGGGAGAAAATTCAGAAATCAGATGTGCAAAGAGACGATGGAGTTCTATTCCAGGATTCTCTCAAGGTAAACTTGAAGGTTGAATCACTAGTTGGGGAGGCAAATGCAATGATGGCATTTATTTAGATCAGACTTGAATATAAAGGCAAGGATGTACTTCTGAGGCTCTGTAAGGCTCCGGTCAAGCCGCATTTGGAGGATTGAACGCAATTTTGGGCCCCATATCTCAGGAAGGATGTACTGGCCCCTTTATTATTAACTATTCAATTCAGCTCATTGAATAAATTCTGCCATTTATTCAGATCACGTTAGCTCTGGTAAACATCAACTCCACTTTCTTGCTATTTCCACATAATCCTCAATTCCCTTACTAGTTAAACAAAAACTGACAGCCTTGAATGTACTTAACGACCCAAGCTCAACAACCCCCTGTAGTAACATGGTCCACAGATTTACTGTCCCCAGTAAAAATTCCTATCTGTCTTCAACATGCAATCTCTCATTTGCAGGTTATTCCCTCTGGTGCTAGACTCACCCACAAAGGTAAACTTTTCCACATCAAGCCTGTCAAGTCTCCTCAGAATCGCTTATGTGAAAATAATGTTACCTCTAAATCTTCTCACTTCTAATAAGTATAGGCCCAACCAATTCACTTCTCTTCATATGATATTCTTTTCATCCTGGTCAAACTTCTCTGGACTGCCACCAAAGTCAGTATATCTTTCCTTGGGTAAAGGACCCACCCAGTGTTCAGTTGTGGCCTGACTGTTGCCTGATAGAGGTTCACTATAACCTCCCGACTTTTATACTCTATTTAAAGGTCAACCTCCCATTTGCCTTCCCTATTACTCACTGAACTTGGATGAAGAGATGCATGGGTATGGGCTTCCAAATCCCTCAATTCAACAGCTTTCTCCATTTAACATTCAGCACTGTTCCTCCTGGCAAAGTGCACAACCTCTTTTCCCTAAATTCTATTCCATTTGCCATTTGCTTAACCTGTCTATAAACCTCTGCAGATATTTCATGTCTTCTCACCACCTGCCTTCCTATCAACCATCTTTTCTGCAATCTTGGCAATAGTGCATTCAATTCACTTATCCAAGTAAATAATTGTAAATAATACATATTGTAAATAATTTTGGCCCCAGCACTGATCCCTGTGGCAAACTACTGATTACAATTTGCTATCCTGAACATGCCACTTATCCCAATTGTATCATTGGTTAGCCAATCCTCTATCCATGCCTCTTTGCTTATTATTTCATGAGACGTGAATATCATTGGGTCTGCCAACAACCCTTCCCAAACTGTCCTTGAAAATGTGGTGCTGAGCTGCCACTTAAATTGCTTCACATTATAATTTGGTCTGCAATAATGTTCAGGAGCGAGTTCCAGGTTTTTGATCAAAAACAAAGAAGCAATGTGATATATTTCACAGTTGGAATGCTGTGTTCACACTTACCTGCTCTTGGTGGTTGAGGTGATGGCTTGGAAGTGCTTTTGAAGAGCCACCACTTAATCAAGCCAGAATGTAGGTTGTGGCCAGAGATTCTGCTTTTTGACTTTCATCATCAATCTACATTCTTTCCAGCCAAGATTTTAGTCTGAAACTGCCACACAATTCCTCCTGTTATAGCTTCAATCAGCTATAATAATATGACGATTCTTGGGGTGATTTTTCACACCTGAGTGCAAAATAAATACAGATCATTGTTTCCAGCTTTGGTGGAACAAAACAAAACAGCAAATTAGTGGATAATTACTGTTAGTGCAAAAAAGCTAGCGATCAATAATGACTCACCCTGTTCACTTCAATGGCCAAATTACATTTTGAAAACCAAATACACACAGACAACAGGTCAAAGTGGTTCATAGGAGGAGATTTGGGGCATTGAAGAGGAGTGAAATGATTGCTTTTGGTCACCGCCACCATTGTCCGAAAAACATATTGAAAGGATTCTTAAAAGGGAGGCAAAAAGGTGGCGTGGTATAACACCTCTCCTGCGCGCCTTTATCGGAAAAAAAACCTACCCAGGTAAGCTTGCGCTACACCAACTTCCGGGTCCGCTCCGCGCTTTTTTCCAATAAAGGCGCGCAGGCGAGTCCCGGAGATGTGACATGACTCTCCAGTCTCCCCAATGTTATAGAGATCGCATCGGGAGCAAGGGATACAAAAGAATTACATTGATGGATGTACCGGTGAAAGTCTTCTTTCTGCCGCAGCCCAGGTTCGATTCCCGGGCTGCGAGGCAATTTTTAGCAGAGCTACCAGGAGGTGTTTATGTCTCCCTGGTGGTCTAGTGGTTAGGATTTGGCGCTTTCACCGCCGCGGCCCGGATTCGATTCCAAGTCAAGGAAGCGGTTTTCAGCAGGTCAGAGGGCTCTCTACTCTTCTTAAACGCCCTGCACAGTTGTTTATTGATCTTCGTCATTCCTGGGTGCTGCAGTGTAAAATAGCTCGTTGAAATTGCATCCTGATGCAGATTTGCTTGCATGCGTTGGGATGACTGCTTCTGCAGCTGCAAACGAGTGAGCAATCCTCACTCTCTCGGCGGAGCAGGTCAGGGCTGTTTGGCAGTGTCTGTTTGTAGACGCGGTTACGTTTGTTTAACAGTTTAAATTTAATTTTTTTTGTATCCATTGCTCCCGATGCGATCTCTATAACATTGGGGAGACTGGAGAGTCAAGTCACATCTCTGGGACTCTCCTGCGTGCCTTTATCGAAAAAAAACCCTACCCAGGTAAGCTTGCGCTACACCAGCTTCCGGGTCCGCTCCGCGCTTTTTTCCAATAAAGGCGCGCAGGCGAGTCCCGGAGATGTGACATGACTCTCCAGTCTCCCCAATGTTATAGAGATCGCATCGGGAGCAAGGGATACAAAAGAATTACATTGATGGATATACCGGTGAAAGTCTTCTTTCTGCCGCAGCCCAGGTTCGATTCCCGGGCAGCGAGGCAATTTTTAGCAGAGCTACTAGGAGGTGTTTATGTCTCCCTGGTGGTCTAGTGGTTAGGTTTTGGTGCTCTCACCGCCGCGGCCCGGGTTCGATTCCCGGTCAGGGAAGCAGTTTTCAGCTGGCCCACCGGCTGTTCATTCTTCTGCAATGCGCTTTACAGTTGTTTATTGATCTTCACCGTACCTGGGTGCTGTAGTGTTATGTAGCTCGTTGAAATCGCATCCTGATGCGGATTTGTTTGCATGTGTTGGGATGATTGCTTCTGCAGCTACAAACGAGTGAACAGTCTTCACTCTCTCGGCGGAGCAGGTCAGGGCTGCTTGGCAGTGTCTGTTTGTAGACGCGGTTACGTGTGTTTTACAGTTTAAATTTAATTTTTCTTGTGTCCCTTCATTCCACTTAAAGTTCAAGAGACCTCAAACCGAAATTCCCCAGGTACTTTTGGGACAATTTCTTCCAGGTGTTCGCTAAATATATCTCTGAGAACTTTGTAAAGTTTGAACATTGTGAGTGTTGACTTTTTGTACTTTGGCGTGAAATCACAGCTCGAAGAAAACAGAATGGCGCAACTTAGACAGAGTTTATACTTGCAGGACGGTGATCTGTCTGCGGGTGCATGATGGGAGCATCACCCAGAAGGGAAACCATCTCTCCTATTCACTCAATGTCGTCTTTAGCAGCTTTTCCGTAGAACGGCGCACTGTTCAGCACCTCGCCTTTTCTTTTCTTTCCCAAAAAACTTTGACATAAATATTTCACATTGGTACACTGGCCCAATGTGCACAATTGAGATGACACACTGGTGGAGGTCTGAGTGGTCTTCTGTTGTTCTCTGTACCCTATGTTGCGGAGGGCAATGCTTATCAAGGTTCACTCCGGTGTCAGAGAAAAGTTGCGAAACAAAATGGTTTAATTTTCTGCCAGTGGAGGGAGCCCGGTTTCTGGGTCCGGGACAAACAGCAGTAGGGAGACAGAATGAGAAGCAGCTGTTCGGGAAACCCTTTGCCGCTTGCAATTCTCAGAGCAATGTCAAATGTATTTCACACTGAGCAAGACTCAGCTGGTTAAAGAGGTGGAGCGGGGGTGCTTGTGTGCTCTCAGTGTGGTTCGTTGGTCTTGGGGTATGATTCTCGCTTTGGGTCTTCTACTCCGTAGACTTGCGCGAAAACCCGGACGAGCCCACGTTTCCTGATTTGTGCCAGAGTGCCCGGTTAACTTTCTCAAAAAGTACCTTCACTAAAGTGCGGGCTTTTGACTGAAACGTCGATTTTACTACTCCTCGGATGCTCCCTGAACTGCTGTGCTTTTCCAGCACCACTAATCCAGAATCTGGTTTCCAACATCTGCAGTCATTGTTTTTACCGCTTGGAGTACAAATTGGGGAGAAGGCAAGGAAGTGAAATGATGGAATATTGCGTTGACGTCAGTGGTGCCGTGTTTAAGGAATGTCAGCACTGAAGCAAGATTGGAAATTTGGGACAGCTCTCCTCGGAGAAGAGAAGTTTGAAATCTGGCCTGGTTGAAGCTTTCCAAGTCATGCAAAGTTTAGACAGAGAAAGTGATGTAGTCAAAATTCTCCCACGCCTGAAAGGATCGGCAACAATTCGGCAGAGTTTTAAAGTCATGAGGAAAAGAACTAAAAGTGACATTGGGAAGAACGCTTTCGTACAGGGAGTGGTTGCGTTCAGTAAATCCCTAACTGATACTGACAAAGAGACAGATTGAATAGACGCAAACGGGAATTCGGTGGTCATGTTTAAAGTAACACTGTGCAAAATTACATGGAGAAGGAAAGAGAATGATACAAGTAGAGACCCACGTTTACTTCCTGTGTCGAACCAGCAGAGCGAAGGTGGGCCGCATGGCCTCCATCTGTGCTTTGACACATGCTGTGATTCAGAATGGAATCACAATTCGACCAACAGAATGTGGGAAGTTAGGAAAAAGTTTATATTTACACAGCTTCCATACATCTGCGCAACAGCATATGATACGACAGCAGTGGAGATCTTTGACATCAGTCTCGAAGGGACCTGTGGAAAACTCTCGGCATGTAGGAGCAGAGTGGCGTAGTGGTTGTGTGCTGGGCTCATAGCCCCGAGGTCGATGGATTGAAGTCATCCTCCGCTGTAGTGCAATGTCTCCTTGAGCGGCTTCCTTTTGAACTGGGGCTGTGCTATATTCTATATCTTGCCTTTGCACCTACTGCCTGAGTGTCTGAATACCCTGTATCATACCGATACTCTCGGGGAACTCACACAGTTCAAGTAACATGCTTTTTGGAGGTCTGAGTGGTCTTCTCCTGTTCTTCGTCGGTTTCCTATGAACTGATTCGCAAAACCACTTCTTCTCAATGCCAATGAACTGATAAAGTTGAAACGCATGCCTTGTACTTCCATCCATTCCCTGCATTAATCACCACGCCAGGTCGGACGTGAGTGACAAGATGATCAGTATGTTAGAAACCGTATCACCACTCAGATACAGTTCCTTCCTATGAGGACAGATATTACTGATTGTGAATCACCTCAGAGAGAGGCAAGTGGCAGAGAGTCGCCGTGGACTCGATGGGCTGAATGGCTTCTGTCTGCGCGAGAATGGTGCAACGTGTTTATGCCATCCCACTGCCTGACTCTGTGACAGAGAGGCTGAGGGAGCAAAACTGGTTCATTTTTAACCGTCCCTTCCGCGTTGGACTGCCTGCAGTCCCTCAGCTCAGAGCCGGGGATGACTCTGAGTGAGTGAAGGTTTCACTCGGATTCTCTTCATGGGACACTTGAGTCTCAGATGTTAACTGCTGCGCGATCGCAGCAAAGAAAGCGTTGCCCACTTTGCAATAGACTTTCTGCATTTTGCTGCATGAAGACGAATTCTGAACATCAAGCAGGCTGTACAACAATGTACGCATATGAATTTACTTGAGGAAGAGTGCTTGGTGTCCATTTCTCTCTGTCTCGCCAGCACAGCATCTTTCTATCTCTCCGATAATAGACCTTTGGAGGAAATTCATATTCAAAGTTACTCACTTCCCATGCATTAGTGTAAGTGATTTCTTTCACCTCAAGTGATTGAGAGAGACAGCAGAAGAGCGAATGGACTCTTCCCTCACCCCAGAACAACGTGCAAGTAGAAACAAAATGGTTTAATTATCCGCCAGTACAGAGAGTCCAGTTCCTGGGGATGAGACAAACATCAGCGGCCCGGGTACAGAATGACAAGTAGATGTTCTGGAAACGCTTTGCTGCTTGCAATTCTTGGAGCAATGTGGAATGTACTTCACACTGAGCAAGTTTCAACTGGCTCTGAGTCTCCAGTGTACATTACTCCTTGAGTTTATATTTGCACATCGGTGATATGTCTGCACAACAGCACATGACACTACAGCAGTGAAGATCTTTTGATTTCATTCTCGAACGTGCAAGACACACGCCAACTGAAAAGCTGAATACTTTTCACTGAGTACTCGGGAAAGCTGCCGTGCAATGCAGGAGAATGGCACAGCGGGTGCATGTTAGGATCACAACCCAGAAGGGAAACCATTTTCACTTCTTTACTCAATGTCGTCTTCAGCAGCTTTCCCCTATAACGACACTCTGCTCTCTCCTTTACCTTGTCATCTGCTTCCCAAAACTTCGTGTATCTGAGCTCAATGTGTCACATCGATACACAAGTCAAATTTACACAGTTATTCTGGCACGCTTGTGGAGCTCTGAGTCGTGTTGTCCAGTTTTCTGTCGGTGTGTTCTGATCTCAAGTGTTAAACCTCTTCTCTCAGATGGCAATGAACCGGTGAAGTTGAAATACATGACTTGCTGTTTTTGTCCATTTCCTGCGGTAAAGAAACCGACGCCCGTGTAATAAAAGACTCTCTGTAGGATTGCTGTGTCAAGACAAATTCTGAACACCAAGCAGGCTGCACAAAAATGCACTCATACCAATTTACCTGAGGGAAGGGTTTCCATTTCTCTCGGTCCCGACAACACAGCATCTTTCAGTCTCTCCGTTAACAGGACCTTTGGAACAAGCTCAAAGTTGCCAATTTCCTACGCATTTCTGTAACTGACTTATCCTGCCTCAACAACTAATGAGAGAGAGAGAGCAGAAGAGCGTGTGGGCTCCTTCCTCCACCAGGACAGCTTGCAAGGAGAAATAAAACGGTTCAATTATCCACCAGTGGAGAGAGCCCGGCGCCTGGGGATGGGACAAACAGCAGCGACCTGGGAGCAGGGAGACAGATTGAGAAGCAGGTGTTCTTGAAACTCTTCCCTGCTTGCACTTCTGGGAGCAATGTACAATGTATTTCGTACTGAGCAAGTCTCAGCTGCTTCAGGAGGTGGCTGCACCCATGGCTGGTGGCTCGTTAGTCTGGGATATGATTCTAGCTTTGGGTCTTCTCGCGAATGCAGACGTGTGAGAGTTCCCGGATTCCAATCCCAGGCGAACCATCATTTCTTAAATTGACCAGAGCAAAAATACCTGATCAATTTTCTCAAAAAGCCGCTTTGTTAAATAAGATCGGACTGCCTGAATTAGGGACGGCGCGGAGCTGCCATTGCGGTGAAGACGACGAAGGGAAACACTTGCTCAAAGTGAAAACAAGTAATCCAGGTTTTTCGCCCACGCAATCCGAGTCTGAATGAATCTTCCACCTCTATTACGCTCAATTCTGAGTGTGATACTTCAGGAAGCGGGGAAGTGAAGTGATTGCAGACAGCACTGAACAGGTTGAAGTGAATGGTGCCGTCCTGAGGAATGTCAGCAACGAAGGGAGATTGGAAAGTTTGGGGCAGCTCTCTTTGGAGAACAGAGGGCTGAAAGCTGGCCTGATTGAAGTTTTCCACGTCATGAGGGTTTTAGACAGAGGAAATAATGCAGTGAAAATGCTCCCAGGCCTGAAAAGATCGATAACAATTTGGCAGAGATTTAAAGTCATCAGGAAAATAAGCAAAAGTGACATTAGGAAGACCGTTTTCGCACAGGGAGTGGGGCCAGTAAGTCGCTGTCTGACAGTGACAAAGAGGCAGATTCAATGGACACAAAAGGGAATTCGGTGGGCATGTTCAATGTAACAATGTGCAGATTTACAGGGAGAAGGCGACAGAATGAGACACGTATTTACATATTGTGTTGAACCAGCAGAGCTAAGTTGGGCTGCATGGCCTCAGTCTGCGCTGTCACACATTTTGCGATTCTGAGTGAAATCGGAGTTAGACCAAGAGAACGTGGAAAATTTGACAACGGATATATTCTGCCCAACAGGATACTCCATCACAGAAATGAAGATGTTTTGACATCATCCTCGAAGGTACATGACACAATGCAGATTCAAAACCGAGTATTCATTTGAATCACTGAGTAATTTGTTTACAGTTATTCAGTTGAGGTGAGTGGAGTTGCGCATTGGGAGCCATTCCAGTTGATCTGTCGAAGCCGTTTTCTCCTGTGTGATAGTCCCACCAGCACTCCAATTTGCTGTGCTTCCAGTCAGTAGATGCAGATTACTGTCCCATACTGATACACGGGCCACGATGACCCAACTGTGGTGACAAGCCTGTGAAGGTCTGAGTGCTCTTCCCCTGTTCTCTGTCGGCCTGCTATGATCCGAGTCATCAAACCTCTCTTCTCCGAGAGTAGGAATAAACTGGTGAAGGTGAAACACATCAGTTTCGGTGTGTTCCATGCGCAGGAGGCCCTGCTGTAATTCCCCACGCTGTTTCACACAGCAGCATCCTCTCGGTGAATTACACTTGGCAAAAAAAAACCTATTAAACCAAATCAGTGTCCGCCACTGGATTTTACTGACACCGTTTATAAAATTCAGGCTCACCGTTAATGTGGAGAGGGGCCGTCAGACTCTGTAGTTTCCGCTCCTTCTGTTGAATAAAGATAATTTTAACAGTGTCCAGTGAGAGGAAAGGATTTGTTGGTGGTGGTAAACATTTCTATCTGAACTCGCTGTCACTCTGCGATGACAGAATGAGCTGGGACCTCCTGATAGATTGAAACACACAACTGGTAATCTCTAGATTATGTTGTAAAAATATCGGTATAATGTTATTCACACCGCGCTGTCACCAACTGAACGAAGCGGCTGTGTGTTTAAATCGCGGGATGAACAGCTCGTGTTTTCATTCTCACATTGGGGGGAGCTGAGCATTTACCCAAACACTGGGCACACCAACTCCCTGACACAGCGTTCACAAGTCATAACTGTCAGCAAAGCTTCATGTATGATCGAAAGTTTCCGCAACGAAGGTTTGGCTCAACAGATATCGGCAGTGAACGTAATCCTTCCTTGATTTGAAATGTAGGAAGCAGACTTTTAGGGAGCCGGACGCGATTTGAACACACAATCTACTGACCTACAGTCAGACGCGCTACAGTTGCGCCACAAGCTGACAGGGCATTAGTGCCGTCTTTTCATGCTTAAGGGAATTGATCGCACTACAAGGATTTTACGTTATGAGTAACAACGGAGATCAACAGTTCATGTCTGTTCTGTTTCTTCCCCCTCTCTTTCTGCAGAGGGTGGGATCAGACTCTCCCCGGTGTCTCCACAATGAATGTCCCAGGCATTATTAAGGAAAAGTAAAAGTGATAGACGACAATTGTAATTCTAGGCGGGGCAGGCTGAATTATGAATTCACTAATAGCCTCCCCTAAGCGATGCCGCAGTCCCCGCTCTCGCCTGTCTCTGTGGCGCAAGTGATCAGCGCGTTTGGCTGTTAATCAAAAGGTTGGTGTCTCGAACCCCACCAGGGGCGCTTAGTACGCTGCTCTTCGCGGCTGTGTGCACTTTAATGGGCTCAGACGAATGTTATCCAAACGGAAATTTCCTCCACAAAGGGGTTTTTGAATTGTATTATTGTCTAACGAAAGGGACTGCGGATGCTGAGAACCCGAGACAAAAACAAGAGAAACTCGGCAGGTTTGACAGCACCTGTTGGAGAAAACGGAATTCTGAAATGCTGAGTCTGATTCTCGTTCCATAGATGTTGCCTGACCTTCTCCGTTCCTCCTGAAATTTCTAGATTTGTTTTTAACTGAAAGTTCATTTCATCTTTTGCGATGAAACACCTCGACTCGCAGTGTGCAGATATTTAACCCTTTCCAATCACTGAAGTGAATGGATTCAAACAAACTCTGCGATGATTCACTGTTTCTCAGCTCCGCTTTCAGACAGATCTGGGAAGTGAAGCTGTCAGTGTAGTTCTGTATTCGTGGGCCGAGTGGTTAATGCGATGGACTTGAAACCCATTGCGGTTTCCCCACGCAGGTGTGACCCCTGCCGACTACAAAATGAGAAATGTCGTCGAAAAGAAAGGGAGCTTGCTCCCCGGCTTCTTCTTTAAGATTCAAGTCAGTGGAGGGGGAAAAATATTTCACTCACATTGGGACTGGTGGGAATCTGCAACCCACTGCCTGTTCGGGTGGAACAAGCAGATACCCGCAGAGCTTCTTTTGAGGCTATGAGCCAAGTGTCTGCAAATGAGACTTGAACAGTGAGGGACATGAAATCGTGATCGAAATGAAGCACCTGAGGACAAGGGTGTTTCCTTTGCCAGTGAAAGATACTGCTTCACAAAGTTGGTTCTGTGGAAGGGAAGCAGTGACGGTGATTATCTTTGATTGTTGACCTTGTGAATGTTCCCATTGCTGCGCATGTCCGTGTTGACGTCAGAACTCTGCAGCATGGTGGCGTTAAATACGCACAGGGCCAGGGCGCAATGGATGACGCATCTGTCTCCACCTACCTGTTTGAAATGCAGCTCACAGCTTCTTCACACACCCCAATTAATCTTTCTCAGTGTCCTGAAGCCGGCATACTGTTTGAATTCCCGATCTGCGGGAATGAGAATCTTTTCACTGTCTCGCGTCAATAAATGTCACTCGGAACATCGAAGTCACGTCACAGCGGAAGCTGAGATAGCCTCACACGCTGCTCACGGGCACATTTTACTTTCGGGTAAAAAATGAGGTCTGCAGATGCTGGAGATCACAACTGAAAATGTGTTGCTGGTTAAAGCACAGCAGGTTAGGCTGCATCCAAGGAAAAGGAAATTCGACGTTTCGGGCATATGCCCTTCATCAGGAAAGGGCACCTGCTGTGCTTTAACCAGCAACACACTTTCAGCACATTTTACTTTCCCCAATTCACCGCCCCAACCACTGCGGCTCCTGGGAGTGGAAAGGAAACAATCACCAAAACCCAGTCTTAGTTTTGTGAATCTTCAGAAAATAAGCAAACCTTCATCCCTTCGGATTTTCTATCCTGGGCTGACAGGGATGGGTTTTGTCACTCTTTTGTCGGATATTGCAAGTGGTTGTTTTGCAGAAAAGCACCACAATGCAATCTGATTAATCAGGACCTGGATATTTTCGGTCTTTGAATGTAAGTGTTGTGCTCCAGAACTTTGTTGTTCACAGTTTATAATACTTTTCTCCCCAGTCCCCTGTATCACTTGTCGAAAATGCTTAATTTACGTCTTGTAATCCTTTCACTGTCTGCTAATGAGGATAGCATTTCCGTCTTTTACCTAAGTTATGTTGACCTTGCATACCTCAAGCCTCAAGCTAATTTCACGAGAAACCTTCTCCAGTTCAAAAGTTAATAATGGCTCTGTTTCTCGTCACGTATCCAATTTCAGATCGATATTGTTAATGTTCCTTTTATTCCTTCAGATCTAGGTTTCGCTCACAGGGTAAGAACAGACCTGTCACCAAATACATTTACCAATGTACCTTCATCCTTTCGATTGTAGTAGCATCATGAACACTTCCCATCAAGAGACTTTCATCACAATTTTCTGTGAACAGTTCTACATTAGCTTTGCTGAATGAACCCCAAATTTCTTGAAGTGGCTCCTTATTTTCGGCCCTGATTATTCATCTCTCTACGCACGGAAATGGATCCTTCCCACCCGCTCTGTCCCTCATCAATGTGTGTAATTCAATTCGATCTCCCATCAGCCTCTTCTGTCCTGATCAAATCCAGGGGAACAGGAAACATTGGGGCTATGGCGCGGACAGGACAAGTCCAGTACTCACCTTTCCTGTTAGAGCAATTCCATGAGAAATTTTAGACCACAACTTTGGACGTGTAGTTGTGGCTGAACACTTAAAGAGCTGGAGTAGAGATCCTTTGGGGTTCCCCCATCCCCGCCTCCCCCCGCCCATGGTGGTAACCTGCTGTCTATGCTTTCTTCGCTGGCGATTTTAAATGACTTCCTGTTGGTTGCATTATCGCTCAAACTTCACAAAACCCGTCTCAATAAAGTCCCGTTTTCTCATGTCTGGGAATTGATTGCCATGCAGGAAACTCGAGTTCTCAACAAACAAGGTACCAGACTCAAAACGTCAGCTCTGTTTACCTTTCCACGGATGCTGCTCGACCTGTTGGCTTTCTGCAGTATTCTCTGTGTTTATTAGACACAAGTGCTGCTTTTCATTCAAGAACTTCAATTCCTGTCCTCTGGTAACTGACTCTGGTCAGTGGCAATTGGTTCTTCTGATCATTAATCTGCCCATTCCCACCGCTTCTTCTCCCATCATTACCAACAGCCCCAGGAAATCTCCAGTTAACTTTCTTTGCTCCAAAGCGAACATACCCAACCTTGGGAATGTCTCCCCAGAATAGAAATTTCTCATCCCTGGACAAGAAGCACGGCGTACACTTGGGAAGAGATTTTGGCAACATATTGTCAGTTTCCCCACGCAGGATTTTTTGCAGAAAAGCACCACAATGCAATTTGATTAATCAGGACCTGGATGTTTTTGGTGTTTGAATGTAAGTGTTGTACTCCAGAACTTTGTTGTTCACAGTTTATAATACTTTTCTTCCCAGTCCCCTGTATCACTTGTCGAAAATGCTTGTAATACTTTCCTGGCTGTTAACCGGAAGGTTGGTGGTTCGAACCCATCCAGGAGCGCTTTATTTGCTGCTCTTCCTCGGCTTTGACAATGTGTGCTTTCAATGGGGTCAGGAAAATGTTCCCCGAACATCTACATTCTGCCTGCAAAAAAGACCCTGAGCTTCCAGTTGCCTGCCAATTCCACACCCCACCCTGTTCCCTGACCAACATCTCTGTCTCAGGTTTGCTGTATTGTCCCAGCGAAGCCCAGCACCAGCAGAACGAAGAGCACCGAATATTCTACTTGGGGACCATACATCCCTCCGGTCCCAATATCGAATTCAATAATTCTAGGGCCTGAAGTCCATTGTATCCTCGTCTCTACCACACACACCAAGCCTTGTTATCACATAGTCTGTCATTACACACTACCTATTCTTAGCCACGAACAGTCTCTATTAACAGTTATTCACCCTCCCACGAGGATCGTTATCAACTCCCTTTCCTGTCCAACAGTTCTTCCCTCGCTTTGGGCTCTGTCCTGATCTATCATTTACTGCATCCGCCTTCCTCCCACAATATCTCCTGCATATAAACCAACGTTTTCCCAATCACCATCAGTTCTATGGAAGGGTCACCGGCAACTACTGTTTGTTTTTTGTTTCTGATATACAGCGTCCGCAGTTCTTTCAGCTTTTTATTGAGGTAGAGTTGGAAATTGTTTTGAGAAACAGAAGGAGAGGTGGAGAGACACAACAGACATGAACTGTTGATCTCCGTTGTTACTCATAACGTAAAATCATTGTAGTGCGGTCACTTCCCTTAAGCATGAATAGAGGCTCCAGTCTCCCCGTGAGCTTGTGGCGCAACGGCAGCGCGTCTGATTCCAGATCAGAAGGTTGCGTGTTCAAATCACGTCAAGCTCATGGAAATCAGTTCCTTATATTTCCAATCAAGAAAGGATTGCGTTCACTCCGGCTATCTGTTAAGCCCAGTCTTCTTTCCGGGAACTTTCAATAATACGTGAAGCTTTGCTGTCAGTTTGATTTGTAAGCACTGTGCCAGGGAGGTGGTGTGCCCAGTGTTTGGGTAAATGCTCAGCTCCCCCAGTTCATCGCTGGATTTAAACACAGCCGTCTATCTCTGGGCAGCCACTTCTTTCAGTTGGTGACAGTGCGGTGTGAATAACATAATACCGATAAGTTTATTACAAAATCCAGAGACACCTAGCTTTGTGTTTCAATCTATCAGGAGAATGACAGCAGTTCAGATAGAAATGTTTCCCACCAACAACAAATTATTTCCTCTCACTGGACACAGTTAAAATTATCGAGGAGAAAGTGAGGTCCGCAGATGCTGGCGATCAGAGCTGAAAATGTGTTGCTGGAAAAACACAGCAGCTCAGGCAGCATCCAAGGAACAGGAAATTCGACGTTTCGGGCATAAGCCTATCATCAGGAATTCGGGTCTACGGGCTATCCGTTCTTCTTAAATGCGCTGTACAGTTGTTTATTGATCTTCGCCGTTGCTGGGCGCTGCAGTGTGAAATAGCTCGTTGAAATAGCATCCTGATGCAGATTTGTTTGTATGTGTTGGGATGATTGCTTCTGCAGCTTAAGTACTTGGTTTGCGTGTGTCGTTTCCTGGAGACGCTGTTTTCAATTTACCATTGACTGTTCGCTCTACTGTGACATCTAGAACAACAACACTTTTTGTTGTTCTCTTTTGTGAATTTTATGCCAGTAAGAAGATTGTTGATGGTGTTGTAGGTTTCCTCTAGTTGTTCCATTATCTCTGCATTATTGCTTCTGTTAGGAATCCTGGTATTGGTGGTTTCATGGGTGCTCCGTTGATTTGTTTGTTAGTCTTGTTACTGAATAGGAAGTGGGAGGTAAGGCACAGCTCCATGAACTTGACAGTGTTATCTTTGCTGATGACGTTGGTGCTGTTTGGTGTTTGTGTCTTTGGTTCTTCAAGTAGTGTCTTCAGTTTTTTTTGGTCACGTTGATGTTAATGGATGTGAACAGGGCTGTATGTCAAAGGACAGTATTATTCCATCCTCTTTTATCTTGTTGTCTTTGGTGTTCAGGAATTCTTGGATGGAGTAACTGGAGTGGCGTGAGTCTTCGACTTGGTGTTTTAGTCTTCAGTGGAGGTCTTTGACTAGTCTGTATATTGGTGTTCCAAGTGGTGAGACTGTGGCCTGAGGGGGGCTCCTGGTTTGAAGAGGAGGAGAACAGCAACAAAGTGCCATTCCTAGATGTCACAGTAGAGCGAACAGTCAATGGGGAACTTCAAACTAGCGTCGACAGAAAAACAACACACGTAAACCAAATACTTAACCGCAGAAGCAATCATCCCAACACCCACAAACGAGTGAACAATCCTCACTCTCTCCGCGGAGCAGGTAAGGGCTGTTTGGCACTGTCTGTTTGTAGACGCGGTTACGTTTGTTTCACGGTTTAAATTTAATTTTTTTTCAAAAAAAGTGCGGAGCGGACCCGGAAGCTGGTGTAGCGCAAACTTACCTGGGTAGTTTTTTTCCAATAAAGGCGCGCAGGAGAGAACGTATGGAGGTAAACTTCATTCCAGTGACAATAACATGGAACAAACTGCCTACAAAGATGCTGGAAATGGAGCTGAATCAAGGATATGAAAATGAAATGTTAAGGCTGCTTGAGAAAAGAAAGGCAGAAAAATTGCTGAATGACTTCCTGCTGGCCTACTAAATAAAAAAAATGACAAAAAAGGACGTAACTGCATTACTACATTAGTAGGTGAATAATAATTACAAAGAAACTTTTACAACAGCCAACAATATCAGATATACATCATATAGAACAAAGAACAAAGAAGTTTTACAGCCCAGGAACAGGCCCTTCAAGCCTGAGCCGATCCAAATGTACTGTCTAAACCTGTTGTTCAATTCCTAAGTATTTGTATCCCTCTACTCCCACCCATTCATGCATTTATCCAGACGCATCTTAAATAAATCTACCGTGCCTGCCTCTACCACCTCTGCTGGCAATGCGTTCCAAACGCCCAGCACCCTCTGTGTGAAGTAAAACTTGTTTTCGCTTTGAATAAGTGTTGCCCTTGTCGCGTTCATTGTAATGGTAGCTCTGCTCCATCCCTGACTCAGGAAGTCGGATCTCGTTGAACGAAGCTGCTTTTTGAGAGAATTGATTGGCCGTTTTCGCACGAGATAATGTAAGAAGCAAGGGCTCGTCCGGGATTTGAACCCGGGATCTCTCGCACATCCACGCAGCAGGAGGCCCGAAGCGAGAATCATACCCCTAGACCAACGAGCCACATACCCCAGCGGCCCTGCCATTTTTTAGCACGTGCCAATCCCTTAAATGCTGCTCAGATCCATGATAATCTATCCTTTTAGTTGTGAACATGAGTAAAGAAGCAATCCTTTTCGAGAGTGCAAACTGTACACGTGCCAAACTAAGTGAATACACAAGGAAAATAGCTTTAAGAGAGATAGAAAGTATTTGAGCACCTTTGGAGTGTCTGCCCCCTCCCTGGATTCACTCCAGTTGCTACAAGTGAACATTGTTTCACCCACCCGGACCTCCCCTCCCCCCTCGCTGCTGGAGGATGGTATATGGAAAGCGGGAGACATTGCTTTGCTCCCAGATATTGCCCAGAGGGAGGACGTTTCACTCTGAAACTGACGGGGCTGCATCCGCATTGTGACGTCAACAATGGAGGCGGGCCGGACAGCTGCCCTGCAGTTGAGGCACGTGTGGAGGGGAGGAGACCTTGCAAATCCCACTCTCCTCCAAGTCAATGCGATTTGAGTTCAAGCAAAGCAAGGGATTTAAATTTATTTTAGAAAACCTCATTTGTGCCGTGGGAAAACTCCTGCCGCGGGAAATGCAGTGTTACAGATTCATAGTAACAGAAGCAGGAGGAGACCATTTGGTCAAGCCTGCTTCGTCATTCATTAAGATCACAGCTCCACCAACCTGCATTATCCCGACTATCTTTAATTCCCCTACCACGCAAATACCCATCCAACTGTGTCTTCAATATACTTCATGAAGCTGTCTCAACTGCTCTCTTGGGCAGATAATCCCATGGAGTCTCACAGAGTGACACAGATGTACAGCACGGAAACAGACCCTTTAGTCCAACTCGTCCATGCAGCCCAGATATCCTAACCTAATCCAGTCCCATTTGCCAGCACTTGGCCCAAATCCCCATAAAACCTTCCTATTCATCTACACAACCAGACGCATTTTAAATGCTGTAATTATACCAGCCTCCATCACTTTCTCCAGCAGCTCATGCTGTACATGCATCACCTCTGCGTGAAAAGGTTGCCCCTGATGTCCCTTCTATATCTTTCCCCTCCCCTCCCTAAACCTATGCCCTCTAGTCCTGGACTCCCCCATCCCAGGTAAAAGAACTTGTCTATTTGCCCTATCCATATCCCTCATGGTTTTATAAACCTCTATACGGTCACCCCTTAGCCTCTGACGCTCCAGAGAAAACAGTCTATTCAACCTCGCCCTACAGCTCAACCCTCCAACACTGGCAACATCCTTGTAAATCTTTTCTGCACCTTTTCTAGTTTCGCAACATCTTTCCAATAGGAAGCAGACCAAAATTACATGCAATATTCCAAACGTGGCCTGACCAATGTTCTGTACAGTGGCAACATGAGCTCCCAACATCTATCCTCGATGCTCTGACCAACAAAGGAAAGCACACCAAAAGCCTTCTTTACTATCCAATCTACCTGCGTTTCTACGTTTAAGGAACTATCAACCTGAACTCCAAGGTCTCTTTGTTCAGCAACACTTCCAAGGAACGTACCATTAAGTGTAAAAGTCCTGCTCTGATTTGTTTTTCCAAAATGCAGCACCTCATATTTATCTATATTAACCTCCAAAAGCCACTTCTCAGCCCATTGGCCCATGATCAAGGTCCCGTTGCAATCTGAGGTAACCTTCTTTGCTGTCCACTCCACCTCCAATTTTGGTGTCATCTATAAACGTACTAACTATCCCTCCTCCGTTTACATACAAATCATTTATATAAATGACAAAAAGTAGGGGACCCAGCATCAATCCTTCTGACACACCATTGGTCAAAGGCCTTCAGTCTGAAAAGCAACCCTCCATCACCACCCTCTGACTTCTGCCTTCGAGCCAGTTTTGTATCCAAATGGCTAGTTGTCCCTGCATTCCATGAATTCCTGAAGAAGGGCTCATGCCTGAAACATCGATTCTCCTGCTCCTTGGATCCTGCCTGACCTGCTGCGCTTTTCCAGCAACACATTTTCAGCTTCCATGAGATTAAACCTTGCTCACCAGTCTCCCATGAGGACCCTTGATGAACGCCTTCCTGAAGTCCATATAGATCACGTCTATTGCTCTGCCCTTATCAGTCCACTTTGTTACTTCAAAAAACTCAATCATGTTAGTGAGACATGATTTCCCGAGCTTAAAGCCATGCTGACTATGCCGAGTCAATTCTTGCCTTTCCAAATACATGTAAATCCTATCTCTCAGGATTCTCTCCAACAACTTGCCCATCACGGATGTCAGGCTCACCGGTCTACAGTTCCCTGGCTTTTCCTTGCCACCTTTCTTAAATACTGGCACCACAGTAGCCACTCTCTAGCCTTCGGACACCTCACCTGTGACTATGGATGATACAAATATCTCAATGAGAGGCCCAGCAATCACTTCCCTAGTTTCCCACAGAGTTCTAGGGTACTCCTGATCAGGTCCTTGGGATTTATCCACTTTTATGCATTTCATGATATCCAGCAATTTCTCATCTGTAATATGGACATGTTTTCAACATGTCAGCATCTACTTTCTCACATTCTATATCTTCCATGCCCTTCTCCACAGTAAACACTGATGCACAATATCCGTTCAGTATTCCCCCCCCCCCCCCCCCACCCATCTACTGCAGCTCCACACAAAGGCCGCCTTCCTGATCTTTCAGGTGCCCTATTATCTCCCTTTTATCCTTTTGTCCTTATTGTATTTATAAAAACCCTTTGGATTATCCTTAACTCTATTTGCCAAAGCTATCTCATGCCCCCTATTTGCCCTCATGATTTCCCTCTCAAGTATGCTTGTACTGCCTTCATACTCTCAGGATTCACTCGATCTCTCTGTCTATACCTGACATATGCTTCCTTGTTTTTCTTAACCAAAATCTCATTTTTTTCTAGTCATCCAGCATTCCCTACATTTTCCAGCCTTTCCTTTCACCCTAACTGAAGTATACTTGTCTGGACTCTTGTTATCTCATATCTGAAGGCTTCCCATTTTCCAGCAACCTGCGAACATCTGCCCCCAATCAGTTTTTGTAAGATCTTGCTTAATACCTGAATCTTCCTCCAATTTAGAACTTCAACTTTTAGATCTGATATATTATTTTCAATCACAATTCTAATGGTATTAGAATTGGGGTTGCTGGCCTTAGGTTTTGCACCCTCTCCAGTAGGCACATCCACATTGTGAATTAGAAAATTTCCTTGTACACACTTAACATATTCCTCTTTTTGGCAGATAGGTAAATGGGCAGGAGTTATGCCTTGGGTCCACACTTCATTCATTCCCATCAACCCTACCCCCATTCTTACCCCAATAGTCCAACGCCACTTTCCTCTGCAACTGCCGAATGTGTGACGCCAGCCCATTTACCTGTTCCCTCCTCACTAGCCAAGCGCCCAAACTTACCTTCCAGGTGAAGTGGTACTTTACCTGCACTTCCCACAACCAGTCTACTGCATTTGCTGCTCACAATGTGGTCTCATCTATATTGGGGAACCGAAGCATAAACTGGGTGACTGCTGCACAGAACATCTCCGCTCTGCCCACAAAAAAGACCCTGAACTTCCAGTTGCCTGCCAATTCCACACCCCACCCTGTTCCCTGGCCAATATCTCTGTCTCAGGTTTGCTGTATTGTTCCAGTGAAACTCAGCACCAGCAGAACGAAGAGCACCGGATATTCCACTTGGGGACCATACATCCCTCCGGTCCCAGTATCGAATTCAATAATTCTGGGGCCTGAACTCCATGGTATCCTCATCCCTCCCATACACACCAAGCCTTGTTATCACATCGTCTGTCATTCCACACTACTTAGCCACGAACAGTCTCCATTAACAGTTATTCACCCTCCCACGCAGATCGTTATCAACTCCTTTATCTGTCCAACAGTTCTTTCTTCGCTCTGGGCTCTGTCCTGATCTCCGCCTTCCTCTCACCATATCTCCTGCATATAAACCGACATTTTCCCAATCACCATCAGTTCTGTGGAAGGGTCACCGGCAACTCCTGTTTTTTTTGTTTCTGATATACAGCATCCGCAATTCTTTCAGATTTTTATTGAGAGAGAGTTGGAAATTGTTTCGGGAGACAGAAAGAGAGGGGGGAGGAACAGAACAGACATGAACTGTTGATCTCCGTTGCTACTCAAAACGTAAGATCATTGAAGTGCGATCATTTCCTTTAATCATGAATAGAGACCTCCGGCCATCCGTGAGCTTGTGGCGCAACGGTAGCGCGTCTGACTCCAGATCAGAAGGTTGCGTGTTCAAATCACGTCAGGCTCACTGAAGTCGACCATTTATGTTTCAAACCAAGGAAGGAGTATGTTTCCTCCGTTTTTCTGTTGAGCCAAATCTTCTTTCCGGAAACTTTCGATCACAGTGAAGCTTTGCTGTCAGTTTGATTTGTGAACACTGAATCAGGGAGGTGGTGTGCCCAGTGTTTGGGTAAATGCTCAGCTCCCCCCAATGTGAGACGTAAAACACAAACTGTTCATCACGCGGTTCAAACACACAGCCGTTTCGTTCAGTTGGTGACAGCGCGGTGTGAAAAACATTATACCGATATTTTTACAACATAATCTAGAGATTATCAGCTTTGTGTTTCAATCTATCAGGAGGTCCCAGCTCCTTCTGTCATAGCAGAGTGACAAACGAGTTCAGATAGAAATGTTTCCCACCAACAGCAAATCCTTTCCTCTCACTGGACACAGTTAAAATGATCTTTGTTCAACAGAAGGAGCGGAAACTACAGTCTGACAGCCCCTCTCCACATTAACGGTGAGCCTGAATTTTATAAACGGTGTCAGTAAAATCCAGTGGCCGACACTGATTTGGTTCAATCGTTTTTATTTGCCAAGCGTAATTCACCGAGAGGGTGCTGCTGTGTGAGACAGCGTGGGGAATTACAGCAGGGCCTCCTGCGCATGGGACACACCGCAACTGATGTGTTTCACCTTCACCAGTTTATTCCCATCTCAGAGAAGAGAGGTTTGATGATTCGGATCATAGGAGGCCGACAGTGAACAGGAGAAGAGCACTCAGACCTTCACAAGCTTGTCACCACAGCTGGGTCATCGTGGCCCGTGTATCAGTATGGGACAGTAATCTGCATCTACTGACTGGAAGCGCAGCAAATTGGAGTGCTGGTGGGACTATCACACAGGAGAAAACGGCTTCGACAGATCAACTGGAGTGGCTCCCAATGCGCAACTCCGCTCACCTCAACTGAATAACTGTAAACAAATTACTCAGTGATTCAAAGGAATACTCGGTTTTGAATCTGCATTGTGTCATGTACCTTCGAAAATGATGACAAAACACCTTCATTGCTGTGATGGAATATCCTGTTGGGCAGAATATACCCGTTGTCAAATTTCCTACGTTCTATTGGTCTAACTCCGATTTCACTCAGAATCACAAAATGTGTGACAGCGCAGTCTGAGGCCATGCAGCCCACCTTCCCATTGCTGGTTCAACACAATATGTAAATAAGTGTCCCACTCTGTCGCCTTCTCCCTGTAAATCTGCACATTGTTACATTGACCATGCCCACCGAATTCCCTTTTGTGTCCATTGAATCTGCCTCTTTGTCACTGTCAGACAGCGACTTACTGACCCCACTCCCTGTGCGAAAACGGTCTTCCTAATGTCACTTTTGCTTATTTTCCTGATGACTTTAAATCTCTGCCAAATTGTTATCGATCTTTTCAGGCCTGGGAGCATTTTCACTGCATTATTTCCTCTGTCTAAAACCCTCATGATGTGGAAAACTTCAATCAGGCCAGCTTTCAGCCTTCTGTTCTCCAAAGGCAACTGCCCTAACTTTCCAATCTCCCTTCATGACTGACATTCCTCGTACACGGTACCATTCACTTCAACCTGTTCAGTGCCGTCTGCAATCACTTCACTTCCCCGCTTCCTGAAGTATCACCCTCAGAATTGAGCGTAATACAGGTGGAGGATTCATTCAGACTCAGATTGCGCTGGCGAGAAATCTGCAAGACTTGTTCTCACTTTGAGCAAGTGTTTCCCTTCGCCGTGTTCACTGCAATGGTACCTCTGTCCCATCCCTAATTCAGGCAGTCCGATCTGATTTAACAAAGCGGCTTTTTGAGAAAACTGATCCGGCATCTTTGCTCAGGTCAATTTAAGAAATGAGGGTTCGCCTGGGATTGGAACCCGGCACCTCCCACCCGTCTGTATAAGCTGGAAAACCCAAAGCTAGCAACATACCCCAAGACCAACGAGCCAAGAACCATGCGCACACTCAGCTCCTGAAGCAACTGGGAGTTGCTCAGTCCGAAATACATTGTACATTGTTCCCAGAATTACAAGCAGCAGAGAGTTTCAAGAACATCTGCTTCTCATTCTGCCTCCCTGCTCCCAGGACGCTGCTGTTTGTTCCGTCCCCAGGAACCGGGCTGTCTCCACTGGTGGATAATTGAACCATTTCGTTTCTACTTGCAATTCTCCCGCCGACAGAGGCGGTTCAGCCCATCGAGTCCACCGCGACTGTCTGCCACTTGTCTCTTTCTGAGGTGATTCACAATCAGTGATATCTGTCCTAATAGTAAGGGACTGTGTCTGAATGGTGATACAATTTCTGACATGCTGATCGTCTTGTCATTCACGTCCGGCCCGGCGTGGCGAATTACTGCAGGGAATGGGCGAAACTGCAAGGCATGTGTTTCAACTTTATCAGCTCATTGGCATCTCAGAGAAGTGGTTTTGCGAATCAGACCTCCAAAAGCATGTTACTTGAAGCGTGTGAGGTTCGCGAGTGTATCGGTATGATACAGGGCATTCAGACACTCAGGAAGTAGGTGCAAAGGCCAGATACAGAACAGAGCACAGCACCATTACAAAAGGAAGCTGCTCAAGGAGACATCGAACAACAGCAGAGGATGGTTTCAATCGATCGACCTCTGCGTTATGGGCCCAGCCCGCTCCCGTTTTCCCCAGGTCCCTTCAGCTTTTCATCTGGCACGCGGCATGCACGTTCCAGACTGATGTCAATGACCTCCACTGCTGTCGTGTAATATGCTGGTGCGCAGACGTATGGAGGCTGTGTAAATAAAAACTTTTTTCTAACTTTCCACATTGTGTTGGTCGAACTGTGATTCCACACTGAATCACAGCATGTGTCACAGCGCAGACGGAGGCCATGCGGCCCACCTTCGCTCTGCTGGTTCGACACAGTAAGTAAACGTGTGTCTCTATTCGTATCATTCGCTTGCCTTCTCCGTGTATTTCTGCACATTGTTACTTTAAACATGACCAGCGAATTACCTTATGCGTCTATTGAATCTGCCTCTTTGTCAATGTCAGGAGATTTGCTGATCCTAACCTCACCTTCCTAGTCTCTCTTTTAGTTCTTTTCCTGATGACTTTAAAACTCTGCCTATCCTTTCAGGCGTGGGAGCATTTTAACTGCATTACTTTCCCTGTCTGGACCCCGCATGACTTGGAAAACTTCAACCAGGCCAGATTTCAAACTTCTGATCTCCGAGGAGAGCTGTCCCAATTTTTCAACCTGCCCTCATCGCTAACATTCCCTAAACACGGCACCACTGACGTCAGCGCAACATTCCATCATTTCACTTTCTGCTCAATTTGTACTCCAAGCAGCCCAACCTACTTTAGCGAAAGTGGGTTTTGAGAAAGTTAAGCAGGCACTCTTGCACAAACCAGGAAACGCAGGTTCATCGGAGATTCGAACCCTGGATCTCCTGCAAACCTGCACAATAGAAGACCCAAACCGCGAATCATACCCAGAGACCAACGAGCAACACAGACACTGCTCAAGCACCCCCGCTGTTCCTCTTCAGCCAGCTGAGTCTTGCTCAGTGTGAAATACATTTGACATTGCTCTGAGAATTGCAAGCGGCAAAGAGTTTCCAGAACAGCTGCTTCTCACTCTGTCTCCCTGCTGCTGTTTGTCCCGGGTCCTCTCTACTGGTAGAAATTTAAAACATTTTGTTTCTAAACTTTTCTGTAACACCGGAGTGACCAGTGATGAGCATTGCCCTCCTCAACACAGGATACAGAGAACAACAGAAGACCAGTCAGACCTCCACGAGGCTGTCATCTCAACTGTGCACATTGGGCCAGTATATCAATGTGAAATATTTATGTCGAAGTTTTTTGTGAAAGAGATGAGAAGGCGAGGTGCAGAACAGTGCGCCGTTAGACGGGAAAGTTGCTAAAGACGACATTGAGTGAATAGGAGAGATGGTTTCCCTCCTGGGTGATGCTCCCATCACACACCCGCAGACATATCGCCGTTGTACAAATATAAACTCTGTCTAAATTCCCACATTCTGTTTTTCCGAACTGTGATTTCGCTCAAAAGCACAAAATTTCAACACTCGCAATGTTCAAACTTTAACAAAGTGCTCATAGATATATTTAGCGAACACCTGGAAGGAATTCTGCCAAACGTACCTTGGGAATTGCGGTTTGAGTGCTCTTGAACTTTAAGTCAAAGGAAGGGAAATTTGCCTCGAGGCTGTGTAATGTGGAGATGTGTTCCCCATCTAAACTGATAGTGGTTAGCCATCCCAGTGCTTCCCGATGCAGGGCTGCCCTGACCCACAGGGAGGTTTCTTTGGTAAACTGTCCCGGGGACTTCCAGTCGCACCATGACGTCACAGGGCGAGCCCCTGGTGATGGCCTGCAGCTGCTGTGACGCAATAATGGCGCTGGCCCCGGAACATGAATACGAATTAGTTCATGAGTCACGTGGTACTGAATCATTCTATGGAGTGTTCTTTCAACTTCACGGATTTATATATGAGAGGAGGTAAATGGGCAGGGTTACACCTCGGGTCCACTCTTCTTTCACTCTCAACACCCCACACCTACCTCCCATTGTCCCAAGGCACTTTCCCCTGCAACTGCCGAATGTGTAACACCTGCCCATTTACCTGCTCCATCCTGAATATCCAAGGGATCGAACATACCTTCCAGGTGAAGCAGCACTTTACCTGCATATTTGTCACAAACTAGTCCACTGCATTCGTTGCTCACAGTGTCGTTTCCCCAACGGAGCATGAAGCATAAACTGGGTGACTGCTTCGCAGAATATCTCGGTTCTGCCGAAAATAAGGCCCTGAGCTTCTGGTTGCCTGTCACTTTAACACTCCACCCTGTACCCTGGCCTACTTCTCTGTCTCAGGCTTGCAGCAGTGTTCCAGCAAAGTTCAGCCCCTGATTGATGACCAACGCCTCATTTTCTACTTGGAGATCCTATAGTCATCAAATCTTCAACATCGAGTTCAATATTGTTCGGACCCGAACTCCCCCATGCCCTTGACCCCGACCACACCCACACGAGGCCTTATTTTTACATCTTCTGCTGTTACACACGACTAATCGTTAGCCAGCAACAGTCTCCATTAACAGTTAGTCACCCTCCCACACAGATCGTTATTCACTCCTTTGGCCCTCCAATGTTCTCCCTCTGAACTGGTGGCAAAGAGAGCAATGTGGACTGATAGCCCTGAGTCAGCAGTTTGTCCCATCTCCAGGAACCGGGTTCTCTGCATTGGCGGATTATTAAACCATTTTGCTGTTGCGTTGATGTGAGGAGACTGTGTAAATATGAACTTTTCTAAATTCCCACCTTCCGTTGGTCGAACTGTGAGTTCACTCTGAATCACAACACGTGTCACGCGCATTTGGAGACCCACCTTAGCTCTGCTGGTTCTACACAGCAAGTAAATAAGAGTCTCTATTCGTATCATTCTCTTACCTTCTCCCTGTAAGTCTCCACATTGTTACTTTGAACATGACCACAGAATTCCCTTTTGTGTACGTGAATCTGCCTCTTTGTCACAGTCAGACAGAGATTTACGCATCCGAACCACTCCTTGTGCCAAAATGTTCTTCCTAATGTCACTTTTACTTTTTTTTCCAAATGCCTTGAAATCTCTGCCGTTTTTTTGGGAAATTGAAATGATTCTCATTCCTGCACATGAAAAGGACTGCGGATGCTGAGAATCCGAGACAGAAAGATGAACTGCTGGAGAAACTCAGCAGGTTTGGCAGTACCTGTGGGAGAAAACAGAGTTCTGAAATATTGTCTCTGATTCTCTTTCCACAGATGGTGCCTGACCTGCTGAGTTGCTCCTGCAATTTCTGTTTTTGCTTTTAACTGAAAGTTCATTTCATCTTTCGGTGTGAAACAACCAGACTCTCCATTTGCAGACATTTAACCCTTTCGTAACCTGTGAAGTGATTGGATTCAAACAAACCCAGCAATAATTCACTCTTTCTCAGCTCCACAGGCAGAGAGACCTGGGAAATGAAGCTGTCAGTGTGGGTCTTTATTCGTGGGCAGAGTGGTGAATGTGACGGACGTGAAATCTATTGCGGTTTCCCCACGCAGGTGTGACCCCTGCCGACTACAAAATTGGAAATGTCGTCAAAACGAAAGGGAGACTGTTCCCCGGTTTTTTCTTTAAGATTCAAATCAGTGGAGGGTGAAAGATATTTCACTCACATTGGGACTGGTGGGAATCTGCAACCCACTGTCTGTTCGGGTGGAACAAGCAGATACCCGCAGAGCTTCTTTTGAGGCTTTGAGCCAAGTGTTTGGAAATGAGACTAGAACAGTGGGGCTGGAAATCGTGATCGAAATGAAGCAGGCACCTGAGGACAAGGGTGTTTCCTTTGCCAGTGAAAGATACTGCTTCACAAAGTTGGGACTGTGGAAGGGAAGCAGTGACGGTGATTATCTTTGGTTGTTGACCTTGTGACTGTTCCCATTGCTGCGCATGTCCGTGTTGACGTCAGAACTCTGCCGCATGGTGGCGTTAGATACGCACAGGGCCGGGGCGCAATGGATGACGCATCTGACTCCACCTAACTGTTTGAAATGCAGCTCGCAGCTTCTTCACACACCCCAATTAATCTTTCTCATTGTCCTGAAGCCGGTTTGAATTCTTGATCTGCAGGAACGAGACACTTTTCACTGTCTCACGTCAGTAAGTGTCCCTGAGAACATCAGAGTCACGTCACAGCGCTGTCAGAGGAGGGGAAGCTGAAATAGCCCCACAAGCTGCTCACGGGCACATTTCACTTTCCCCAACTCACCGCCCCAACCCACTGATCCTGGGAATGGAAAGGGAACAAACACCAAAACCCAGTCTCATATTTGTGAATCTTCCGAAAATAAGAAAACTGTTCATCCCTTCGGATCTTCCATCCTGGGCTAACAAAGGGTGATTGTAAATGGTTGACCATTCAGTGTCGATTCTTTTTGGCTGAAAATATCTTCCTTATCTCATCCCAGCATTTCTTGCCACAGATAACTGTGCGGGTAAAAAATGAGGTCTGCAGATGCTGGAGATCACAGTTGAAAATGTGTTGCTGGTTAAAGCACACCAAGTTAGGCAGCATCCAAGGAATAGGAAATTCGACGTTTCGGGCATAAGCCCTTCATCAGGAATGAGGAGAGGGTGCCAGGCAGGCTAAGATATAAGGTAGGGAGGAGGGACTTGGGGGAGGGGCGATGGAGGTGTGATGGGTGGAAAGAGGTCAAGGTGAGGGTGATAGGCCGGAGTGGGGTGGGGGCGGAGAGGTTAGGAAGAAGATTGCAGGTTAGGAGGGCGGTGCTGAGTTGAGGGAACCGACTGAGACAAGGTGGGGGGAGGGGAAATGAGGAAACTGGAGAAATCACCTACCACCCCACCAACCTCCGTATACAGCGTATCATCCGCCGTCATTTCCGCCACCTCCAAACGGACCCCACCACCAGGGATATATTTCCCTCCCCTCCCCTATCAGCGTTCCGCAAAGACCACTCCCTTCGTGACTCCCTCGTCAGGTCCACACCCCCCACCAACCCAACCTCCACTCCCGGCACCTTCCCTGCAACCGCAGGAAATGTAAAACTTGCGCCCACACCTCCTCCCTTACTTCTCTCCAAGGCCCCAAGGGATCCTTCCATATCCGCCACAAGTTCACCTGTACCTCCACGCACATCATCTATTGCATCTGCTGCACCCGATGTGGCCTCCTCTACATTGGGGAGACGGGCCGCTTACTTGCGGAACGCTTCAGAGAACACCTCAGGGACGCCCGGACCAACCAACCCAACCACCCCGTGGCTCAACACTTTAACTCTCCCTTCCACTCCACCGAGGACATGCAGGTCCTTGGACTCCTCCACCGGCAAAACATAACAACACGACGGTTGGAGGAAGAACGCCTCATCTTCCGCCTGGGAACCCTCCAACCACAAGGTATGAACTCAGATTTCTCCAGTTTCCTCATTTCCCCTCCCCCCACCTTGTCTCAGTCGGTTCCCTCAACTCAGCACCGCCCTCCTAACCTGCAATCTTCTTCCTAACCTCTCCGCCCCCACCCCACTCCGGTCTATCACCCTCACCTTGACCTCCTTCCACCTATCATATCTCCATCGCCCCTCCCCAAGTCCCTCCTCCCTACCTTTTATCTTAGCCTGCCTGGCACCCTCTCCTCATTCCTGATGAAGGGCTTATGCACGAAACGTCGATTTTCCTATTCCTTGGATGCTGCCTAACCTGGTGTGCTTTAACCAGCAACACATTTTCAACAGATAACTGTGCGGCAGAGTTCATGTGTATATTTCCTTGAATGATATTTTGTAACTAACATTCGTTTGCTAGTTGTTTGTATCGGGTATTTCAGGTTCATTAGCCGCTGTTCAAGTGTGTTGGTAGATTTGTGGGCTACCATGATGCTGAGAGGTTTGAGTTGTCTGGACACCATTTAACAGATGTATTTAATGTAAGGTAATGTGGCTAGGGTTTCTGCACAAGTTGTGTCTGCTTGTGTCAATTTGTTGATGAGAAATCGGCACACTGGGTTTATTGGGTCGGCAAAGGTGAGGACTGGAGATGCTGGAAGCCAGAGTTTAGATCAGAATGGTGCTGGAAAAGCACAACGGGTCAAGCAGCACCCGAGGAGCAGGAACATCGAAGTTTCGGGCAAAAGCTCTTTATCAGGAATAGACGCAGGACGTCTCCAGGGTGGAGAGATAAATTTGGGTGGGGGGTGTGCTGGGGCGAAGGTAGCAAAGAGTAAAATAGGTGAATGGTGGTGGGGATAGAGGAGACAGGTCAGAGAGGAGGGTTTAGCGGATAGTTGGGAAGGGAGATTGGCAAGGAGGACAGGTCATGAGGTCAGTGCTGAGCAGGAAGGTTGGAACTGAGGTAAGGTTGGGGGAGGGGAAAGGAGGAAACTGGTGAAATCTACATTGATGCCCTGGGGTGGAAGTGTTCTGAGGCGGAAGATGAGGTGTTCTTCTTCCAGGCCTCCGGTGGGGAGGGAGCGGCGGTGAAGGAGGCCCAGGACTTGCATGTCCTTGGCAGAGTGGGAGGGTGGATTGAAATGTTAGGCCACAGGGCGATGGGGTTGATTGGTGCGGGTGTCCGGGAGAAGTGACTTGACTCTCGAGTCTCCCCAATGTTATAGAGATCGCATCGGGAGCAATGGATACAAAAAAATTACATTGATGGATGGACCGGTGAAAGTCTTCTTCCTCCCGCAGCCCGGGTTCGATTCCAAGGCAGCGAGGCAATTTTTAGCAGAGCTACAAAACAGGTCTATGTCTCCCTGGTGGTCTAGTGGTTAGAATTCGGCGCTCTCACCGCCGTGGCCCGCGTTCGATTCCCGGTCAGGGAAGCAATTTTCCCCGGGTCTGCAGACTATCCATTCTTCTTAAATGCGCTGTATCGTTGTTTCCTGATCTTCGTCATTCCTGGGTGCTGCAATGTGAAGTAGCTCGTTGAAATAGCATCCTGATGCAGATTTGTTTGTATGTGTTGGGATGATTGCTTCCGCAGCTTAAGTACTTGGTTCGCGTGTGCTGTTTTCCTGTAGACGCTGTTTTGAATTTACCATTGACTGTTCGCTCTACTGTGACATCTAGAACAACAACACTTTTTGTTGTTCTCCTCTTTTGTGAATTTTATGCCACTAAGGAGATTGTTGATGGTGTTGTAGGTTTCCTCTAAGTTGTTTCACGTTGTGGTGACAAAAGTGTCATCACTGTAGCCGACCCAAAGTTTGGGTTGGATCTTTGGAAGGGCTGTTTGTTCGAAACTCTGCATTATTGCTTCTGTTAGGAATCCTGATATTGGTGGTTTCATGGGTGCTCCGTTGATTTGTTTGTTAGTCTTGTTACTGAATAGGAAGTGGGAGGTAAGGCACAGCTCCACGAGCTTGACAGTGTTATCTTTGCTGATGACGTTGGTGCTGTTTGGTGTTTGTGTCTTTGGTTCTTCAAGTAGTGTCTTCAGTTTTCTTTGGTCACGTTGATGTTAATGGATGTGAACACGGCTGTATGCCAAAGGACAGTATTATTCCATCCTCTTCTATCTTGTTGTATTTGGTGTTCAAGAATTCTTGGATGGAGTAACTGGAGTGGCGTGAGTCTTCGACTTGGTGTTTTAGTCTTCAGTGGAGGTCTTTGACTAGTCTGTATACTGGTGTTCCAAGTGGTGAGACTGTGGCTTGAGGGGGACTCCTGGTTTGAAGAGGAGGAGAACAGCAACAAAGTGCCATTCCTAGATGTCACAGTAGAGCGAACAGTCAATGGGGAACTTCAAACTAGCGTCGACAGAAAAACAACACACGCAAACCAAATACTTAACCACAGAAGCAATCATCCCAACACCCACAAACGAGTGAACAATCCTCACTCTCTCCGCGGAGCAGGTAAGGGCTGTTTGGCACTGTTTGTTTCACGGTTTAAATTTCAATATCTTTTTCGAAAATAGCGCGGAGCGGACCCGGAAGCTGGTGTAGCGCAAACTTACCTGGGTAGTTTTTTTTCCCAATATAGGCGCGCACTTCCCACAACCCAGTCGACTGCATTTGCTGCTCACAATATGGGCTCATTTACATTGGGGAAACCGAGGCATTAACTGGGTGACTGCTGCACAGGACATCTACGTTCTGCCCGCAAAAAAAGACCCTGAGCTTCCAGTTGCCTGCCAATTCCACACCCCACCCTGTTCCCTGACCAACATCTCTGTCTCAGGTTTGCTGTATTGTCCCAGCGAAGCCCAGCACCAGCAGGACGAAGCGCACCGGATATTACACTTGTGGACCATACATCCCTCCGGTCCCAATATCCAATTCAATAATTCTAGGGCTTGAAATCCATAGTATCCTCGTCCCTACCACACACACCAAGCCTTGTTATCCCATAGTCTGTCATTACACACTACCTATGACTGCCACGAACAGTCTCCATTCACCCTCCCACACAGAACGTTATCAACTCCCTTTCCTGTCCAACAGTTCTTCCCTCGCTTTGGGCTCTGTCCTGATCTATCATTTACTGCATCCGCCTTCCTCCCACAATATCTCCTGCATATAAACCAACGTTTTCCCAATCACCATCAGTTCTATGGAAGGGTCACCGGCAACTACTGTTTGTGTTTTGTTTCTGATATACAGCATCCACAGTTCTTTCAGCTTTTTATTGAGGTAGAGTTGGAAATTGTTTCGAGAAACAGAAGGAGAGGGGGAGAGACAGAACAGACTGAACTGTTGATCTCCGTTGTTCCGCAGACGTAAAATCATTGTAGTGCGATCACTTCCCTTAAGCATGAATAGAGGTCCCAAGCTCCCCGTGAGCTTGTGGCGCAACGGTAGCGCGTCTGACTCCAGATCAGAAGGTTGCCTGTTCAAATCACGTCAGGCTCATTGAAGTCAATTTTGGATACTTGTGGGGAAGACGACTTAGCAGAGGGAAGCAATGGGTTTCAGGCCTATGGCACGGAGCCTGCTCCTGTTGCTCAGAAGTGAAGGTTGGAGAAGAGCAGAGCAATAGTTCTGGGGCACCGATAGGCGGTTTTGTGGGGGCGAGAGAGACTCACGATTGGTATGTTGCCTCCCAGGTGCAAGGATAAGTGACGTCTCTGATCGTGTTTTCCGGGTTCTGAAGGGGGAGAGGGAGCAGACCGAAGTCGTGGTCCACATTGGCATCAACGACATAGGTAGGAAGAAGGATGAGGATGTCAGGCAGGCTTTCAGGGAGCGAGGTTGGAAGCTCAGAGTTAGAACAAACAGAGTTGTTGTCTCTGGTTTGTTACCCGTGCCACGTGATAGCGAGTCGAGGAATAGTCAGAGAGAACAGTTAAATGCGTGGCTACAGGGATGGTGCAGGAGGGAGGGATTCCGGTATCTGGATAACTGGGGTTCTTTCTGGGGATGGTGGGACCTGTGTTGTGGTTCTGTTCGCCGAGCTGGAAATTTGTGTTGCAAACGTTTCGCCCCCTGTCTAGGTGACATCCTCAGTGCTTGGGAGCCTCCTGTGAAGCGCTTCTGTGATGTTTCCTCCAGCATTTATAATGGCTTCTCTCTGCCGCTTCCGGTTGTCAGTTCCAGCTGTCCGCTACAGTGGCCAGTATATTGGGTCCAGCTCCATGTGTTCGTTGATAGAATCTGTGGATGAGTGCCATGCCTCTAGGAATTCCCTGGCTGTTCTCTGTTTGGCTTGCCCTATAATAGTAGTGTTGTCCCAGTCGAATTCATGTTGCTTGTCATCGGCATGTGTGGCTACTAAGGATAGCTGGTCGTGTCGTTTCATGTCTAGTTAGTGTTCATGGATGCAGATCGTTGGCTCTCTTCCTGTTTGTCCTAGGTAGTGTTTTGTGCAGGCCTTGCATGGGATTTTGTACACTACATTGGTTTTGCTCATGCTGAGTATTGGGTCCTTCCTTCTCGTGAGTTGTTGTCTGAGAGTGGCTGTTGGTTTGTGTGCTGTTATGAGTCCTAGTGGTCGCAGTAGTCTGGCTGTCAGTTCTGAAATGCTCCTTATGTATGGTAGTATGGCTAGTCCTTCGGGTTGCGGCATGTCCTCGTACCGTTGTCTTTCCCTTAGGCATCTGTTGATGAAATTGCGCGGGTATCCGTTTTTGGCGAATACATTGTATAGGTGTTCTTCTTCCTCTTTTTGCAGTTCTGGTGTGCTGCAGTGTGTTGTGGCCCTTTTGAATAGTGTCTTGATGCAACTTCGTTTGTGTGTGTTGGGGTGGTTGCTTACATAGTTCAGGACTTGGTCTGTGTGTGTGGCTTTCCTGTATACCTTTGTGGTGAATTCTCTGTTTGGTGTTTTCTGTACCATCACGTCTAGGAATGGGAGTTGGTTATCCTTTTCTTCCTCTCTCATGAATCGGATTCCTGTGAGTGTGGCGTTGATGATCCGGTGTGTGTTCTCTATTTCTGTGTTCTTAATGATTACAAAAGTGCCATCCACATATCTGACCCAGAGTTTGGGTTGAATTTGCGGTAAGACTGTTTGTTCTAACCTTTGCATTACTGCTTCTGCTATAAGTCCAGAGATCTGTGAGCCCATGGATGTTCCGTTGATTTGTTCGTATACCAGTTGTTGACTGTGAAGTGTGTTGGGAGGCACAGGTGCAGTAGTTTAAGTATGCTGTCTTTGTTGATAGGTTCAACGTCCTGTTGTCTGTTCTGTATGTCCAGTAGGTTGGATATTGTTTCTCTGGCTAGGGTTTTGTCGATAGAGGTGAACAATGCCGTTACATTGAAGGAGACCATGGTTTCTTCCTTGTCTATGTGTATATTTCTGATGATGTCCAAGAATTCCTGTATTAACTGTATAGAGTGTCTGGATCTGCTGATCAGGTGTTTCAGTTTCTGCTGTAGTTCTTTAGCCAGTTTGTGTGATGGTGTCCCTGGTAGTGATACTGTGGGTCTGAGTGGGATGCCTGGTTTGTGCACTTTTGGTAGTCCATGGAATCTGGGGGTGTTGTTGCTTTCAGGTTTCATTCTTTGTAGGTCAGACCTGGTTATCTGTCCGTTGTTTTGTAGATTCCTCAATGTGGTGTTTATCCTATTGGTGAGCTGTGGGGTGGGGTCAAACTCCCTCTTTTGGTAGGTGTTGGAATCTGCAAGTAGTTGTTGCGCTTTTTGGATATACTCTGCTTTGTCCAGGATGACCGTCATTCTGCCTTTGTCTGCTAGTAGTATGATTATGTTCTTATCGTTTCTTAGTGATTTTAGTGCTTCTCTCTCCTTGGTGTTGAGGTTATGTGTTTGTCTTTTCCTTGTTATCAGAGGTGCGATACTTTGCCTCACTGTTTGTTGTGTCTCTTCTGTCAGTCCATTGTTCCTGAGTGTGCATTCTAGTGCTGCTAGGAAGTCTGCTGTCTTGGCGTCCCTATGGTTGTAGTTGAGTCCCTTGGCCAGTATTATTCTTTCCGTGTCTGTGAGCTGTCTGTGGGAAAGGTTTTTAACCCAGGTGTGTGTTGTGGTGTCCTCTTCGTTGTGTGTTAGTTTGGCAATTTTTTCTGTTCGTCCCGTTTTTTTTGCGGTGTGTGGTCCTGTTCTGTCCTATGGTGACGGCCTGTTCTATGGTCCGGGTCCATTCCTGATTGGTGGTTTTGGAAATTAACGATTTTTGGCGCACAATTTCTTGTCTGTATTTTTGAAGGCTGTTGTGAGCATCTGTAATCATTACCTGGATCATCCTGAGTCCGTTCTGTCTGGCTGTGTCCCTGGCTTGTGGATTGTTGACTGGTGGGACCTTTATAAACAGGATGGTTTATACCTGAACCTGAGGGGTACCAGTATCCTTGGGGGGAGGTTTGCTAGTGCTCTTTGGGGTGGGGTGGGGGGGGTTAAACTAACTCTGCAGGGGCATGGAAACATAGACTGTCGCTTTAGGGTGTAGGACCTTGAGTGTTGGGAGGTTAGGAACATGGCATCAATCTCGAAGGAGGGTGCCTGTAAACAGGAAGGTGACTTGAAGTGTGTATACTTCAATGTGAGAAGTATACGAAATAAGGTAGGTGAACTTGCAGCGTGGGTTGGTACCTGGGATTTCGATGTTGTGGCTATTTTGGAGATATGGGTAGAACAAGGACAGAATTGGCTGTTGCAGATTCCAGTGTTTAATTGCTTTAGTAGGGTCAGAGGTGGGGGTAAAAGAGGGGGTGTGTGGCATTGCTTGTCAAGGATAGTATTACAGTGGTGGAAAGGACGATGGATGAAGACTCGTCATCTGAGGTAGTTTGGGCTGAGGTTAGAAATAGGAAAGGTGAGGTCACCCTGTTAGGAGTTTTCTACAGGCCTCCTAATAGTCCAAGAGACGGAGAAGAAAGGATTGCGAGGAGGATTCAGGAGAAGAGTGAAAGTAATAGGGTGGTTGTTATGGGGGCTTTAACTTTCCAGATATTGACTGGGAAAGCTATAGCCCGAGTACGTTAGATGGGTCGGTGTTTGTCCAATGTGTGCAGGAGGGTTTCCTGACACAATATGTTGACAGGCCAACAAGAGGTGAGGCCATAATGGATTTGGTTCTGGGTAACGAATCAGGCCCGGTGTTAGAATTGGAGTTAGGTGAGCACTTTGGGGACAGTGACTACAATTCGGTGACTTTTACTCTGGTGATGAAGAGGGATAAGTGTGCACTGCAGGGCAAGAGTTATAGCTGGGGGCAGGGAAATTATGATGCGGTGAGGCATGACTTAGGATGCGTGGCTTGGAAAAGTAGGCTTCAAGGGAAGGGCACAATCGATATGTGGAGCTTGTTCAAGGAGCAACTACTGAGCGTCCTTGATAAGTATGTACCTGTCAGGCAGGGAGGAAAGGGTCGTGTGAGGGAGCCGTGGTTTAATAATGAATTGGAATCTCTTGTTAAAGCGAAGAGGGCGGCCTATGTAAAGATGAGGCGTAAAGGTTCAATTGGGGTGATTGAGGGCTATAAGGTAGCCAGGGAGGATCTAAAGACAGAGCTAAGAGCAGCAAGGATGGGACATGAAAAGTCCTTGGTTGGTAGGATTAGGGAAAACCCAAAGGCTTTCTGTAGGTATGTCAGGAATAAAAGAATGACTAGGGTAGGAATAGGTCCAGTCAAGGATAGTAGTGGGAAGTTGCGCGTGGAGGCTGAAGAGATTGAGGAGACACTTTTCGTCAGTATTCACTCAGGAACAGGACATTGTTGCCAATGTGAATATTGAGTCACAATTAATTAGAATGGATGACTTTGAAGTATGAAGGGAAGAGGTATTGCAAATTCTGGAAAGGGTGAAAATAGATAAGTCCACTGGGCCTGATGGCATTTATCCTACGATTCTCTGGGAAGCAAGGGAGGAGATTGCAGAGCCATTGGCCTTGATATTTATGTTCTCGTTGTCTACAGGAATAGTGCCAGAAGACTGGAGGATAGCAAATGTGGTTCCCTTGTTCAACCCTGGTCTTTCAATTGATATCCTTCAGAAAAATTAACAAAGTAAGTGTGCTGTTAAATTAACATAGCATAGGCACCAAATTCCTGTAAACTGCCAGATGCCTTCTGATCACACGTTATCCAGGACACCAAAACTGAAAACTGTCATGCAGACAGTCAGCCAGCCTTAAGAATCACCTAAGTGAAGCTTTCCTCCATACACAATGACCTAGAACAAGATGCTGTCAAAGGTGCTGCAAATGGAGCTGAATCAAGGACATGAAAATGAAATATCAAGACCGCTTGAGAAAAGAAAGCCATTTAAGTTGTTGAATGACTTCCTTCTATTCTATTAAATGAAAAAGAGGACAAGAAATATAGAATGTTATTAGAAGGTGAAAAATATTAGTTATTAAACTTTTACAACAGTGAATAATATTAGATATATTCAAAATGAAGCAACACATATGTACTTTTTATAACAATGGCTAATCCCTTAAATGCTGCTCAATTCCATGAGAAACTACCCTTTTAATTGTGTACGTGAGGAAAGAAGCTATCCATTTCTCGGGTGCAAATTGTATTCAAATGAGTGTGTCAAATTAAGGAAAAAAGTGAAAATACATTTAAGAGGGACAGAGAGCATCTGAGCACCTTTGCAGAGTCTTGTCCCTCCCTGGATTCACTGCAGTTGCAATCAGTGAACAGTTTTCCCCCATCTCTCCCTCCCAAGATGAAGAATGGAAAAGGGGAGACATTGCTTTGCTCCTCGGTGTTGTCTAGAGGAGGGAGTTTTACTCTGAAATTGAATGAAGATAGAGCTTCATTCCGGACTGCAACTTCCTTCCATTGTCCAACACGTGAGTACGGCACTTTCTGAGGAGGGGAGGCTTGTCAGGATAGATGCCAATAAAATGCTTCCTTGTCAGAGAATCTAGAACTCGATGACCACAGATTGTAAATAAGGGCTTTCCCATATCAGGCAGAATGAGGAATTTATTCTCTCTTCTTTATTGCAATGCTCTCACACAGAGAGTAATAGCGACAGGCTCTTTGAATGTATTTAAGGCTGAATTGAACTGAATTTTGAGTGACAGGGAATGAAAGGTTATTGAGTGCAGGTAGCAAATGAAGTTAACACTACAGTAGGACATGCATGATCTTCTTAATTGGAAAGTAAGCCTGATGAATGGCAGTGGCAAGAGATTTAACACGTTCCATGTGTGAGTGGTCCTTCAAACAGTTGTCAAAGCTGGACAGAGACATGGATTCCCACATCATAGAGAAACCGTGGAAATATGAGGACTGTGGGAGGGAATTCAAAATTCCATATTTGCTTGAACGTCATTGCCATGATCACACTGGGGAGCAGCCTTTCGCCTGTTCCATTTGCAGCAAGGGCTTCATTCATTTATCCACCCTGGTGATCCACCGGTAGAGTTTCACGAGGAAAAGACCTTTCATCTGCTTCGTGTGTGGGAAGGAGTTCATTTATTTATCACCCTGGTGACCCACCAGCCGGCTCACACCGGAGAAAGGCCGTTAGCCTGCTCTAAGTGCATGAACGGATTCACCCAGTCATCTGCCTTGCTGATCCACCAATAGGTCCATACCAGGGAAGAGACCATCTTCCTGCTCTGTCTGCATGAAGGTATTCATTAATTTGTCTGCCCTGCTTATGCACCTTCGGGTTCACACCAGGGAGAGACTGTTCTCCTGCTCCATGTGCAGGAAGGGGTTCATTCACTTATCCACCCTGGTGACCCACCAGCAGGTTCACACCGGGGAGAGGTCATTCACTCGGTCCAAGTGTGGGAAGGGATCCACTAACTCCTCTGACCTGCAGACAAACCGGCACATTCACACCAGGGAGAGGCTGTTCACCTGCTTCGTCTGTGGGAAAGGGTTTAGCCATTCATCCATCCTGCTGGTGCACAGGTGCATCCACACTGAGGATAGACCGTTCTCCTGGTCTGTGTATGGTAAGGGATTCACAGATTATTCCAGTTGCAGAGACACCAGCGGGTTCACACTGGGGAAAGGCCTTTCACCTGCTCCACGTGCGGAAAGGGATTTAGTCAGTCATCCCATCTGCTCAGACACCAATCCAGTCACACCAAGCAGAGCACGTTTGGATTCTTTGTGGGTGTGACTTGTATTAGTATTCAAGATGAAGGTGAGTATTGCTGAAGCAGGACTGACTGCAGGTAGAGTAGGTGGCGGTGCATGGCTGATAGCATGGAGCAGAGGATCCGGAAAGAGAATTGTTGCTGAAGGTTTCGAATTTGTAGGTGTACTGGGTATCCTGATCAGGTTCAAACTGTGTTGGGCTGAACGTGGTCCGGAGTCCATGTGAGATCAGATGGTCCCATAGGCAGTTCTGAGGAATAGCTGATTTTGATGAAGGGCTTCTGCCTGAACATCGATCCTGATGAAGGGCATATGCCCAAAACATCGATTCTCCTGCTCCTGGGATGCTGCCTGACCTGCTGTCCTTTTCCAGCAACGCACTCTCGACTATTAATACTCAAGAGTGCTTACATTCACTGGTCAGTTGAGCACCTATTAAGATACACCTACTGATTTGGAACATGCAGCGGAGTCGGGAGATATATACCTGTCATGTTTGACTCTGTGAAGAAATCTATCCCATGGAAAGATTGGCTCCAGTTTGTCCCTTCCCCAGGAGGCTGTCAGGACGATAACATGGGAAACAGAGAATGCTTGTACATTACTGAAGGTTGAACAAATTGGAAAAATGAGAGTTTCTGATAATGTCTTACAATCCTGGTGGCTTTTGGAGGTATTTTTGAAATTGTCATGGTCTGTGTGGCCCACTGATGTTCCCAGAGTCTAAGCCACACCACAAATGGCAGGATGGAGAAGAGAATGCAGACATGGGTTATATCCCTACCATAGAGTCATAGAACCTGACCGCATGGAAACAGACCTTTCCGTCCAACTCATCCATGCTGACCAGTTATCCCAAATTGGTGTGGCCACTTCTGAAATATTGTGTTCAATTCTGGCCTTCTTGCTATCAGAAGGATGTTAGAGTTGAAAGGGTTCAGAAAAGATGTGCGAGGATATTGCCAGGATTGGAGGGTTTGAGCTCTCGGGAGAATCATAGAGCCTTAGAATCATGGAGACGTACATACGGAAACAGACCATTCATTCCAAATTGTCCATGCTGACTAGACATCCAAACCTTAACTAGTCCCATTCGCCAGCACTTGGCCCATATCTCTCGAACCCTTCCTAGTCATACACCCATACAGATGCCATTTTGAATGTTGTCATTGTAGCAGCCTCCATCAGTTCCTTTAATAGCGCATTCCATACATGCGCCACCCTCTGCGTGAAAAAGTTGCCCCTTAGGTCCCTTTTCTCACTGTAAACTTATGCCTGCTAGTTCTGGACTCCCCCATCCAGGGGAAAAAAAACCTTGTCTATTTCCTCTATCCATGCCCCTCATTATTTTATAAACCTGTATAATGTCACCCTTCACCTTCTGACACTCCAGAGAAAGTAGCCCTATATTGGTCAGAGCATTGAGTATATGAATTGGGAGGTCTCTGTCCAATGGTCACTTACTGTTCCCTTCAATAATTCTATAATTGGAAGTATATGACATAGCTAAAGGACAAAAATACAACAGATAATTGTATTTGAATCTCGGAGGGTAGCATATTGAATATATAACCATTTAATAACACTAGATAGATCTCTGTCCCTTCTCAAGTTCCAGTCCTGATAAATGCCTTGCGGATCTGAAAACCTTGAGAGACAGTGAGAATCTGAAATCCCTTCTATTTGATTCACTTCCTCTTTTTCCAGCTGCTGTATTGAATAGCTTTACCCCTCCCCCTCTCATTCCCCGTCTCCAGGCCAGGATGAGGAATGGAAAGGGTAGACATTGATTTGCTCCCAGATGTTTCCCAGAGGGAGGGAGTTTCCCTCTGAAACTGGCTTCGTCCCGCGTTGTGACGTTCACGATGGAGGGCGGGGCGTCGTGAAGGAGCCAATAGGAATCGCAGCGCCGACCGGTGATGTCGCTGTGTTCCAAGTCCTTTTGGCCAACGGCCCGTACGTCGCACAATGACATGAACCATACTTGGCGACTGACCATTGCAAACCCTGGAGAACCAGAAAGGAGTCTGGTCCTCCTGCCAATCAGAGCTCACCTATGGTCTAAATGAGCTGGGGAAGTTGCTACTACTTCTCTGAATGAAGATAGAGCTTCACCCTAGACTGCAACTTCCTCTGTCCAACAGCTGTGAGTATGGCACTTCCTTTCTACACCCTTCCCATCCTTTTCAATGTCTTTTTTCATTCTGGGGTTAAACTGATATCCCTGCCCTACCTCAGCTCCTCAGACCACATCTCTGTTATGCTAATCCCAGTATACCGGCGTGTCAGACCGCTTCTGAAGCAGGTAAAACCTGGCCAGGTGGAGCCATTTCTGCACTTCAAGACTGTTTGAGCGCATTGACTGGTGGGTGTTCAGGAGGCCACAAATGATAGCGATTCCATCAATTTAGAGGAGTACATGGTGTCAGCGATTTCCTACATTAGCAAGTGTATTGACGGTGAAATTGTGTCCAAGACCATCACTTGTTGCCCCAACCAGAAACCATGAATGACTGCAAAGGTTTGTGCAGTGCTGAGGACCTGTGATTCTACCTTCGTAGCAGATGACAAGGCGGGCCTAACAACATTGAGGGCCAACCTGACCCGGGCATCAAAGAGTCAAAATGTGCATACACACAGAAAATACACAGCCACTTTCAGGACAGCAGTGATAAACTGAGCGTGTGGAAGGGCATCCAGGCCATCACTAACCACCGACCAGCATTGCCTGGTTGTGCTGGTGGTGCCTCCCCACTGCTGGATGAGTTGAACAACTTTTTATGAATAGTTTGAGGCGCAAAATTATGTGGCAGCGAGGAACTCCAACCCCTCCCCCTCCCAATTCAGTCTCTCACGACCAGACTGTGCAACAGTTTCTTCCCCAAGCCATCTGACTCCTTAACACTGTATGATTGGATTCTTTTTCTATCTGAAATTTTTTTGCACAACTTCGAATTGCTGCTAGAAAAATGTGTATTATTTATCATTCTTTTATTATGCTGTAACTTGTGTGTTTTGCACTCTGGTCCCTCGAAGTAGAGGAGATGACAGAAACATTGGAAGCTGCTGCTGAGAGAGCGTTCTCAAAATTAATCCTGGGAATTGACGTGTTTGCAAATGATGCAATGTTGAGTAGCTTAGTTGAGCATTCTTTCGAGTTTGGAAGAATGAGAGATCTTAATGAATAAATATCAGAATCTTAGTGGGCCTGAAAGGTTAGTTGCCAAAAGGTAGTGTTCATTTGTGGGAGAGTCTCAGACCAGAAGGAATAGCCTCTAATCTTAAGTGTTTGCATATTTATTATGGAGATGAGGTGGATATCTTCTCTCAGTGGGTAATGAATTACAGGGCTATTGAAGTTCTATCACTCAGTATAGTCAAGGCAGATGGTGGGCAGAATTTTAGTCAATAAGGGACTCAATAATAAGGCATGAATGTGGATTTTTGGATTATAATATTAGATATTATGCTAATAAATGGTGAAGCAGATTCAATGGGCTGAATGGATTATTTTGGTCAAAGGTTTTATAAACATCCTGTGGGATCTTGACAGGGCAGATATGGATAAAGTGCTTCAACCTATGCACGATATTCAGACCGAGGGTTCCACAGGAACCAGAATTGTCTGTTTTGAATTTCTATCCTGTGCAGATGGTGATGCTTCCTGTAATCTCCTTTTACAGGATATGAGAAAGGGAAGGAATTGCAGCCAGAAATATCAAAACAAGATCTGATAGAGACAATCATCATCAGGCTTTGAATCTGTCAGGATTTATTATTTCTCTGCTGCCTGTGTCTGCTTCAAAAGGTTTCAAACATCAGTGAGACTGAGGCACACAGACCTGAGTGAGAGTGTCCCAGTGAACTGACTGTGGGAAGAGCTCTAAGCGGATACACAGCCTGAAATAGCAACATCCCATTTGCAGTGACAAGAGACAGAACACATTCCATGTGTGAGTGGTCTTTCAACACAAACTGGAGAGAGACCAGGACTTCCACGTGATGGAGAAACCATGGAAATGTGAGGATTGCAGGAAAGAATTCAAATTCCTGTGTCTGCTTGATTCCCATCATCGTGGTCACACCGGGGAGACGCCATTCACCTGCTCAGTGTATGGGAAGGCATTCGTTCACCTATCCAACTAGTGACTCCACCGGCAGGTTCACACTGGGGAGAAGCCATTAATTTGCTCAGTGTGTGAGAAGGACTTCACCCATTCAACTTCTCTGCTAACTCACCAGCACATTCACACCAGCGAGAAGCCGTTCTCCTGCTCCATCTGCAGACAGCACAGATTCCTCCGCCCCACAGATACACCAGTGTGTTCACACCGGGGAAAGGCCATTTACCTGCTCAATGTGTGGGAAGGCCTTCAGTCGGTCGTCCCATCTGATGAGACACCTCTTCAGCCACATTGAGTAGAGAGTTTTTAAACATTTTATGTAGATGTGACTTGTATTAGTATTCAAGATAGCACACATTCACTGGTCAGTTGAGCATCTATTAAGAGTCTCTTAAGGATTTGGAACATGCAGTGACATCAGGAGGTATATACCTGAAATGTTTGATCTTTGTGACAAAATCTGAGTTGGAAAGTGTGGCACTATAAGAAGTACAGCAGGTCAGGCAGCATCGAGGGGCAGGAGAGTTGATGTTTCGAGAATAAGCCCTTCATCACATTTCCAGTGCCATACTTTTTGACACTGACTTTCTAGTATCTGCAGTCCTCGCCTCCTCTGAGTCTGTGACAAAATCTGCCCGTGTAAAGATCGGCTCCACTTTTCCCTTCCCAGTGAGGGTCTGTCGGATGATTAAATGAGTAAAAGAGAGAGCTCTTCCAGTACTGAATAGTTTGGACAATAAAATTAGGAAAAATAAAGTTCTTACTGCGGCTACAATCCTGGTAGCTTATGTGAGAAATGCCTCAAGGTATTTGGACATTGTCAGAGTTGGTGACCAACTGAGATCCATGTTTGAACCACACAACAAGTGGCAGGATGGAGGGGGGAATGTAGACATGGGTTATGTCCCTACCATAGAGCCATAAAACTCCACTACACAGAAACAGACCTT